>NC_134312.1:122533356-122843847 GCF_964195595.1 Calonectris borealis
GAGGTATTTCAATGGACAAAATTATTTTTCTTTAGGAGGAGAGCTAACTGAATGAAACAAAACAAAGTTCACCACGACCAGAAATGCCTACGATATTTACTGATTGCTCACTACATCTCTGCAGCTTTTGGCTGGTTAAGGAGAGGTACAAAACCTGTATTATTCTCTACAAAGTTCTGTAAGCTTTAAGTCACTTGTGTAACTGCCCCTCGTATTTCCTAGGATGGTGTCTGCGTGCAGGTCTCTAGATGTCTCTTGATTCTTGCCATATTCACCTTAACACTTGTATTCATTTTAATGTCTTTATTTTCAGGATGTGCACATTTCTGTGAAATGAAACTTGTAACTCAAAGCATTTGATAGGAAATGTTATTATTTCCATAAAGAAAAATTTTCTCTAGAAAAAACAAATGTTCTCGCTACCAAGCAGAGAGTGGGTAAGTATGCTTACTGTAAAATACTGTCTAGATAATTTTAATACTGAACCAGTTACCTTTTGTCAAGTCAGGCATGACTATTATCCATTAAGTTAACATAATGCAAAGCATGTCAAAGTTCTTTGCCATGTGCGAAATAATTATGAAACATATACATTACATTTCACGTGTACTTTAAAATGTGAACTGATCATGTGTACATATGTGGTGCATATTGGGCAGCTGGTCTTTCAAATGTACTGTAACTATAAGCTGATATCAAATGTTGTATCCTATTCTTATAAATTCAACTTCAGCCCTGGTAAGCGATAATGAAAAAAAATGTAACTGTACTTCTAAGATTAAAAAATATGTATCAGGAGAGACTTTTGCAATAAATTTTTTTGAAAAAAAGAATGTCAAAACTCAAAACAGAAAATCAATTTACCCTTTCAAAAACAGTTCCTAATCTCTGATTCAATAGCAGCACTTTCTTGTTTTCTGGAGGAGAGAATTTCTCTAGTGACTTGATCATGAAACTCTGCATGAGTGGCCGTAACCACAGCTCCAGGCAAAGGCTCAGCTTTGGTGGTGTTCCCACATAACTGACTTGTTTCAGTGGATGCTGGTCTAAACAATGAAAGATCAAGACTGACTGATCAGGTACAGGAATCTTTGTATAAGTAACTGAGAAAATTCCACAAAATGTAAGAATAAGCTATTTTCTGATACTCCTTCCCATTACTAAAATATTTAGCCAGGTGAAGTGGAAACCATCTGCATTTCAAGTGGCTCCTAGAAAGTTCCCACGCTGTCATCGGAAAAAAAACCCTAGGGCTGCCTGAGAGCCAAAAGCGAACCCAGGGCCTGATTTCCTGGAACAACAGCAAGCTCCAGCAGCTGAGCTTCTTGCATTTAGCCATCAGCAAACAAGGCAGCATGAAAAAAACCCCATTTATCAGAATTTCTGTGTGATTCTTCTTTTTCATTTCAGGCAAGAAGTCAAGGAGCGTGTGAGCAGAGGGAGCGAGCCACCCTCATTAACCCTGGTGGGGGTTCTCATCCGTCTTTGGGGAAGCTTGCACTGAAAGGAAGGCTACACAGGTACCACTCCCCTGGTCATTCTCTAGAGCTGGATGTCATTCTCTAGAGCTATTCTTCTGACACCTTTTCCCAGCATTAAAATCAATGGAGTAGCTGCAGATGAAGATGCCTGGAGAAATTTAAAAGGCAGGAAGGAATAAGCAGGAGGGTTACATAACGTTTGTAAAGTTGCTGCTTTTTGACATGAAACATTGAGCTCAAGGAAACAATTATTTGGTTTCAGGGGTTTCCCTGCTGTGCTCCTCGGTGGGCAGCATGCAGCAGAGTAAGGTCATTGTCATCAGCATGCTGCTCAGCAAGCGGGGAACCAAGCATTAAGTTTAAAATAGCCACAAGTTATTTTCTACACATCATTTCCCCAGTCTTGGACCCACACTGGCTTTCTATAAAGGAATGAATTATTCTCTCTCTTTTGCGCCAGCATGCCACGGCTGCACACAGGGAGGCAGGTCACGCACCCCTTTTATTCATCTTTGACTGCCAGGTTTTGGCTGACTTCCTCCATAGGCTTCCTCGGTAAATGATACCTTGTTATAAGAAGCGTACATTACCTATATGTTTCCTATGACTCCATAACGCTTCCTTACTGTGACTCTTGTGGCTGGTAAGTCAGACACAACTGAAGCCATCCTTGACACTTAAAGCCCAGCGGCAGCGCGTGCCTGGCACACACTGCCAGCCAATGGCCTTATGGTGTAGCACACACTCTTTTTTAAATTACAAAATACTGAATACACCATTTAAAAATAGAGCGAAAAACATGCGGGTACTATTTTTTTTGACCTCACAATGCCTAGTGATTGCTTGCCCTGGTGGTGCCCTCCTTCCAGGTCCCCTCTCTCCTACCCAACTTTTGCAGGCATTTAGGCAGGGCTCCCACTGCAACGTACTTAACAAGCGTGCTTCTGAAGAGCGATATGCTCGTCTGCATTTCCCCGTTCTTCCTCAGGTGGTGGTCACTGGTAACTTCCGAATCACTGCTTTTTCTTTCTTTTCTTTCTGTCCTTTCTTCTATCTCTTGGTGCAACTCCAGAAAGGCACAGAGGGCCCAGGACAGGGGACCAGTCACATGCAATAGCCACCCTTGCTGTCCATGCCGCGGCTTTGTGACAGTGCGTTCGTAATGGACAAGATAGAGGAAAAGGAAAGGAATTTATGCTGTGGGAGAAAATAAGGGAACAAGGAAAAGAAGGAAAGCACAGACTGGGGCTTTGGCAGTCCGGGGCCGTGGGGCACCTGGGAACGTCCTTTCAGAGGAAGCCTGTTTCTGAAGGGGGAAACTGCACAGGTGTGTGGGAGTGCAAAAGGATATCATAGTAGTCATTTCACTTGATAAACCTTCAATTTTTAGGATTTTTGGGGGATGTGGAAGGTAGGAGGAGGAAGTTTCTGGTGGTAATCACACAGTCCCTGCAGAGTGTATTGTGTGTGCCTATAGGATGGTTTTCAATATCTGCGCAGCATGATTTTTAACAGCTAAGGACAACATCATGGTCATGTCATGCAAGGCAGATAGTCAAGCCAGATCTGGTCAACCACTATGAGGTGCAAATAATTGATTGTCACTAAAGTAACTTTTGGGAGGCTTCTGGCATTCAGTTTGATGCCTGTGGTCAGTCTGTGGGACTTCCCCTCGCGGGGCTGGAGAAATAGATGACATTCAAGGCAGAGAGAAGACACTGAGACACTGGAGGGGCATTACATGGACAGTGCTGGATCATCAGCCTGCCTGGATGCAGGGACTGACCATGAAAGATGCTGGACATGCCTGCTTGCATTCCTTGGATGGTCAAACAGGCATTGCGCTCAGTGACGGCCTTCCAGCCAGAGCTCCTGAACAGCGGTAACACATTGCTAAAAATCATGTGAGTTCACATAAAAGGTATTTTCTTGGCTCTTTGTCCTTCTGGGACATTCTCCCCCCCATTTTATTCTATTTTTTTTCTAGATGGGTTGATTTGCCGTGGCTTTTCTCTATAACAAAAGGTGAAAGCAAAAGCTTTTTTTTTTCCCCCAGAGTCAGCTAACTGGACAAACAAATTGTTTGTCCCTAATATTTAGGAAGTTTGGAGACAATATTCAGCGAACTGAGTAAGAAGGGCATTAAGTGAGGTATGTGGAGGTGACGGGTAAACGGTTTCTCCCTTTTTTTTCTTTTTAAAAGTTAAAATGCACATGGAATACAAACATTCAGAAGGAATGTCTCAGGAAATGATCTTGGGAAATTTGAGATGGGCACAGGTACATTCAATAATGTGTGTGTGTGTGAGATATTCAGTTGCTCTAAAAATGTGGGCAGAGGGAATATTTGCCAGAATGAAATTTATAAAAACAAAAGGGCGGGGGGTGGTGGTGGTGGGGGAAATAGCTGAAGAAAATGTTGCTTCTCTGATCCGTAAAATACAGGCATAGCTTCTTAGTTGGGATAATTCAGACTCCATTGGGTGCCTTAAAGACATGTCCCTTTGCAACAGATGAGAAGCTGGCTCCTAATGCAAAAGACATTAATCGAAGAAGTTAGAGCCACTGTCACTGTAGCAAGACTAAAACTACAGCAGTTGTTTTTAATTCACTCCCCCTCTGTGTCTGCAGTGCGTTCTACACTTATATGAATTAACACCAGACTAGAAACTGGAGTCTGGCAAACCCTGAAGTCTGCAGGCTTAGCTCTGAGCCCAGGGGTAGTCCTGTTAGCCATTGCAGGGCTGAAGGCAAGAGATGGGGGGAGCAACGGGACATCTCAGGAAATGCAGAAGAGGAAATAATTGAAAATTCATGCATTTACTTATGCTCTTTCTTGGGAATTGTGATAGAAGGCGTCTGTAGGAATAGCTGGAATACAGAAAACACCGGTACCTTGCTGAACTAAGTTAATGCAGGTGCTGCATAAGAAGGCATTGGCTTTCAAAATTTTATAGCTGAAGTCATTGCTTCATTTAATATGTTTTGTATCCCCTGAGTCACTCTTGTTTTTCAAACACACTGTGAAATTAAAAATCCTCCAAATCTGTGCAAAGCCTGCTTCAGTCTGGGGAAGATGTAGGAAAGAAAGGGAATGAGAAAGGGAGAAAAAAAGGCCTGGGATAACATCCAGAACTATTCGGCTACAAGATTCTCCATCTGCCAAGAGCAGAAGAATGTCTTTCTAAAATGAATAGCACACGAAATGCTGAATGAAGTGAGCATAAGAAGCTCTTTCAAATCAACAATTATTTGGTGAAAGGAAAACGATTTTTCTGGGCAGAAGTGAGCTGAAATGCTAAAAAAGTCCCTTGCCAAATATTACATCTGGAGAATTCCTGTTGCATATTTTGTGGTGATCTTTACAGGTTTTCATTCTACTAAGGTTCCCTGGGAGAGCTGCCTCCTGGTATGAAGACCGGGATGCTACCCCCAAAACTGACTTTAAAAAGAAGATGAACTACAATGCTCACAGTCAGGTTTCGGGGGTGCTCTGAGCACTGTAAGTAGGAGAGAAAGAGCAGTTGTCCTCATAGTCAAAATACTGCTGTTGCAATCCCTTTTGTCGTCCAAGGCGTGCACGACACGGTGCTGCTGAGCAACTGGTTTTCACAGGTCTGCAGACTGTAGGTGTTCATGTGCACGTTTCCCACCCTAGCAAAAATGAACATTACCCAAAAAGTGAACATACCCTAAATCACACAGTCCTACAGCACGGCTCATTGCCTTTGAGTTACAGAAGTCAGTTCTAAACATGCAAAAGTCAGAAAAACCAAAAGTTGTGTTTCTTCTTGGAAGCTGTTACTGCCCCTAATCAATATCTGCTGCTTTTCTCTAAGGAACAAGAGTGCTCATAAAATGAAGCCGTACACCATGCTTTCATTCATAAAACTCTGTACTGTTTTCGGTTACGTTCTCGAGACACTTTCCAACTCTTGGCCTGGGGATAAGAAAGAAATTCCCACCTTTCTCAGAGCTCTCTTCAGTCTTATTTTAACAAAGCAGCTTCAACCCCTGCCTCACAGCAGCTGCCCTGGCCCCACGCACCAACTGTGGGGCTGCACCGGGGGGATTGTGCAAGGAAGTGAAAAGGAAAATGAGGAGGCAAGGAGATTTCTAGAGCAGCTGCCTTGGTGTGGCTTCCCATCAGCTGTGCTTGGTAGCCTTCGGATGGGCTTAGCTATGGACAGCAAGAGCTGGAGAGCAGGGTCTGAGTCAAAACGAAGCGGACAGGTCGTCTTCTCCTTTGCGTTGCAGGTTTTGGACAAAGCATCCTTTATCTCAGAAAAGTACCAGTACGAAATATGCCCGCCAGTAATGAGGCCAAGCAGAGCAAAAGATGCAGGATTTGTGACGCTTTGTTTTGGCCAGCTTCCCTTCTTCGGGGCTTCGCTGAAATACGAAGGCTGTGGCAGAACTGTTGTAATTGGTGCACTCTTGAAAACGGAGATGCTATAAATAGCCAAATGGAGCTTGAAGTGGAGGGGACGTCAGAGCTGGGTTTTTTTTACTGCTACTTGAGGTGAACAGAATACTAATTAGTCTGGGAAAAACAACATTATTTGGTCAGATAGTTCAATAATTGCAGCGTGTTACTTTATTTTTTATTTGTCTCCCTCTAAAAGTCTCTTTCTCCCTCTTTTCCCTGATTCCAGCTTTGCTGGTATGGATTAGCTGCCTAGGCTTCCAGGTGGAGGAAGGTGTCTACTTGAATTGCCCCAGATTTGTCTCCTTTGTCCCAAATGGGATGTCCCCTTGCCTTTTCCTTTGTCTGTGTTCTGCATGGAACAAGAGCTGTGTGGCATATGGGGTGATTTTAACGAAAAAAAAATTGAACTGGAAATTAATTTATAGACTGACCGTGTGCTCTGTGCAGGGTCTGCATGGGAAAGGACATCACTAAGCAACAGGAGATGGTTATATTGGTGTCTCAGAGATAAAGCAGCAGCCCGGTAGCTCACCTCTCCCCAGGCACATAGAGAAAGTGAGGTTACCTTGTCTCTTGGTGTCGGCAGTATTGATTCACCCAGGTATTAAGAAACTTCTGGTTTACGCTTCCTCCACAACCAGAGCTATGATACAAAGCTCTGAGATTTAAAAATGTATATACATTTTTCTTTCTTTTTTTTTTTTTATTATCAGCCTCCTGATTTTTGTATCTTTAAAGGGTTGTAACGTTTTTCCAGGCTTTCATCATTCACTTCAGTAAAGTGAAGCTTTGGCCAGTCCCTGGCTTCTCTCTTTTCGTCTTTTGTGTGTTGTCCTCTTCCAGGCTTCATGGTGTCTCCCACCTGTCCTTGATGGAGTCTCAAAAGTAAATGCTAATAACCATAAGGGTGCCTCAACCAGCTCCTTTGGTGGCTCCAGAACTGCTTTGTCTTCTTCTAGCCCGGCTTCTCTTTCCTCTGCTAGCACGTTAATTGTGTTAGCCACTTGATCACAGTTAATCTTTTTACTATTGTATTAGAGTAATACAATAAAAAAAAATCAGTTACAAAGTCTTCACAACCCATCAGCAAATCAGATGAGAGTCTTAGCAAGGCAGCAGGTAAAGCATTTAACAGACTGTAAGCTTCTTCTCTTGAATTAAAAACTAATGAGAAATAATAACTGGAAGACTATAGATTAGCTGTACTCACGTCTGGCCATAAAAAGGAAGATGCAAAGGAGTCTCTTTACAAGGCACTTGGGAGGGGGTGGTTTGGGAAGGGAAGTTAAACACCTTCCTACCATTAAACACCCCCTCAGTGACAGACCTGGACAGCCCCCCTCTGGTGTTGAAATTTCACCACGGAAGAGAGGGGAGCCCAAAAGCCTGGAGCAAGTGCTGCTTCTCAAGGACTCTGGGAGGTCCCTTAGCAGATTCCTTCTGTGCTGACGGAAGGGTCCAGCCTGTCCCTCCATACCCAAAACCATGACTGTGCTGTGGGCAACACGACTCCGGAAGAACTCTGTGCCGGGATTCTCCTCTTCACGGAGGCATTTCTGTTATGGGATGGGTGGGATGAGAAGACCTCAGCTCAGCTCCTTTATTTCTTCCCCCTCCTCCCTCTTCCTCCTCTGTCTTTTTTTACTGTATAAAAGACAGTATTTTCACAAGCTGTGGAGCTCATGCAAGTGTCCAGGCCTGAAGGAGGAATGGCTTCATTACTGGGCGACAAAAAAAGTGTTAAGGTGCAGGTTCAGCTCTTTTTCTCTCTCCATAGAAAGCTATCTTACTGCCACCTTTTGAGTTTTTTAATGGATTTTTTTGAGTCATGATACTTGCTGGTAGACTTTATCTAAAAACACATCCTTTCATGTGTTTTCCCCCATACCTCTCCTCACAATGAGGAATTGTTCCCAGCGAATACATACGAATCCATTCCATGCTCTGCGAAGTCTCTTTTGCCAAAAATGAACGTGACAACAAGTAGATCATCGGTCTGCCAAGACGACTGTGAGTCGTGTTTGCTGACCCTCTCTCATCCTTCCTCTGTGTATGACTATCGAACGTCACCCGGCTGGAGACTACGCGTGCGCTCAGCTGGGTGCAATGTAACCACACCAAGCCCTGAGCTAGCTGGTGCTGCTCCTCCCGAGCAGAAAAACCACAGCAGCACTCATGTGGTCCAACCACCCTGAGCGCCCAATGACTTTCTCAGGGCCTTCTGCATCCCACGCTGAATTTGGTCAAGGCTAGCTAGCAAGCTAGATAATTTAAAGAGCGTTATATGCCTGCAATACACTGACCCATAAAAAGGCCTCTCCACAGCTTGCAAAGTTCGGGGGGGAGGGGAAGGGGCTGGCATTATAATTTTGTGTTTATACAGCCCCCATCGTAGTGGGCTACTGGTCAGTGGGGGGGTCATCGCTGCTGTTGTTACATGAAAGGTGAAAAACGGTAACGCGTTAATGATGGCTTGCAGCAGGCTGACACACAGGCGGAGCTGCAACAGATGGTGCACAAAGCTAGTTCCTGCTGCCGCAGTGAAAGTAATCCGTTAAATCTGTAGGTTTTGTCATGTAAGGGTAAATAATATGTTTTTACCCTGGGGCAATGAGATCTGGCAGGATAGCAAGTGGTGTGTGATCATGTGTCTGGTGTTAAATGGGGTTTCTTGGACATTTAATCCTTTTTATTTTTCAGTGACCCGACTTCCGGGAGATTTTCTGACAGAGCAAGCACCGTGACTCCTGTTTAGGACGACGACCTGTCAAACCATCAGCTCCCTGGCTCTGCTTGTGTCCCTGTCACGCAGCTGCAGGTTTTCTTAGGCTCTGCTGCTGGGAGCCCAGACATTGGGCATAGGTTTATACTTTGTTAGCTGTTTTTCCTTAGTAGTCCATTTTGAGGATACAGCATGAGCATTTTAAAAGCTATCCTGCTTGGTTTGCTTCTTGACGTGACTGATTTTGCCCAGTTCTGTGCTACTAATTACTAAGTAATAGCACAAAACTGTAACAGCTCACACTGCAGGAGCCAGGGACTGGCAGAATGCTCTCCGGCTTTTTTTAGACATCAGTAAGCAAACATCCTGTAGGTCTCTCGATTTACTTGAAGATCTTTCCTGACCATATACAGTGCTCAATTACAAGCCTACTTGGGAAAAATAACAACAGCATCAAAAAAAGATAGGGCTGAAGCTGATTAATTTAATGAGGGAGACAGCAAGGAGCAGTCACAAATAAAAAACCCCAAACCTTGATCATCAAAGCCAAGAACAGTGCTGGCTTTTCTATAAAAGCTTGAAGTCCAAAATTTAAATGGGTAGAGGCTAAAAATTAAAATGGGTGGACTTTTAAATGATGATATTTGTGCAATGGACATACCAGAAACTCAGAAAATAAGCTGAGCCACGGGATAGCATAGTTGTAGGCTGCGAGTGATAAAGGAATTGCAGATTACATTGTGCTACTCTGTGTTTAAAAAGAGCTTGGAGTCAAACCAGGTAAATAAGTCATCTGTGGCATACAGGTAACGGAGAATCCCTGCGGTTTGAAATACTGTGCCTAAAAGGGAAGAATATCGAACAGAGGGATGCTCTCAGCCTGACCAGGCTGGTGACCTTGACTGAGAAATGGGAAGGGTAATGGCAAACGAGATGGCAGAAAACAAAGGAGATATTGGAGTTCTCAGTGATGTCCTGCAGCCTGGGTAAATGTTATGAGAAAGTATGAGGCAGAGATTATATTTGCAGATGCAATAAATAACTGCTTGTTGCAGCAGCTAGGCAGAGAACACAACTGAGAAAAAACAGCGCTTGGGTTTGACCTGAGCCATGAGAAGAGCATTGCTGTGGACGCAAGGATCACCCAAGCACTTCAGCACGGTGACCACAGTGCACCCAAATTCAGCAAGCCCACAGGAACAAAAAAAAAAACCACAAAGACCACAGTGTAGAGCTTCAAAAAGGACAAAAATGTGCAAATGAGAAAATTTTTTAGAAACTAACAGCACAGTTAAAAAAGTAAAATGCTTGCAGATGTCATGGACACATTTAAAGATATATTGAAAATTCAGAGTAGGGTTATATTATGTGTTGAAAAAAAGACTTTCAAAGATGGCACAGGTAAAGAGCAAAGTAAAGGAAGATATCTTGCAGAATAGAGGGGAAGGTACAAATGCGAAAAATAGAAGAGAAAACACATTCTGGGAAAGGAAATGTAAAACCATAACAAAGCAATAGGTAATAAAAAGGTTCGTGGTAGCAGCACACTAAAGGCGTGTAACTAATAATAAGAAAATTTTCAAACATGTCAGAAACAGAAGGTTGTTGGCAGAAACTCAGTATAGATAATAAATGATCAAAGTGTAAAAGAAAGGCAAAGCAATAGCAGGAAAGCCAAACGGATTATTTGCATTGGTGTTCACTCCAATTTAGGAGTTCAGTGGAGTTGCCATACTGAAAACTTTAATTGGGCAAGTCTGAGGAAAGGTCTCCAACTGAAGTGACATTAAAAGCCTTTTTAAAACAAACCAACAAAACGGATAACAACAGATCAACAGGACCAGATGGCACTCACGCAGGAGTTTCAGACAGCTCTGATATGAAATTGCCAAACTATTAACTGTGGCGAATAACCCACTGCTTAAATTGGTTTTGCTTCAATTAGCCTCAAGGTTAGAGGAAGTAGGACATGTGATGCCCACTTCTGAAAAGGTCCCTAGAAGAACCCAAGGAACTACATACTTATAAATCTGATTTTCATTTGAGGGGCATTTGTGAGAAGCATTATAAAGAAGGGAAGTAGTGGACATATGGAGAAATACAAAAGAATGGAGAAGAGTCGGCACAGCTTGGAAACCATGGCTCATAAATCTGTTGTTAGGGTTTTTTGCGAGAATCAGCATGCACGTAGATGAAGCTGATCCAGTAGACACAGTGTACTTGGATCCCGCAAAGCTTCTGGTGAAGTCTCTTCCTTAAATAAACAAAGTTGTCATAAGGGTGAAGGTTGTCTTATGGATTAGCACCTAGTTTAACGACAAGAAACTAAGGGCAGGAATACCCGTCAGTCTGCACAACAGGGCAAGGTCACCACTCGCGGTCATACAGGGATGTGTGGTGGCCACAGGGCAGCTCAATATACTCATCAGTGGCCTGAAAAATTATTTTCGTTGGAGGTGACAAAATTTGCCCACAACATTCAGTGACTTGGAGGAATCAAAACCAAAACTGATTGTGAAGAGTTACGGAGAGATCTCATGGTATTGAATAGCTTGAGAATAAAATAGCGGATGACAGTCAATGTTGTCAAGTGCAGAGGAGTAGACTTAATTTTACTGCATGTAACTTTACATGTGGTGGGCCCCCAAGAATTACCACTGAGGAAAACTATTTTGGTGTTCAAGAAAGTTTCAGCTAAAACCACAGCAGTTGTCAAAAAGGTAAATGAATAATTAGAAACCAGCAGGAAAGAAACGAGGGAATAAAGCGAGATGTTTTGCCAATCTATAGGCGCACGGTGCGCTATCGTCTTGAAAGGTTGATGTTGCGTTGCTCATGTCATCACAGGAAAGATGTAAGAAGAACCAGAAAAGACAGAGAAAAAGGTGGTGAAGCTGGTGAGAGCCGTGGAGCAATTGCTGTGCGAGTAGAAATGAAAAAGAGGGGGACAGTTCAGTCTGATAGAGACACCTAGAGAGAGAAGATATGACAGGGGGATGTAAAATCAAACACACCATGGAGGAAGTGAATGAGTGATTACTTGCTCGGCCCATATTCGGCAGCTGCCGAATCCCTCGGATGCAGTCTCCGCACAGAGACGTGAGCTAGTTAGTCAGCCCTTTGCTCCCAACCAGGAGGAGCAGCCACGCACGTCACTGCGCTCGGAGAGCATCCCAGCCAGCCAGACCTTACCCCATCATTCCTAGCAGGACCACAATGAAAAGGAGTTTTTTTTCTCTTCTTGTAATTCAGCGGTGCTTTAGCTGGGACTGTCGAGTTGTGCAGAGCACTGTGACTACCACAAAGTCATGATTCCCAGGGCCGGTGACTACGGCTTTCAGTTGCTTTGCCTGCGTATTTTCAGTGCAGTTTCTGCCCAGTAAGGAGAGAACATATTTTCTCAGGAAGATACTCTAACTGCCCAAAGTATTTCCATTTCAATATCTGCTGATGATTGTCCCCAGAATAAGAGATTATTTGGATTGTTCTGTTAAGCTTCAGTGGCTTACGACTCTTATTAAGCAAAAACACTAATCTGAAATCATGTGTAAAGCAGAGTGTCTGATGGCATTTGTGGTCATTAGATGCTATCTTGTGTAGTCATGAAACTGATATTTCTTTTTTGGTGGTTTAGGGTTTTTTTCATGCTTCAGGGTTTTTTTCCACTTAGTGACATTTTATCTGTGCTGCTTCAGTCTCCTGATAAAGGAGATAATCAGATAAAGATTTCCATGGTTGGAAGGGATGAAGCATTGTCATGTAAACAAATCAGAGATTTTTGAAGAGGTTGAGACACAGTCCTGTTCAAGACTACACAGTGCGACTGTGGCAGAAACAGCCATTTAATCTGTCTGTATGTCATTTCCCACATCCCTAAATTAGGATTTTTGTGTGCAGTACTGAGACTTTTGAAATAAAATAGTGACATACATGCAAATTGATCAGGAATCCTGAACGACAGTGACTTGCAAGTTGGATGAGGACAAGAACAGCAACAATCAAACCATCTCACGCCTTGTCCAGAGCCAAACGCAGTTCTGAATCCTGAATGCAGGGCTTGAGCTCTTCCTCTTGCCACTGAATCTTTATGAAAATTTTTGGGTCTGAACTCATGATTTTGATCCCAAGCTAAACTTTGTGCTTCTCTGACTGTGTGGATACATATAAATTCAAAACTAGGCAGAAGCGAATGGGTGAGGGGTCATATGCTGCGGAGGGAATGATACTGAGCAAGTGATTAGGATGCTTATTGGCTTTATAACAACATTTATTCCTAACACTTTTGCTTTATTGCATACTTAACAAAAATGTTGCTTTAAGTTTTGGAGTGGATGTTCCAGCTGATGCTGGGGGACCTGTGCTTGCAAAGTCTGTTCCTCTGCAAGGACTGTGTGTTGTGTGTCACTTTTCATTGATAGTTCACAGAAAGAGTCAGAGAGAGAAAAAAAGAGGGAAAAAAGCTTCAGCTAGTGAGTCTTCGCTGCCCACTGCACTGTGATCTGGTCATACCCAAGCAGCTCATGCCAGAAGACGTCTAACATGCTGGAGGCACAGAGCGCAGCACAAGCTAACTTCTTGTGGAAAGCAGGGTATACCAGCCTGTGCAAGTCTCTGTGCTGTGCGTGGGCATGTTATCTAGTGTAAAAATAGGTTGTATACATCTATACTGCACTGAAATATGCAGTATACCTACGTCCATAGGGATGAAAACCTTATTTTCTACAGAGACACTGTGGATCCCAATTACATAAACTCACTTTGCCATCTGTAAAAAATGAGCAAAATAATTACCTGACAATCAAGTCCTGTGGTAGCTGAATTTTGGGGAGGGTGCCCAAGAAGAGCAAGGAGGTTTTATGGCTAGGGTGGTGTCCTGCATCCTGGGTAGCAGAGGATATTGGTTTGAACCTGTTGCAGGCGAGCAGTGGATTTCCTTGACCAGGAAGAAAGATCTCATTAATCTCTCTCCCGGCACAAGGCAGCATTCAATCCGTCTTTCTCATCCTGTTCCTCCAAACCCTCTTTCCATCTTGCAGGCTCTCCTGACGTATGTCTGATAAAGCTGCATGACCTGTGGCCATTACGTGGCTTTGCTATCCTGCTCTCTCTGCTGAGTTAAGCGTGTCCTGAAGCAAGGCTGGGACTGTCGCCTGTGTCAGGATGGGACATCCCACCAGAGAGCCAACCCCGCCATGTTGACAGCCATGCCAGTGAGGCAGGCACCGCTCTGTGGTACTGAGTCACTAGGGGCTCTCCCTTAGCGGCTCGCAGGCTTATAATCTGCTGCTGGTCTTGCAAGGGAAACATCAAAAACACCACCTTTCCTTTTTCTGGAAAAAAGTCTGGTGGGAGAAAAAAGGGTGATTTTTGTTGTTTACATTCAACAAGGACGCTAGCTCAGGGGTTGTCTACTGCAGGAAATCTTATATTTGCATTCAGAGAGAAGTGGAGGAGAGTGATATAATCAGGGTATGTGGATAACTATTTAACTATATGAAAATCAGTGATGGCAAGGTATCTTCAGTATTGAAGGATGACTGATCAAACAGTGCTGGAGGAGAAAGGCCCCCAACATCCGTCCCCTCTTTGTCCTCATTTCTCTTACTCTAAAAAGTGCCTTACTTGTTCAGTACCCTACTCATTTTAGCATGACTCTGTGTGGAGTGAGACACTCTTCAGCTCAAGGAAAGGCAGACTCGAGCCATTCAGTACCGAAAGCATTTAGAAGTCATTCCTGTGACATGTCCAGGTCTAAACACCAATTTTCAGGCGTTGACTGCTGCTCATGCTTTCTAACGAGGTTAGTCTTGGGCACGTAACATGCCAGCATGATGAGAGGAGTAAAGAGCAGTCAGAAACAGATGGGTTCCCAAGCTACACTGCAGGTTATCATTTTAACCAAGTTTGGTTCGAATTCTTAAATTTCAGTGCTGCCTCTTAAGAGCTCTGTGAATCCAGACGTATCCAGGGTAAAAACTGTGGGATGCCCAGAAACAAAAATAAGTCTGACAAGGGGACTTTCCTCCAGTAACTCTGTGAGTGCTTGCAGCCGAAGTGATTTTTGGGTTTTTTTCCCCAGAGTAGTTATGGAACTGATGTAGTTGTACTAATATGATAAGAAATCAGCAAAGCTTGTATGCAATGAGAACGAGAGGAACTTAAATTTAATATGCAAAACTATAGAGAACTCTCAAAGAAAAGTAGTTGTAAAGTGAAGAGAGAAACTGTCCCATTTCAGATGAGGTTTAGAGCCATTATTCAGAGCTTTATCTATCCCAGATTTTTTTTCAGCAAATATGAGCACAATTATAGCAGTATAGAAAATCTCTTTAGAATGCTCATGTGCAACAAGAATCTTCACAGCTTTGCAAAACTCACAGATAGTAAATCCCTTTTTTCACTACAGTTCATTACAAGAGGACTACAGACCAAAGGTGGAATTGTTTCTGCTCCTACCAGCCTCAAGTAACCTTTCTGTCCCTCTGTTCCACCATCAGAGGCTGACCAACAAATGAATCTTGAGCAAGCAGGACTGTTTCCAGTCTCAGCGACCCTCAGAAGATGCACTCGTAGGCCTGGCAAGGGTCTGACCTGAATCTGAAAAAAATCTCCATATGAGGCAGGAATTAGGGTTGCTTGAAAAAAGAACCACTAGGATGGTGCTGTCTACGTAGGTGCCGTGTTATCGCTTTCCAAAGTGAGCACAGGAAGATAATATATACTCTGCAACAGGGCAGAAAGTACAGAAGCGAGAAGTGATGCTATGCATGAAGCCAAATCACCTTAGGGATGCAGGAAAGTGTCAGAATAACTTTTGGGGCTTCACTAGAGAAGATCCAAGGGATAATTATCACCAGGTTTAGACCCGGATGCAGCTAATGGTCTCTCTAGCATTGTCTGGATTAATACTACTGAGAACTGTTGCTAACCTGCCAGATTAAAGGACATGCTGGCTGTTACAGTAGGATCCAGATATTCTGGGAAGTGAAAATCAACCTATTGTTTCCCAGTGGAAACACAGCACTGAACAAATTAAATGTGTGGATCCATTGAAGATTTGATTTGGTAAAAAATATTATGATGCACTGGTTTTAGAAATTAACTTTGGATCAAGTGGTTTCTTCAAATTAAATGAAAGGAATAACAGGCATATAAACAATGCTTTTGATTTTAAAGGGCCAATCTTTGTGAAGGTGGCTGATGTGGTGGGCTTAAAAGCTTAATTGCAGAGTGGGCTTTGAAAGTTTTTGCATCTTTGATTTAATGGCAATGCGGAGTTTGGATCTGACTAAATGGGGAAAGATGTTTAAGAAAAGGCTAAGGTCATCAGAGGAGAATAGCAGCCACAGGGTAGACATTAAGAGTAAACAGACAGCCTATGGCAAGACTGATGCTTGAGACTAACGGAGTGCAGGAAGAAAGTAAAAATTGCCAAGAATCAAGCTGAGATAGATGTTGCAAAGGATATTAATAGAAATAGTAAAAAAAACCAACCAAACAAACCCAGCAAAAACAATATAAAAAACTTCAGACATCAGGAAAGTGAAGAAGTGGGGCTGTCACGTGGTGAAGGCAGAATGGAAATAAATACAGCCAGTTTGTCACCAAAATGAAATTAGTATTTTGCTTTTGTTCTCAGCAGAACCAGTGAGGAATGCAAATAAGGAAAAAGCAGGGTGACTAGTGGAAATGGGAGCAGAAGGCTATCATTCCTCAGATGAAAGCAAATTAGAAGTTGCTCAGCATGCTTATTTCCAAGAAATGTTGGGAACGGTGGTGTCTGAGGTGGGTGAAGAAATGGCACACAAACTCTGAACATCCCCCCTCAGGGCAAAGGCAAACCAAAAAGAACGGATCTATTGATCTGACCTTACAGTGCACAAGACTTCAGGTGGTTTGTTTTGTTTTGTTTTAATGCTAAGTATGATAAGAGACATAACAGTATTATAGCAAAGCTCAACACTCCTTCATCACAGTTACATGATAGCGCACTTCCCCAGCCAAGGGAAAGACAGCAGCCCTACCTGGAGTGCTGCAGGGTGTGATGCTGCATTAGACGGAAAACTGCAGCTTTGGAGCTGACCAGTGACCTGCTGGGAGGAGGCCATGAGCTGGGTGGAAGGGGGAACCGGGATGCTTTCCTAATTCCTAGTAATTCCTAGGAGTCCATCCTAAGAATTCCTACAAATCTACCCAGGACAGATCTCTCTGTGACACTGGTACACCCAGAAAAGAGAGAGGTGCTGTGCCTTGCAGATGGGCAAAAGTGAGGTGGGACTGCGGAAGGGAAGTCCTGTGGTCACAGGTGACTCCCACATTTGGGCACCTACATTTCATTAGTATCTCATTCACATGGTTTTGCTCTTGGACCCTAGCTGAGGGTTGGCAGAATTTCCATTCAAGGATATTTTAAATCTGTCTTTCTTTCTGCCCTTCTCCCATTGAAGTGATTTTAGACAGGCTAGAAGGATTTCTTCTGAGAGCCATAGGTTTTGAGGGCGTTGTGCTTCAGGAATCCTGTATCAAGAGTCTTAAAACTTTGCAGAAACTTTTTACCATTGTTTCCCATTTGACTTCTTTTCATCAGTTTTGAGACAGCTCTGGAGAATAAAAAGCTGTCAGAACAGGGTGCACGCCACAGGGGCCATCATCAATCTGTAAGAGCACTTACAATGTGGAGTTTTATGGTTTGCATTCACATGTTGGCAAATGTGATAACACAGCTTTTTCCTTTTCCAGAAAGGGGGAAAGCAGTCCTAGCATTTTGCCCACCTGACTATATAGGACAGCAGAGCAGCCGATCCTGCTGGGTCTGAAAGTTCCTGCCTGGTGTCTCTGTTGCTCGGCATTATCCAGCTCAGCAGGACCTTGAGGCTTGCAGAAATGGCTCTGGTTTTCCATAAGAGGCAGCAATACCATATATGATTTGTCTCTGCTCTCTCAGGTTTTTTTAAAATCTAAATGATAAGACTAGTCCCCCTGCCCCACGCCAAAGATGCTTATTTTCTAGGTTTTAATTAATTCCTGATGCATTTTAAAGAAGACAAAATTATCTTTAATGGAGAAAACACTCTGAGATTATGTAATGGTTCTCTCTTAATTTTTCTTACCTGAAAACACACTTATCTTCTCTACAAAGAATATAATTACACAAAGAATAATGATTTTTCTGTGGTAAAAGATGTCTGAGGTGCCAATTCAGTTGATCACAAATGAAACCCAGTTGGTCTAAGGGAAAGTTTCCTGTGATGCTGATAAGAGCTGGGGCAGCCAAGTACTCGTTTTCTTCAGAGAAGTGTGAGAGGCTTGCAGAGATTCTTTCTGAGCAATATTCCAATAACCTTAATTTCTGAACTGTGAAACAGCCAAATTGTATAAATCAGTGGTTTCAGACCAGGCCACTGGTTGGTGCTAAAATGCGTCGAGGTGGTACAAAAAATAACTGAAAGGTTTGCATTTATTTTAAGTAAAATACAACATGCATACACCAACGCGTTCAAGTAAGTGGAAAAAAGAAGTGAGGGGAAAGGGAAATAGACACATTTTAGTTTTGCTGGAAATGAAAGTCCTTGTGATCCTGTCCAGCTGCTTGGGGTTTTTTTCCTTCCCAAAGAGTGAAGAAGCCTTTTAATTAAAAAATATTGAGAAATACCACGTATGAGTGTTCAACGAGAGAAATCTGAGTTGGGTTGCAAGGTCACGTGGGATAGCTTGTTGCTCTTCATAGCACACGCAGAGGAATGAGGCAGAGCATGTTCATGTTCTGGCTCTTCTAAGTCACTGACCCTCTGCTGTAGAGATTTGCTGCAGATCAGCTGTGATTTCTACAATGGCAAATCTATCAACAACTCAGCTCAGAGCTGCAGAAAACACTCTGTCCAGACCTCTCCCATTTAGCATCCAAATGTTACTCGGCAGCTAAAAAAATGAAACAAAAAAACAACCCCTCACACATAGAAGACATGCCTCTCGTCGTATCAGCAAGCCTACATCATGTCTCTGATATTTTGAATAAGCAACTTCCTCTTGTGTGGGTTTGCTAACACATGGTGTAAAACAGATGCAAGAAATAATATATCCATCCTATTATTCCAGAAATGTGAGTGCTGAAAAGGTGATTCTGTCTTTTGTGGCTCAGAGGAGATCCCACCTTCTGAAAATTATTGGAGAAGTGCAAAGTTATTTTTTTCCTTCCATATAACATGAATAATATGGGAGGGAAAAAGATCTCTCTTTAGCCAGAAGTACAATAGCCACCACAGATGACCGTGTGGTCTAGAGTGGTAATATGGATTATGAGAACTCAGTAACATTATTGTATAGCTGAACTATTCCATAATTTACACAGGTTCAGATAAAAGTAGGTAGAACTGCCTTCAGCTTGTGGAGGCATTAGCTTTAATGCCTTGGCCAAGTTGAGCCCTGTCTCTTCCCTTGTTTAATAATACGTATCAACATTTTCTTTTAAAGTGATGTACCGTCACGCATACAAAATATTTAAGAAGAAATTTGCCATGAAATTTGCCATTCTTTCTGGAAGGCCTATCATTGTTGTGATAGAAATACTCCACGTTTACTGAGCAGAGACAGCAATTTTCAAAGCCAGAACTTGTTTCTACAAAGCACCTGGCAAGTAAAGCCATAAAACGATTCTCGCTGACTACTGTGAGCCATAAGTTTGCACTTACACAGCCTTTTCCTTAACCAGACTGCTCACATTTCTGCAAACTTATGCTGGTTGCAAACCAAATAGCACATGTATTATTTGTTGCTTCTTACCACTAGGTAACGGGGGGCACTGATGGGTTTCAACTCTACACAGTCACAAAGCAAGTCTGTGAAAAAGGTGGGATCGAATTGAGAGGCTTTTTCCCTGCTCCCACGATTCTTATTTACAAGAAGCTGCAGCACGGATATAAAGCTTAAAATCCCCCAGCAGACATACAAATAAGGATTCACATAGGTGATTTTCTGCCTAGACTTTGGCTCGGCTTTGTACTCCACTGGGCATCAAGAAACCCTCAGCTTAGGTTTACAGATAAGAGGGCAGGAAACTGTGCAGGGTCTCAATCTGGTCGTGGAGGTCTCCCAGAGGACAGGGAGGAATCGGGAGGCAGCACAGTTCTTTCAAAAAGAGGAGAGAGGTGGTTAATTCTGGGTTGCCCTAAGGTGCGAGGGGAGAGGGGAAGAGCAGTGGAGAGCCCGGGGGGCTGTGGGTCACTCTGGTGAGCAGCTGGGCACAGCGGAGTGGGTCCTGGGTGGGGAGATCTCCCACTTTGTCTCAGTCAGTTCTGACCCTTGCTAAATGCCTTTGTCCCACTCCAGCTAGGCCATGTCTCTGCTTTAACCGCTTCGTGGGAAAAGCCCTTTCACGCCTCGCATTAAAAGATGGCAAGATGCCCAGCAAGATGGTCGTTGTTCTCTGGTGACCCTGAATCTCAGCTTCCTGCAGAACAGGGAAGAGCCACTGAATCTAGGATTACTCTGTACCAGTTAAGTGGAAAAAAATGACCGATAACTCAAGAAATGGGGTTCGTGTCTTGTATATAACTATCACGGGGTATTGGAGATTACATTAAGCATTAGGAAGACTCAGGACAAAACAGAGTAGGCACTGAACATAAGGGACTCTGCAGGAAGTGCGTGTTTTGAAAGGCAATTAAAAGAAGGTTTCAGAGGGATTTGACAGGTCACAGCCTGATGCTTCAGTCATCTTGATGGAAATCTGGCTTCTTGCAGCTCTGTTTTTTACTGCTGTCACCAGATGAAGGCAGAAATGGGAAACTCTTAGGAGAAAAGGAGCATTTACCTCATTCCTGTGACAGTTCCCAAACACAGTGGTCTACAGTTGAGGAGGAGTATATAGGGAGGAGAATCAGGAACGTGGGACATGGCTCACCCCTTCCAGTAAAGCAGCAGAAGGAAGAGGCAGAGAAGAGCTGGGAGATGAAAGAGATGGATTTAGAAGGATGCCAACTTTTAAACCCTTTCCACTTTTAAACCCTTTCCACCTCTTCAGATACTCCGGACATAGATAAAGATAAGTGCTAATATAAAAATCAGCTGGTAAGTGTAATCATTTAGGAGAGCATAAAACTGCAAGCGAGGGGACCAGCTGGTGAACAGATCGGGTCTGAGAGTTATGAACCTTTTTGTTTGTTTGTCTTTACACTTTCAGGTGTTGGAAACCAGTGCAGACCTCAAAGTGAGGTCTTAGGGAAATGTAAGGGCTTTTATACTAAACAAAACTGATTTCACTCACACTCATTCTTGGCCAGATTACACACACTGCACTCATACCCTGTTACAGTCATGCACAGGGAGGTAGATGCGTGTGCTCAAGTGGTCTGGCCAAGGACCACTTGTGTGTAACTTGGAGAACAAGAGATACAGGCTAGCAGTTCCTCTTCATTGGTGCTGGCAAATTGGGTTTGGACAGGCCTTTTACACCCGTTAGAAGCCAACAGCTACGGTATGACCCTTTTGGCTCAGAATTTTCCCTATTCCTCCGTGAATGTTGGCATGTGCTTTGTCTGTGCTTCCATGTTTGGGGTATCTTAGAGGTACCACCAAGAGGAATGGCTCATGCAACGTCCTGAAAATTTGTTGCCTTCCTCCTCTGGGATCTGGTGTTGATGAACCATCCCAGCTGTGGTTTTATCTGGTCTTGGCATAAACACCACCTTCATTAGTATATTATTGCTGTCAGTTTGTCCTTGGTAGAGGCTACTTTTTTAACCTTTGTTTTGCTGGTTTTTCTGGTGCTTTCACACACTCATTTCCATTCATACTTCATTCAGAGCAGACTGACTTCTGTTACAAACCTCCGCAGAGGAGTAACTTTTGCTTGGTAATGGACATGCTGGGTGCATTTGGTTTCCTCACCACTTCCCAGTAGATGTTTTAAGAAGTCCCTGGGCTTTTTGTGGGATTTTTTGTTGGTTCATTGGTTTATTTTTTTTCATCTGGTTGAGGATAGTCACCTCCGTTTTAAACAGTGATTGTAGCTGCTCTGCAAGTCAAGTTCTCAAGCCTGAGTGTGTCCATGCAACCTTTTTTGCAGACTGATGTGAGCTGCAGCAATGAGTCTAAGGTCAAGCTCAATCTCTCAGTCAGGCTTATTAGCTTGGGCACAACACAACGCTGATGAAGGCTCTGCAGTGTCTTGTTGCTTGCTTGCTTGCCTCTGTGCATAGAAAAACAGGCAGGAATGCAGCCACTTTTTTCTCCCCTAAGGGATAATACAGGGTTTGCATTAGAACAGCTAACATGCTGAATTTTCATATACCTTTTCAGTCACTGAGATGTGGTGGTGTTGTTTCTTTCCCTTTGCTGTCGTTGCATACAGAGGGGGCAGATGGGCTCAGCCAGCTGCTTCTGCATCGTGCTGCTTTGCCCCCTGCCTCTCACAGCCAAGGGACTTGTAGGAGGGCAGGGATGCTTGCAGCTCATCCTTGCTTATTTTGGGCAAATGACCAATGCCAGTATTAGGCCAGCTTTTACCTCCCCGAGCTCTGAGGATTGGGCCTTTTCCTATATTCCGGGCATATTTGACAAACAACCCCTTGGCAGTGCTGCTGGCTTAAGCAATTGCTGCCACGAGCTCTGTTGCTCCCGGGCTGCCTGTGCCTACCCCATTTTGCCTTTTGGTTTTTTGCTGCGGTCAGATCCAGGGTCGGTCCCTCACACAACTGCACAGGCACTTGAGGCAGCCCTCCTGAGGGGCTGTCACAAGAGGACAGACATTACAAGAGGCAGATGAGCACAACTCTACTGGGGAGCACTAAGCCAGCTTAAAGCAGTGCTGCTAGTGGCAGTGCAACCACGGCCTCAGAGGGCTGGGGGTTTTGGTATGGACACAGGAGCTTTAAAGAAGGCGGGCAAAAGAAAGCCAGGGAGATTGGCTAGATAACGTCACGCAGGCTTGGGCCTTGGCATCGCGCAGTTGCATGACCACAACTGCAAAACCTCTCGTGCTTTCTCGATAGGTCTCCTAAAGCTCATGAGATCACACTGTCTGTCACTTCCTCCCTCAAACCTGACCAGTTTCATCCAAATTTGAGAGATGAGTTGAAGACACAGAGATGCTGAAGTTCCCGTGTGTGTCCCGCTTTGGGAAGGACTGCAGTCCGCACTGGCAGTCGCTGCTTTTGTTTGACCTGTGGAGCGGTCCGTCAGCAGATGCATCCTGTCCAAGCGACCAGCACATCTGTGGCTTGGGGCTGGCCGCAACAGAAACTGCCTCTGACTTAGACAGTACGTGGGCACATGGGAAGAGGTTGGAGGTAGGATGTGCACATCCATGGGATGCAGCCATTAGTAGATGTGAGGGGGGCTGGAGAAATAAGAGGGGAAGGGTGAACCGCAGGGGACATAAGGAAGGAAGAAGGGGATATTGTGTGAAGAGCAGAGAGTAGGGTTGTAGGGTGCAAGACTGTAGAAAACCAAGCTTCCTCAGCTCTGCTCCTCGCAGAGCAATGTTTATTTTCCTTAATGTCAGTTCAGGGAGCTGCAGCTACACAGCCTGTACCTCATTAAGGATTATGACTCAGAGGCACAGCAAAATTGAGGTATTTGGTCTCTAACATTGCCGAGTTTTGTCTATGTGTGCAGAGGCACCATTCCAGGTCTTGCAGAGTAATGCTTGTCCTGCTTGCAGTAGGATAGCAGGTTTGGAGCTAGATACAAGTTACTGCATTTTCATCTTTCTTAGGAGACTTGCTACATTAGGGGAAAGAGACTGCCTTTCAGGGGCTTGTGCAGGACAGCGTGGCTATAGATCTACCACTAACACCTATCACACAAGAAGGGAGCAATGAGATTCTGGCTTTTTTTGAAGAGCACAAATGATACAAATATTTTTCCTGGTCTTCTTTCCACAGTCTTGTAGCTATTCAGCTCACATTGCCCTTTTCAACTGATGAGTGGGCAAAGCATATATACTGTGGTTTTTGTCCTTTGGCTCCTCAGAGGAGATGTGACTAGACGCAAAGCCCTGGTGCCTGTGTAGAAGGCACTTCTCAGCTTTGTTCTCTGGATACCCCTTCTCTCTGCTGCTCTTCTTGCTGGGACAGAGAGCAGCGGAGTTGTCTCCTCTGTGCTGAAGGTACTTCTACCTTCACCAGGGACTGTTGGATTGGTGTTGCCAAAATTCCTGTTTGCAAACCTCTCCATGATTTAAGCTACATGCTCCGAGGAGAAACATTCCTCCTGCTCAGTGGCTGCAGGGAAGGTCAAGATAAGTGGGGAGCTGGATTCCTCTGGCCCCTTTGCTTGTGGGGCAGGGACTGTCCAGCGATAGCCAGAGAAAGGTTGGTTCCCATTGTCCAAGCTCTGCTGAGACAGAAGATGGTGAAGGTGATATGACCACCTTTATATTCAGAGCAGGGGGTGGACAGCAGGAGAATTTGTCACTCCCCAGATAGCTAATGGTGCTACCTGGGATGGCTAATGGTATTGAGGGGCTCTTCTCCACGGGGTCTGCTGGGCTGCGAGAGCCTCCAGCCTCCTGGCCCTTTTCGCTCTACAGACAACAAACTTGCCCTCTGAGCTGCTGGGAAATGGGCTCCTCCCACAAAAAAGCCATCAGCCTCTGTCAAACTTTGTCCAGGCGATCAGTGTACAGTGTGGTTTCTGAGGGCTGCCTGGGAGTTTTGCTTTTAGGCTGTTTGCTCAGCTGCCAGTTGGGGTGACTGCCCCGGCATGCGGCTGCTCAGCCTGGCGCTGAACTGCATCTGCTCCAGCCCTGCTCCGGCCCCGCTCCTGCCCTGCTCCGACCCCACTCCAGCCCTGCCTCCCCTGATGGGACCTGCTGTCCTACTGCAAGCATCCCTGTGGCTTCAGCTCCTGACTTCTGGCTCACACTGACTCCACTTTTATCCACCTGTCACGTAGCATGCGTAGACTCTCAGGATTATTCTGCCTGACTTCTGGTCTGCTTTGTGACTTGTCAAGCTCCTCGACATCCTGCTCACTGTTGACTGTAAGCTCCTGGTCTAGTTGCCCCCTTCCTGGAAGACCTCTCGAGAGACAATTTTCTAACCACACAGTTAACAGTTTACTCCATCAAAGGCGTGTACACTTGGGGGGAGCGAGGGCTAGCGAGTGCGAGGGGTTGTAAACAAGGTGGGAAGGGAATGAGGGATGTGCGAGTGCGAAGCAGAGAGGAACGGTTTGTGTAAGCACACATACGTGAGTTGGACCAAAGGTCTGCCTAGCTTAATACCCTGTCTGCAGCTCTGGACAACAGCAGATACTTAGGGAAAGAGCATAAGAAACGAGGCGTTGACATATTTTTAAGATGGTAAACAGGCAGGTTCTTTGCAAAGACTGTGAGCGTCTTTGCCTCCACTCAAACATCTCCACTGTTAATACTTATTTTCTTCAATGAGTTATTTCTTCACTATTAGCAGTACAAATTAATGCTGCAGTTTTGGGGAATAGTGACCTGCTGAGAGTTAGAGTCAAGTTTTCTGTAGTGTTAAGTTTCCTGCAGTCAATAGGATGCACAGAGAGAAATATTACAAATGTATATAACATGATACAGTGCCTGCACAGACTATCTGGTCTCCAGGTATCAAAAATATTTACATTTCTTATTGCCACTGTTGTGTTTTTATGACATCCTGCTCAATCTTTATAGCCTTACAGCAATCACTGTCACAGCTTTTGAGTCGAGGCTAATAAAGGACAACTTGTGGTAGCCTCCACCACCCATAACTCACCACAAAATTAAGCTAGACATTTATGGAGTTGTCCATTCAGTGCTGTGAACAAGCAGAACTTGGAATGTGCACATATAATTTACCAAGGTAGTTGAACTAACTCATTAGAAAAAGAAAAAAAGTAATTAACCTGCCGCAGAAATTACTTCAATGCAAAATGACTTTAATGCAAAACAGACAAAATAGGGAAATAGGATCTTACTGATTACTGCTGCAGTCCTTGCAGTTCAGCATGAATTTCTAGTTTGTTACTCAAATTTGGCAATATCTGCAACACTGCGATAGGTAACAACAGAAAGTCATCATAATAGGTACGCAAAAGGTCAACGTACGATAATCCTGATATCCATCAGTTTTACAGTATGATCGTTTTGGTGCCCTCTGGAGTCCTCTGATTTCCACAGCCCTTCAGTATCTCTCGGCATGAGGATGACCTATGCTACCTTCTTGGTGTTTTTTTTATTTATAGACACAGTGCAAGATCTTTTTTTTAATTAACGAAGTCATGCATGGTTTTCCACTCTCAATATCTTACAAAACCTCCTTCTTAACATAGCAGTATGACAGTAGTGGGGGGCTCGTTTCTTGGACATCAGAGATAAGGCACCAGATGAGCTTGTGGGAAGAATCCACTGTTTTTAGAAGTAGGTCCATGTGCAGATTAAACAGAACTGAGACTTGTGACCTTCAAGTGTAAG
Source organism: Calonectris borealis (assembly GCF_964195595.1). Taxonomy (NCBI): domain Eukaryota; kingdom Metazoa; phylum Chordata; class Aves; order Procellariiformes; family Procellariidae; genus Calonectris; species Calonectris borealis. The sequence continues at coordinate 122,559,411 of NC_134312.1, forward strand.
ACCAAAAGTCAAGCAAAGGTTTGCTTAGATTTTTGTTCAGTGTGGGTTGTGTTGAAATAGTATCTCTGGAAAAGAGGACACAGCAACAGTATCACGCCATCCGATTGCTTTCCCTCCTCTCAGCCCCACAAAGTCAGCAGAGAGTTATTACTGACTGCTGTGAGGCCCAGGTTTCACCTGGGAAATTTATCCAAATCATAAGTTCTCTGCAGTAACTACTACTAATAAAAATACACACTCTCTGCCCTTTTTAGCCTGTGTATTTTAAAACTACTTTACAAAGGAGGAAAATAGTGTGCAGCTATAGCAAAATGAAAGAAAAAATACTCCCACAAGTGACAACAGTGAAATTTTTCAGATACATTTTTCTTTTTCTCTTGTACCCATATTTAAAAAGCAAAGCAGGGAAATTCTCTGAAGAGCCTCGAATAATAGCCAACTCTAATGCACAGTCCTCCGTATGGATCTACTGGGTTGTAGACAGTGCGACCCATGTTACCCTCAGAGGAAATGTCAGAGTAACCCCTTCATAGCTATCTAGCTCTCCCAATTAAACCCTCTGCGAGACTACGCATAAGCAACCTACGCCAGGCATGTTAAACGGTAATATGTGACTCTGCAATCTAACAACACACTTACATTAATATTATGAAATTATTGTTTACATTGCAGTAATTCCCAGATACTCCAGTCGAGAGCAGAGCCCCTATAGTGCTGCTCAATTGTAGATTGAAATTCAATTTAGGCCCTGGGGAGCGTGCCTTCCAAAGTGAAAAAGAGAGTCCCCGCTGGTGTACAGAGGGACGTTTAATTGCCTTCTGCTGGGGTGTGCTGCGTTACCCCAGCTGAGGGTACAGCCCAAAGGAGCTGGGACAGAAGGGGGATAAACGCCAAGGGCTTGGGCTGGTTGTACGCACGAGCCGTGTGCATTTTCCCCTCCCTCTTTGTATGTCACAGCTATGTCATCCCACCTCATCCACCCGTTCCTCTGTGCCCAGCCTGAACCTTCCTTCTCCAGGACACCGCACATGTTCATTGATTAACCTTTCTTTCTCATTATAGGTATGGTCAGCTCCCAAAGACACGCTCTCCTGCCGAGGCCTCCTCTGCCCCTTGCCCACAGTGGGAAGCCTCTCCAGCTGCCCCTTTCCCACCAGAGCTCCTTCCAGTGGGGAGTTTGTGGCAGCGGGGGTGGGGGTTCAGCATCCCTAGGGAAGTACTGCTCTGACACCAGCATGCTTTAAGGGCTCAGGACCCACGCTCCACTCCCAGAGACAAGGTTGGTGCCTGGGGCAAGGTTTTGGGCAGTAAGCAGGGAGGAACTTGCCCTCATCACCATGGATTGCTGCAAATCATCTATTAATTGTGCTGAATGAAAAGCAAATACCATGATGGTATTGCTCAGCAGGCTCTCACCCTGGGAATCACAGCCTTTCTAATTGAGACAGAATAAGGGAAATAAAAGGGGGAGTTTGACTTCACATTTTTGCTTTCCCAAATTACAGAGAGCTCAGACACAACTGCTTACACAAGCAGTAACCCCACTGTTTAAATGACAAGTTAAAGCTCCAGGGTTCAGCAGCCATGGCTGCTTCAAAGTACCACAGTGCTTGATTTTGATTAATATGAGTTTTGCGAATGGAGCTGGTAGAAATGTCTTCTTCCCTGTTCTCTCTTTGGCTGCTGATGTATAATGCTGTAAGCTGACTGGTTTGTTATATTCCTAGGAGAGGAGAAAAAAGATTGGTAAGAAAATATCCCAAAATATATCAGACTGTACTAGGGTAGAAAATGAACTTCAGTTTGATACAATGGGTGGAAATGTTCCTTCTCAAAATCTGACTGCTATCACATTTTTGTCTGAATTTGTAAAAAGTGCATAATTTTTATCTTCCTAGGTGACACAACATTACCTTCGCTACTGTCCCAGCAACCTAGCAAAATCTTAGCTACGTTTTTAGCATTGCTGCTTACCTGCTGTGACTCACACAAGAGATGTTCCACTAGTATTCTTCACAATCAAAGCTAAAAATAATTCTCCCTAAAGAGACAAAGACTCTGTCAGATAGGAAGAGTTTTTATTAAGCAATGGGAGTTTGGTTTTTTTTGTTTTAATTTTAGGAGACTCGGAGAAACAGCTTCTTCTTTTGTGCATGGTTTTTCTGGGAGCAAATCAATGCATTTAATTTGATTTTGAACCTTGCTGCACAATCAATAATGCCTCAAGTCTGGAAACAAATCTCATGGAAAGTGACATCAATCTGACATTTGAAAGCAGTATGCTTAAAATTCAGGTGTGAAATCCCTTTCCCAAAAAACCAAGAGCCGTTTGCTTTTGACCGAATCCATATTAAGAAGAGGGCTATACATGCTAGTTATAAGAGAAGAGGCCAAACTCTGGTACTGTTCTGAAAAGCTGCAAAAATAAGGTGTAGAAATAACCCAGGGAGTGCACTCCATGTCTTGGTAGTGCTACAGGGTAGTCTATTCTTTTATGTGGACATATACTTCATATGCCAGTGATGGTCATGCACGTTTGCCCAAACCCTTGGGCTCCAGACTCTGTAGCAACGTGCTTCTACGTGCCTCGGATGGGGAGGGAGAATAGGGGCAGGAAACTTCTCCTTTTTTTTGGTTCTCAGCCCTGATTTTTCACAAATTAAGGCAGATCCCAGACATGTTCACACTTTGCATGACCCGGCAGCGCTATTAGGCCATCTAACTGTGCAACTGCATCATCCACATTACTCACTGCGGGAGGCCAGAGATGTATTCGCTTATACTGGGACTGGATTAAGCTACCGGCCAGTCTCTGCTGAAACTTTTCTTCTTTTTCTGAAACACCAATGATTTTAGCCTTCCCTTCACCCTTTGTCCAATTTCATCTATTCTCTTGTTAGCCCAGCCTATCTATTTGTGACAGGTGGGAATTTGGGAGCAATTCTTGGTTAGTGTAAACTACCAGGTTTACGTCCATAGATTCGATGGATGTGACAGTTAATTTCAACTGCAGACCTTCCCCTTTGCCTTTGAATGATTTAAGTTTCTTTCTGTTCATATATACTTGAGAAAAAACACTGCAGAACATTGTAATTTTACCAATGATGGTCTGCATAGTTCTGTGTCTTTCTCACACACATTTGTGACTTCAAAGGGAGCTATATTTAATGAGGATGCCTTAGTGAGGGGCTACCAATATTTTGACAAGCAGTTCCCACAGAAATTTACCCCTTTAACCTGTGATAGACCCTGCTAAGCACCTTGAACAGATGAGTTCGCACAAAAGAGGGATTTGCCCATTAAAACCACATGGAGTTGTGATTATGTAGGGTGAGCATCTCTACAACACAATCCCTTCCCAAAAACCATGTTAAAACCATGTCTTTTGGGGGAAAACCCACTCAAAAAAAACCCCAAACACAGCTTTTTCTTTCAACTTTAAGATTGTCAGAAGTAGGAAATCCGCCATAGCCATTGGTACAGCTTTCTAATGGATTGCCAGAAACAGGAAATCCAACATTAGTACATCGGTACTGGTTATCTATCCTGACATTTCAGATTTTGCATGTCATTTTTAGTTTAGGTTTATAGCTTCAGCTAGTCAATCGGACTTTTTTATTTGAAGAGCCCTCGCTTATCAGATTTCTGTTCTCATGTAGATAGCAATTTACTGTCTATGATCTAATTATCACTCTTTCTTTATTAAGCTAAACAGTGTGAGCTACTTCAGAAATCCCAAATCTTATTTGTTACCCAGTCATCAAGAGCTGATGTATAGGAAACTAAAGACATTCTTCTTGTCATATCTGTGGTGTCTTGATTAAATTTGTCTTCAGGCACGATTTTGTGGTAAACCAATGCTTATTTGGTTCTTCTTCTTTCCCATTAGTTGTTACCATGTTGCCCTCCTGAATGATTCAGTCAGGTTTACTTCCTCAGAAGACAGGTCCTCCTTCTGCTTCAACGAGGCCACCCTGACCACACAGGTTTCTGCCTACATACAAGTTGGAGCATGAAAACTGAATCCCTCAGCCCACGTCACACTTGCTAGGTGTGCCTCGCTTCCAGAGCCATTGCTCCTGATCCTAATTCAGAAATTATTTTCTTTCAGTAGCCTGCAAATTCCCCAAAAGTCCTAAAATGTTACGTGTCACGTGAGGTTGTGATGCTAATGCTGGTGTGGTGTGCGCCGTTACAAATGAATGGCCTATTAAGTTCGGAAGGCTGAATGAGCTGAGTTACATCACGAGGCTCAGCCCCAGGAGAGGAAGAGCACTACTGCTGCGGTCTCTGCGTTTGCCTTGGGCAGGATCTTGGTTTCCTTTTTCGTAGAGTGAACTTCCCAACAAGTATTGCCTGTCTTTCTTGGGTAGCTGGACTGCCGTTTTGAAAGCAGACTTGACTACTTCATGGTTTCTGTTGAGCAATTGTTGACGATACCACTCTCCACTGTCTTTGATCAAGTGTCTCATCAGTTTTTATTTGCTTCCTAATAACGACTTCTGGCTGTGCAGAGTTCCCCAGACAATCTCCCCGCAGCTTGTGGGCCTCTGTTCACCCCCACCGCACAAAACACCACCTTGTCCCCTTGGCTGCCAAGACCACCTCCTTGCCCTCCTCTCTCCATGATTTGTTCCCCTGTGCCTTGAATTTGGGATGTTCAGAAAGGGTCTCTTGTCCTTCTATTTAACATGAACTTTATCTTAATTTTAACTAGTGGATGAATTCAGGCAAATGGCAAACAAAACTGCCATATACTCTGTATATTTACTGTAAATATTTGTGCATATTTTCTGACACATTATAGAATATACACTACATGCAAAATGCTTAGTGTACACAAAATGGAAAAGAAAGAAAGGGACAAGTGGACAAGAGGGGAAATGAAGGTATTTCCTTTGGAGAGATTTGTAATACAGGGCTCCTTGGAGCTGCCTCCCGCACTCCCTGTGCTGTGCCATGGCCATACGCATGGCGGAGATTTCAGCTGTCACTGTTTGGCACAGCCGCAAGATCATGGACAAATCTGAGCCGTGATTGCATCAGTTTCACTTAATTCCATTTCTTGATTTACGGGAAGAGAAAACGACATGAACACGACATTCCTTTCCTCTTTCTGACAAGGCAATTACACTCAGTTAATCTTTCTTAAGACCTGTCTTAATTGTTTCTGGTTTTCTCAGTACATTTGTCTGTGTTGCTGGGTTTGGTTTTTTTTCTGAGAGAAGTTGCCCTTAAACTCCTGACTTAATAATTTCGGACTACTTTGAACAGCAGGTTTTGTAAAACAACAGCTACAAAATTTAACACTGTTAAGGGAATAGTTAGGTATATCTATATATTATGATCGTAAATGCATATGATCTTAGGGCAGTGAGCCTAGAAAATCTTTAAGTCAAGATTGCAGATATGTCCTCTTATCTCAGTGACATTTCAAAGCATAACTTAAGGAAAACTCCTTTCTTCTGTGTCATCCCATGCTGACGGGCAGAAAATCCCTACACAGGTACAGCACTTGATAGTCCAACATTGCTGGTGAAGCTTTGAAGACCTATCAACCCAAACCCAAGCAGCCCAAGCCTGCTGCACCTCCTAATCTTGGTCAATGCAAGACTCCTATTGCTTTAATAGGTGTTGAATCAGGCTCACAAGGAGCAAGTTTGGGTAGAAAACACCTCCATGCAGCGAAGTGAAAACCACCTCCATGCAGATATCCACTGTGAGAAGGTCTCTGCATCCCCCCTCCCCAATAAGCAAGGGCTATCTATACGGACCGGCGACAGGGCCAAGGCTGCGGAGCACTGCTCGGTGAGACAAGCCAGTTACCAGCAGCTAGAAACGCAGCAGGGAAAGGTAGGTTCAGTACATTGAACATCCTTGAGTGAATTTAGGATTGCCTTTCCATTTAACTAGTGAGGTTGCCACACTGGGGAGGCTTGGGAGAATTTACTTAAAAGGCAATGAAATGACACAGGAGGCATTTTTCAGGCACAGACGTCCCACTGTACTTTACAATCAAATAATTAACGCCCACTAAAAACTCGGAAGACCATCCCAAGTTTAGAGGTAGGTAAATACACATTGAGATGTTGGTGTGTATTATCCACTGATTTAATGACTGCTATCACAGCAGAACCCGTGAGCAATTAAACCCAGGGAAAATTATAGAAAGCAGAGCAGATTTCTTTCTAAAGTCTCCAAGGAGTAACCGAAAACATCCCCTTTGTTAAATATGTCTTAAATTTAAAGCAAGGCAAATAACCCATACTAGTAACAGACTACCTTGGGATCTTTTTGCCTTCTTGTTTCTCCCTCTTGGCAGAATTTGAGCTGATCTCACACTTTTTAATGAGCTGTCTCCCAGTTGGAAATGGCAACTTCTACTGTTTTTCCCAAAAACCCCTGTTCAGACTGTTTTATGAAACACTCTAATCATGAGTACTTGTTCTGTAAACTGCATGGTGGAATATATTGTAAGGAAGTAATATCTTGTTGATCTGAGAAAAGAAAACCAGGATATTAACTTTTACTCTCCACCTTCGTAGTACTTTCAACAGTTAGTCCTAAGACTAGAAAGCTGGTCTGTAGACATGTGAAACAAAAGCAGGTTGATATATGACATTAGGACAACGATTTTTTGTTTCAGGATCCAAAACAGAAGCTTTGTTTCTCCCTTGTGTTTTACTGCCACTTAAATAAGTTGGGAAAAGCTGATGGCATCACAGCACTGGACCTCTAGGATGACCTTTCGGTGTGCCAGGAGCCACGGCACATAGCTCAGCTTTCAGCCATGACTTGAAATTGCTCAGCCGGGTGGAAGGCACAAGAGGTTGCGATCGATGGCTCGTTTTGCCCAGTTTCTCTCTCGCTTTGTCACACCTCTTTTCCCCGGACGTGTGACGCAAACCCAACCAGAGCGGGCAGTCTTGGGCGAGGCCGTGGCTCCCTGCAGCACGCCGCAGGAGGTGCGCGGGCTGTTGTGCTACCCCTGCATCTGGGGTAGCCCTCGTTGCTGGGCCCCGGCTGGCTCCCTGGGCTGCGTCTTACAGCCTGCAGGCGAGAGGCTGCCTGGGCTGCCTGCGAGGTGGGGGATGCCGTTTGCTCATCCCCAGTCTACGTATTTTTTCCATCTCGAAGAGTAACTGGGGAGCTGCGAGCCAGGCAAAATGTACCTGCATATATTCAGGTGTATGTGTATGTGCCTGTATCCTATCTTTAGCATTTCGACAGTTAGTGTTTTAAAAGCTCTGCTGCAAGAAATGTTCCCATGTCAAATTCTGTGTGAGGAAAAAAGCCCTTTTTTACAGGCAAAAGTTTTTCATAGATTGGAAACTGTGGTACTCAATTATTCTGTTTTGAATCCATAGTCATTTCAATCATGATTTAAGGCATAGTTGGATGTTCACTGATTTATACAATCAATCTTAATCTTTTTTTGTCCTTCAATGTTTTGCTCTTTTCATTTGGAGAAGTTGATTGTTACTGCATTAAAATTATTAAAATAGGTCATTTCGCAATCATATATAGTTTTACACTACTTCATAGTTTCTTGCAAACAGAATCTGTATATATACTTACTAACATAATTACCTACGTTAACATACATTTATCCAAATACTTAATTTTTACATTCTTAATGTACTGAGTGATATAATGTCAGTAAAAAAGAAAATTAATTTGATACTAATTTGTGCCAAGCACTTTTGATAAAGAATGGAACTCATTTAAAAATGTGGGAAGTCAATATTTAATATTTTTGATTTATTTGCTGTAGAACCTTCACTGGTACCTATCTGCATTTAAATTATTAAACAGAGGAAAGAGTACCCACTCCTTTCCTCTAACTTAAAAACCTCAGAAGGTATTTTTCAGATGTTCTAATTGCTCAAGTAATTGGACTTCTTCACATTTTATGAATTTGCCAAGACTTTATTCAGTCACCAGGTAAGAAAATCTTTCAACGACACTTATTCCAGTACTGAACAGCCGCTGATTTTAATATCTTGCCATGTATCCCTTTTTTTTTTCTGTTTCATGTTTTGAGGATACTGTCAATTTTAACAAGGGCAAAAGTGTCTCTTTATGAAATTCTGTTGAGGTGGCAATGCAATAGCAGCAAAGCCAGATCATGCTGCTTCTTTTACACTTTACGGGTCATGCAAAGAGACAAGTTTGGAAATTTCAGCTCTTGGTACCAATGAAGGCAGCAAATTCTAAAGAAGCTTTTTGGACACGTCTATGTTTTCAGACTTGGTTTAGATATGATAACCTTCTCTTTGTAGTAGTTTATTCGCAATTAATATTTTTTTATGGTGACATCCTCCCGTCAGTGACAAATGTATTTGGTGCAATAATGCTTAAACTTCAAATACTTATAGTTAAAAGACAAAATTTTAATACAAGTAACTATATTCATTGTTTATATGCACCATAAGCAAATGACATTATCCCTTGGTGAGAGCCCATAATGTATACTGCAAGGCACTTCTATGACACAAGATGCATCATTCAAGCAACACTGTAATTTTTCTTCTCCTTCAAATCTCCACTGAAATTAATTAGTGCACATGCTATACAACTGTCTATCATAAGTCTTTGGGCTGCTCTGGACCGACATCTTGCACAGCTTGGTGCACTTGGTCGGTTTGCTGAGGTGTCACGTCCATCAGTTACTATCCCATCTCACCAGCCTGAGGGTGGCTTTGGTTTGTGGTGAGCCTGTCACACAGGGTTCACATCGCCTGCACGTCCCTCGAGGATCCAGCCAGCACTGGCTGGACCCAGCACAGCTGGTCCCATCCCAGGGACTGTCCCCAGTTTCCCACTTCCAAGCACCCATTCAAGGCATGCTGAGTGCTGGCAGCTGTTGCACAGTAATAAGTGGCTGGAGTTAATTCCTATCATCTCCTGGCTCTCCCCGCATCCACATCTGGCACAGGCGAGTGTCAGCAGCACCCAGTGGCACCAGCCACTGCACTTCGCACTGCAACGTGGGAATCCCACAGTTTCTGGTGGGAAGCCCCATGATTATCCAAGCCTGCAAAAAGTCTGTAAATAGCAGGGCTCCTGACGCTGTGCTGCCTGCAGAAACACTCGTGAGTTGTGTCTCATCCCAAAAGCCACTCATCAGGGAATATGCATTATTATTACTATTGCCAGTGAATCTTGCCCAAGACTGTGTTTCAGAAAAAAACCCAAGAAAGCAGCAGCAGTTTTCCAATACTCCAGTGCAGTACAGCAATCCTGAATCCAAGGCACCACACAAGGCTTCTGTGCCTTTAGTGATGATTGATTTGGTCCCATCATCCTGGAGAACGTGAGAAACAGTATGTCTGTGTGTAGCCTCCCGTGATGATTTAGGAAGCTCAGTTTCCCCTCAGTGGTCTTTGGTGAGACTGAAGCAGAAAGATTCATGTGTGGGACAGTGAACTTTGTCATGCAGCTTCTTGCTAGCATCTTCTCCATTGTTCAAGTGATAATTTGATGAATCCTGACTTATAAATAGGGCTATACAAAAAAGGTCTCTGTTCTTAGATCATGTGCCTTGTGGGTGTATTATGGAAGAGAAGTATCATTTGCATCTTGCAGTGCCTTTATTGGTCTCTCCTGGCAAATGTCAAATGCCATGTCAAACCTACAACTTCCAGGCTCCCTTCTGGAGTTCTAATATGCAGAGATCTTCTGGAAGACCTGTGAGTATCCACTCATCCTTTTGATTAGATTCACTCTGCAATGTAGAGCTATTTCCTGGGATGGTTTCAGCTGGCCTCCTGTTCTCTTTTGCCTGTCCTCTTTCTCTCATAGTGATTCACATGGTGTTACTAGTGAAGTCAACTCTTGGCCACAGAGCTACTCTACTCAAAACCTCTTGCCTGTACCTTGCTTTGGATTTGCTTGCTTTGAGCTCTGAAATGTTAACTATGACCAGATTATCTATAGCAAGCATACTAGAAACAAGTTATCTGGATGTATTTTTTTTTCTGTCTCGCAAGGATGTCTAGGAGTAGTTCCCCAAATTCAGTCTCTGGTTTACAGTGGGAAGTGTTTTTTCCATGAATCCTTTAATTACTGACTTATATATATGATTTCATAGAGGTATAAGTCTTACTGTGAAGTCAGTCGCAGTTCTTGCACTTGGATTAATGGATATACTATTTCTAACAAGAAAATGTTTGCTTTCTAATCTAGATTCCAGATTATCAGTCCCACACTTATTTTGCTATAACGATCTCTTCATTCTCAGTGTATGTATGGGAGCAAGCACAATGGTAACAGGCTTTTGCAGCCCCAATCTCCCTGCTGAAACTTGTGAAGCACCTGTTGTCCATTTTTATTTGCAGCAGATTTTCTTACTTGGGCATTTGATTACTGTGCATTACACTTAACCAGCACTTCATGAACGCCTGCTTCTTTCAAATGTGTTTTTCTTTTTCATCTGACAGCAGAGACAAACTGCTTCATATGATGATCCACTTGGATCTGCCTCAGAGGCCCCCTATCAGTAATTGCTACTTTTCTCTGCTGACACAAATGCATCCAAACATTTCTTCCCAACTGCAGATATGCTAAAGCACTGCTGATGACACCGAATCTGCCGTACCTTACTTTCATTTCCATTTCTGGCAAATCCAGGCTGTAACATGACTGTGAAACTGGCATTTCTCACAAACTTCGTGGTTCGTGAATGTAGATTTTGAAGCAACAATAAATCAGCCATGGGATTTCTAAGGCTGTGTGAATTACAAATGCCTTTCATGCTCTTGGGAGGGAGGGGGATGTCCACTGGCTCCTTTCTCTTCTCTCCTTAGCTTCAGAAACGTGGCAATTACATTGAAATCTGCAATAAAAAATGGTATGTACTCTAAACTGCACAACAATTCACCAGTATTATGTAAACCAGAGCATCAGTAACAGATACTGTGACATTCAATTTTCATTTCAGTGAAGTCTTGGGAAAATTACTCATGTGGAAAGATTAACACATACAGAAAGACTACAAAACCATACAAATAAGCCTGTCTAACGGAAATGTTGCCACAACCTTGCGTACTAGTTCCCACCTGGGTTTGGGGGCTTATCTAATACCCTTAGCCTACGACATTAATTGATGGCACAAATAGGGTCTGGTTTTCCTCTTGGGTATATTGTTGTAATGCCAGTCTGACTCCGCTTCATCACCAAACCAAACCTGCGAAACCAAGGAGTCATGTCCATAGATCAGGGATTGTATACAATGATGACAGATAATATTGGACAATCTTGTCTGGCTTCATTCATACATTAATAAATCAACAGAGATTTATTTTATGATACATACAGCAGTATCACTAAATCCTTGTCCTTTTAAAACCATGTTTATTCAGTTTCAGGCTGGCAAAGCCACGGATTACTCCAGAAAAGCATTTTGAAGTATATCAAAACCATAGTGGGAAAGCATATCCCCTTCCATGTAACAGCAGCTTACTGAACTGCAAATGCTTCCAAAACAGGAAAAAGCAACTTCTTCCACACAGAGGTAGGAAATCAAGTTTTCATCTCTATTTGGGATCTGACACATTGCAGTCTTTTATCTTTTTGTGTTTTACATGTTTATACATAACATAGCCTGCCAGCAGCTCCGGCCAAAACCAGCAGCAACGGCTTAGCTCCGAGTGGGTAGGTTTTTGCTGGAGCAAGCGCATGAAGTAGGTATGTTGGTTTGTCAACATTCAGCTCTAAGTACGGAGGCACTGCCTACGGTGCTGACCACCATTAAAAACATAACAAAACTGAACGGTATGCGAGTGCCACTACAGCTAGAAAGCAAGGTTGACAGAGAAGCTCTTCTAATGAGGTCCTGAAGTTGAGGAATCTCATTTGCATTCACACTTTGGCCCCCATCCACCATTCTGGCAATGCAAAGGAAAATCAAATGATTAAGCTTCCAAAATTGTTTTAAACACTCAAATAATGTCAAATCTGTTTCCCATGGAAATTATCAGAAAATTCAGAATTAAGAATCCCCAGTAAACTCAGCTGTCTCCTTGATCGTATGTGTTAAGTGGAGTTTTCATTACCCCATCCTACTTCTTTGTACAGATGTTCTGTAGATCAACGGGATCAGTCTTTTTCACACTTGGTCTGGGAACCATGCATGATTCATAAGCTGTCAGAAGGTGGTTGATGGAACAGGCCACCAAAACTCAGTATCAAACTTACATGCATCTTTCCATGCATGCAAGCAAGAAAATAAGCGAGTTCATGAAAGGAAACTTAGCAAAGAGATACTCAAAGCTGAACCTAAGGCTTTCTCTTTGTAAATGAAAACCAGCGTGGGTGCATTACTAGAAAAGATCTCTTAATTTTATCTGGGGTGGTTACATAGCCCTTGGATCAGATAAAAGAGCATTGGGCTAAGTGATCTCCAGGGTGCCTTCCAGACCCACACTTCTGCAGCCACACAACACAGCATGTGCTGGGTTCATTTCACCTAACACTCAAGGTCCACAGTACAGATGTTTACACTGAGCTGGGCTCCCTGTGTTATCAGTGGGAAACAGGCCTTGCTAGGAGAGCAACCCTTGCTCCGGCTTTTGAGGCTGAAAATATACTGTTTAGAGAGGGGTTAAATCAAAGTAGTGTTTATCCAACATTTCCTCAGATCTAATTATGTATATGACTGTGATCCTGCTTCGCTTGTACAGAAAAACTCCTACTCACATTAATGGATATTTTTTCCTTAAAAAGATGCACAAGATACAGCCCTTAGATTACAGGCAAAAAAATGCAATTTCAATATAAGTCAAGAGTGTTTGGTTCAGCTCCGAGTGCCTTGTGAGAAGAACAGAGCTAAAATTCACCTCAGGGCATCCAAAGATAACGAACGCAATTTCAAGAGAAAGTATAGGGATCTGTAGTTACAGCAAAATGTGTATTGTGTATTTCTATTGTGAGAGGTTTTGTTCTTTGCTTAGAGCATGACCTATTTCCCAGCATCATGTGATTTTTGTATTGGAAGACTCTTCTGTAAAAGAGTAGAATTAGTTTACCAGTGGAAAAGATACAAATCTGATTTTCCTTAATTCTGCCCAATAAAAAAGTATAATGTTGCATTTCTTTTTATTTATTTATTTATTTAAACCTCATGACCTTTTTGAAAGATATGTACGTGTAAAGCATATGCACATACTTACCTGTTGTTGTCAGTAGTTTCATTAAGTTTTTATTCAAAAAATGTACAAGGCATCAGGAAAATCCAAATAAAATTACACTTGGATTTAATATGATTTAAAGCCCACCACAATGGCAGTTAAGCACTGAGGCATCTAAAGTGCACAAAGGGAATTTAAGCCGCCTTCCACCTCACTCTGGTGCCTAAGTTTTCTGCTTAAATTTTGCTTAGCTGCCCTGAAGTTTTTTCAACTATGCACACGGAGATGAAAATTTAGGGATGCCACCTCTGGCTAAAATGATCTGGCATTCCTAAAACAGGAATTCCTGTGTCCCAGTCTCATAAGCAACCCTGTCTATCAGACTTTCTCAGTTCATTCCTAATGGAGACCAACACTAGAACTGAGAGAAGAGAGAAAAAAAAATCAAGCTGTAATGGAGACATCTGGGAGGGAACTGTTTATACAAACTCAACAGCTTTTGAAAAGCTGGCCCCTTAAAGTATGCACAGTTAGGCACTCCAAATCAGCAGTCCCTTCTGAAATGCTTGCTATATATGTATTTTTAGCTTGTGGCTTCTTTATTTCTAGTCATATTTATTCTAACATACTGGAAGTATTCGTAATTATGGTGATAGGACTTTTTTTAATGCTCGTATAACTCAAAAGTGACCAACCTACACTTTCCCAAAGGAAAAAAAAAGTTTTATGAGTTGAGATATTTCAGCTCTAACAGTAATTAATTTTCAAGTAATTGTTAGAAAGCTGTGTTCATAGTACAGGTTTCTGTTCATTTCTCAAAATCAACAGCACAACACTACTGAGGACACAACAAAGCCGAGAATACTGTAGAAATGATTATAAAGGAAATGTTGAACATTTGGTAAGATAAGAGGATATTCAGTCAGGTTGGATTTAAAGTATTAACCCCTTTGGGAGGTGAATTCTGGCTTTCTGTATCTTTTGTATCACATGCACTGTGTCTGCATGGTTTGGTTTTTTAAGACCTCAAATTAACTAGGAATTTGAGCTTATATTTAGGATAGGATGTGTCAGCACTAGAAAATAACAGTCTTGTTGCTAGGTCATGCATTTACTTATGTATGTGCCCAATGCTGTATCTGCACTTGCTGGAGTGCCCCCAAATTTTCAAGTACAGATGAGACCCGATTCAGCATCTGCTTCAAGTCTCCTTGACCTTTCAGCAGCTGACGTGCCGCGGCTCATGCAGTACCTGCTGTACAAAACTGCAAACGGCTGCCTGGCTTCTGCTCACCGCAGAAGTTCATCAGGGCTTCACTGCGGTTGACGGGAAGTAGTGAGGAGCTGCCTTTGGACCGAGGTGTTGAACATGACTCAGATACAGCTCAGTATTGAAAACTAACATGGAAATGTCCTCCATTTTTGAGCTTGAGAAACCAGAATGAGATTGGGGCGGGGTAATAGCAGGTGCGATGGCTACAAAAGGGATACATTCCAAAACTTAGGAGAACTGAACCCCCATTAATGTTGAAAAGAAAGTCTCTTCAGTGGAGAGAAAATCTGCTTCTCCTAATTACATTCAGATTCTCAGAAAAATTGATAAGTGAAGAGCAATGTAAAAGACTTTCTTTCCAGCGGACCCTACAGACCTGTTGGGGTGATCCAAAATAGCTGCTCTCCTCATGCTCTTAAGTAGATTTCAGCCACTTCGATATGTTAAGTGTTTTTTGCTCAATAGAAAAAGCTAGTAGTGCTCTATTTGAAATCTTGCTTTGTGCACATAACAAACATTGCTTCTGTGGAACAGCTCATTTTAAGCCTGGGGATGATAATGGATGAATATCAGGATGCTTGCTCCCAGTTTCACTCTGGAGGTACTGGTCAGCGCTTCAGAGAGCTCTCTTACCAGCTGAGAAAGAGAAGATGCTGTTTGCCAGTAAGATGTCAGAACACAGCTGAGCAGGAAGGTGGAAATGAATTTCTTGGCAGACTTTATAGGTGCTACCTTTTGGGATTTTTTTCATGCTGTTTCTGTATTCACCATTTTTATTCCCAAACTTTAAATGTATTTTCTTTTCTTTCTCTTTTTCTTCTGTATCTGCCTCATGCTAAAATACCCATGAATGCACCATCCTTTCAGATTTTACTTTTGATCATTTGATTGCTACATGCCCAACACCCTCAGTGGACACTATAAGCACATAAGCACTGCAAAGGAGGACTGTCAGTATATAAAAAAAATAGGGAATTTATACTTTGCTGTAGTTAAAATTCAGGCAGACCAGAAACGGGTCAGGCAAGCCTAACTGTCTTCCTGTTAGTGATACAATCTGAAAAGTCTTCTGACTGAAGAAATGATGTCATGCTCTGTTTCTGCAATCAAACCATCATAAGCTACTTCTATTAGATAATTTCCTTGAATGAACTATTTCTTATTTGGAAAAAGACTTGTGAGGTATACTAAAAGCTCACACAGATTAAAAATGGAAGCTGTACTCTACGTGCATCCTTGTACAAACCCAGAAGTTGCAGAAAAATAAGCTGCAAATACCTGTGTACTACCAGCATGGGAAATGAAGACTAACAGGAGGCTCAGCACCGGGACCCTCAGAGGAAAGCTAAATTGCCTTTGTCCTGTCTCAGTTCTGAGCTATGCGAGGGACTGAAATCACCTGCGATGTGCTCCAGGAAGCCACAGAGGCTGCTGTAATTTATGGCAGCCTACTATAAAGCTACACCAGCACAGGAGACCGGCCAAAGATTTTGTGATTGGCCAAGCCGGCATGGGCTGAGCAGCATTAGGTAAGGCTGATCAGAACTGCCAGGAGGCGGCTGCACTGGAGGACATAAGAGGGAGAAGAAAAAGCAGCATATGCACCTGACCTGAGGGCAGAATCTCTGCCTCGTACTAGAACTCACGTACAACTGGAAACCAGTAGCGAGTTCTGCGATGATAGTAGAAGCGCAGCAATTAAGGGATTAAATGGCACTTCAAGTAAACACAGAACAGAAATATTTAGAAATTACTTGTGTGTACTTTTCTAAAGTAGGTCAAGTTGTGATGTTCTGAATGTCACATACCGCAGGCGAAAGAGGGGAATATTTGGAACCTAAATAACCATTAAACCCACTTTTTTTTACAGGTATCTCATAAGTGCTGAGGGTAGTATTTGCTTTACTGTGATGATCCAGAGAGCACTATGACCACTGTCTTTCCATGTCACTGCCTAACACTAGTCTCCTCAAAATCAGTATTCTGGAACCAAATAAAAGGAACTGATTTTCAGAGGTAATGAATATATGCAATCTCAAACAAAAAGCTTTGAGAGTTGCAAGCTCTCATCATCTTGAAAAGTAAAACCAATTATTTAGCGGCATCAGTAAGGTGTTTGAAAGCTAACGCTAGATACTGGTATTTGAAAACGTTGTTCCAATTTTAAAGATTTTATGTAAAAGATTTTTAACTTCCAAGCTTTGACACTTCCTGATACTGCACCCAAGAAAGGGGAGGAAGACCTCCCGACCCCTGCTCATTATTGCCCATGAAAGCCTCACCGAGTTGAATTTCTCTGGCCAGGACAAACGCAGCTGCTGCAGCCCCCGCATGCAGTCCTGTCACACCCTGAGGAGAACGACTAAGATTCCAAACAAAACCCTTATCTTTCAAAACTTATTCTGAAAAAGGACCAAACTTGTATTCCCTTCGATATGTTCTGACCTGCTTCTTTATGGTACATACAGGAACACAAAGATACTGTCAGTCTAGGGCGTTACCTGTGCCCGAAATCAAATAACCTCTGTGAGATCCCGGTCCTGTCATGAAGAGCTTCCATCAAGTCCAGTCCTTGGCAGGGCATCCAATTTACCGCATGCAGAGCGTCACCCCTACAGCCGAGAGCCCCCTTTTTTCTTCATTCAGACCCGGGATTGTATCTTTATTTATTAATAGCGTTACGTAGCGGTTTCCTGCGTTACTGAGAATTTCCGTTATTGATTCCTCACGGTGCCATCTTCGCGTTTCTTCACAGATCCCCCGACCCTGTGTACGTACCCGAAAGCTTCACCTACACCTCCCCGGCGGTCGCTCGCCCGCCCGCTCCCAGCCCCGAGGGGCGGCGGGGCCAGGCCCGCGGGCGGGGGAGGCTCCCGCACCTCCCTGCCGCGGCGGTCGTGGGACGCGCTGCCGGGCAGGCGGGAGGACACAGACCGCTCTACCTGAGGGCAGCCAGCGGGAAAGCGAGCCATGGCTCCGGTGAGCGGCCGTGCCCGAGCAGGCGGCTCTCCCTCCTCACGGAGGGGCCGGGGGGCAGGCGCCGCCACCGCCGCTCCCTGAGGCGGGGGAGCGGGCTTTCACCAGCGGGGAGCGGCGTTTCGGCCCCGGCCGAGCGGTGAGGACGCGGGGGCGCCGCACCCCCCTCCCCGGCGGGGCACACCGGCTCCCCCCGCCCGCCGCCAACGGCCGCCGGAGGAGCGGGGCCGCGGTGAGGGGCGCCTCGGGCGGGAGCGGCGGCGCCCCCTGGCGGCCCCCATGCGGTGGGGGACGCAGGCGGCGGCTGGGCGCGGGGCGGGCGGCTCCGCCGCATCGCTTCCCGCCGCGGTGCGGCCAGAGCGCTCGGCGGGGGTCCCGCCGCGCTGGCCCGGGCGGGGCGGGGCGGGGCCGGGCGGGAGGAGCGGCGGCCGCTGCCGCCCCTGCGATCTGACCCGACCTTCCCCCTCTCCTCCTCCGCCGCCCCCCGCCGCCCGGCTCTCCTGCCCCCAGCGGCCTGGGAGGAACTGAACCATCGCTGCACAGGAAGTAGCGGCTGCGGGGAGCAGCGGCGGCGACAGCTGGGGCTGCCGCACTCAATGAGCGAGGCTCCCGCAGCCGCCGCCGCCCGCCCCGCTCGCCCCTTCCCCGCCTCCCGAGGGCAGCGGCGCCGAGCCAGCCCGCCGCCGCCGCCGGGGGGGCACCGCGGAGAACAGGAGGCGGAGGCGGGGAAGGCCGCCCGCCCCGGGGCTGGAGGCTGAGGCGGGCAGAGGCAGCTCCAGCTCTTCCCGAGGAGGCGGCGGCGGGGACTGCAGGTTGGTGCCGCTCCGCCGGCGAGGCGCGGATGCCGGGCTGCGGGGGAAGGCGGGCGGCGGACCCTGCCCGCGCCGGCCCCCTGGGCCCCCCGCCTCGGCGCTCCCGCACGCTGCCGGCGCGGGCGGCGGCGGCTCCGTCGGGCGCCCCTCTCGAAAGGCCCCAGCGCGCCGCCCCCCGCTGCGGCGGCGGCAGGAGGAGCCGCGCCGGGCCCGGCTCGGTCCGGCGGCCGCGGTGCCGGTGGCAGGCGCAGCCCTTTGTGCGCCGGCGGGCGGGGGGGGCGGCCGGGCCGGGCCCGGCGGCGGGGGGTACCCGGGGGGATGGCGGCGGCGCGGGGAAGGGCACAGTGGTCCCTCCGGCGCGGCCGGGCCCCGGCTGAAATGCATCCTCCCCTCCCGGGTGAGATGGACGCCCTCCCGGGGGGTGCGGAGTGAAGGAGGTGCGGGCTGGCGGTCTCTGCTGGGAGGATGGCAGCAGGGCTCTCCGCCGAGCCTGTGGGGAAGGAGGGAGGGAGGAAGGATGGGCGAAAAGTGGGAGAGCGATTTAAAACAAAAAAAAAAAAAAGAAGGAAAGCCCGTTTCCGAAGAGCCAGGCTGTACCTGGGTGCACGGCTTGCGAGTGCAAAATGGAGAAGAGCAAACCCTATTGATCTGAGAGTGGCAACCAAATAGGATGCTGTTGTGCCTGGATTCTGTTCAGATGACGCTGATGGATTTAATAAGCTGCTAACCTAATGTGTAGGCATCTAAATCAATAAGAACATTGATCATCCCCTTATAGCTTGTAACACACGGTATTCTAAGGGAACTTTTGTGTTGAGACTGAGTGTTACCTATTTGATGCCTCACTTGTATATTCTTCCCCTCCAATATTTTTTCCTCTTTGAATCTTCATCTCCCCTCCTTGATTAGGCAGAAGGCAGGTGTGAACGAGAAAGGAAAGTGGCAGAGTTTGCAGTAATCTTGCCGCTCCTTCTTCAAAGCGGTAATAATCTCATTAGCTCATCAGGTTATGAAACTCATTAATTTCAAGTCCAAAATAAACTTCATGGCCTTTCCCCCTCTCCCACTCTAGGGGAAATAGGCTAGAGTCCAAGATAGCACGTTTGCTATCGGTGAATTGCTGATACGTACAAGCGTGTTTGGGAGTAAAGCAGTAAGCTCTCCACTTGACTTCGCAGTGTTTCGTTCGCGGTGACGCTCTTCACTTGAGGCTCTTTGCTTGAACTACAGGTCGTTTGGGTGAAGTTCAACATAATTACAGATAGGTATGTGTATTTTTTTTTCCCCAAGCTTGATTCTACAAGCAGTAAAACCCGTATGGTTTCCATTCATTTTTTTTCAAGACTGCAGCTGTATACGAGATGATGAAGTTAAACGGAGTTGCTGTTGTAACCTGCAGTGAACTTGCTTTGCTGCGGTGAGTGTTGAGCTGTTACAGAGCTCCTCGTGCCATGAAGATTTTAAACCTAAATGTTCTGGTCTTTCCTGTAACTTCCACAGGACCCTTGGCTTTTGGTTCCCTTCTGTGTACTCTAGCCTTCTTCCCCTTCACGTCTGTTGTTACTGAACCTTCGTGATTAAAATTATATGCACTACATTCAATACCTTTTTTCAACCTTTTTTAACGGCAATCTTATGTACTCTAAGAAAGTCTCATTATCCCTCTCTCTCTCTCTTAATTCCTACCTTCACCTCTCCACCCCTATACACACACTTAATTGGAGAAAGCAGGATAGAGAACAGTTGGTCTCCAAATATAGCTTGAATTCAACAAGCACAGGAAAAACACCTGACCAGATTGTCCCCACTGAGCACGATTAAAATGGCAGGACCACTTATCAAAACTTTATACTGCAGTTTAACAGTACATTGCACATAACTCAGTTGAGGGTGCACGAGTTGTACCTGGCAAGGGCTGAAATCAGAACGGGCTTTAGTTGAGGTAATGTTGGAGAGAAATAAGGATGCTATTTCCTCTTCCCAGTGTGATTTCTTTTATCTCTGAAGAGATGCTATAACAAACAGGACAAAATTCCACTTACAATTACAGGGAACTCTACTAGCACAAAGTGTATGTTCTTTTCCCAGCCAGAGCCAAAGCTTTTTGCCTTCTGTTAATCTTCTTACAAAATGAAACTACTGCATAGTCCTGTGCTAGCTTCATTTTTTTTTTTCTTTCTGCCTCTGTTTGCAGAAAGATGCATTGTTTTAAAATCCTAAATGGTGTTTTGTTTACTTACAAAATAACAGAGGAAAAGGACCTGGGGGTGCTGGTTGACAGCCGGCTGAACATGAGCCGGCAGTGTGCCCAGGTGGCCAAGAAGGCCAACGGCATCCTGGCTTGTATCAGAAATAGTGTGGCCAGCAGGAGCAGGGAGGTGATCGTGCCCCTGTACTCGGCACTGGTGAGGCCGCACCTCGAATACTGTGTTCAGTTTTGGGCCCCTCACTACAAGAAGGACATTGAGGTGCTGGAGCGTGTCCAGAGGAGGGCAACGAAGCTGGTGAAGGGCCTGGAGCACAAGTCTTGTGAGGAGCGGCTGAGGGAACTGGGACTGTTTAACCTGGAGAAGAGGAGGCTGAGGGGAGACCTCATCGCGCTCTACAACTACCTGAAAGGAGGTTGTAGCGAGGTGGGTGTTGGTCTCTTCTCCCAAGTAACCAGCGATAGGACGAGAGGAAATGGCCTCAAGTTGCGCCAGGGGAGGTTTAGGCTGGACATTAGGAGAAATTTCTTTACTGAAGGAGTGGTCAGGCCTTGGACCAGGCTGCCCAGGGAAGTGGTTGAGTCACCATCCCTGGAAGTATTTAAAAGACGTGTAGATGAGGCGCTTAGGGACATGGTGTAGTGGGCATGGTGGTGTTGGGTTGACGGTTGGACTCGATGATCTTAGAGGTCTTTTCCAACCTTAATGATTCTATGATTCTATGATTCTAAAACTATTACGGAATAATTGGATTTGAGGCTTACATTTTGTGGGGAACTGATGTGAATAAAGTATTGCTGTTAACTGTAATGGGTTCACCTATACTATATTTATGATAGCCATAAATTATGATAGGCTGCTTCTACACTTTATGCAAATACAAGAAACCCCAAGAAAGGTTGCATTCAGTCTTGCTCCTTTGGCTTATGGGAACATAATTCTTGACAGGAATGGCCAAGATACTGACAAAGAAACGTAATTATCATCCTTAATGGCTAAAAATGTCGTGTTCTTTCAGTGGTTTTTTTTAGTGTTAATACTGAGTGTTGGTGCATGCGGATTAGTCTGTTTATAGTCAGTGCCTGAACAAAGAACAGGTGACTAGGCAATCGGTACCTTGAGTATTACAAGATAAAGAACAAAAGAAATGACAAAAAAGCAAAGGGAACCCAAATCTTTGTTGTACCTCAGACTGTTCTACCTCAGCACCTCAGACTGGTGCTGAGCCCCTAGTAATAACATTCTCTGCCTACACTTGCGTTTCAGGCTAATACCAGGGAACTTTTACTTGTGGGTAGCTCTTAATAAGTAATCGATACCATCTTTTTAAGTAAAACTAAAAGGAAGGGAATGGAGAGGCATTAGAAGGCGTTATCCAAATTTCTTGTTTGCCTATGATATTAACCAACATAAAATGAGAAAAAGAAACACTAATCCCAAGGTCTCCACCACATGCTTGGTGAAGATACTCTTAAAAGTGTTACATTAAAATCAATTTGCCATATGATACGTGATCATGTCAGGATTCCAGGATTGAGTCAGCACCTAAGCTGGGGGCTGATTATCACTAGGGCGCAGGCACCTATAGGTAAAATCAGGATAATCTAGGAAGTGTTTAATTTGTTGGTGCACCAAACCAATAATCCCTGTTTTGGTTAATTAATTGCAAAAGTCCAAATTTCAAATGGCTAAAAAGGAAACAAACCCTTGCATGCATATTTTTTGATGCTCCTAAAATCAATGGATACTTATGATTTACCTGTAAAATTTCCTTGTGCCTCCGAGTCTGGACACGTTTAGGAGTGTGCAAGACATGACAGTGATGAGAAGCTGGGCACTTACAGCTGTTACACATAAGTCATAGCAAAAATGAAAGAAATGCTTGTCTCTTTTGTAAAGGCTAATCTGTGAGTGCTGCCTTTGGATCCGGTCCTTCACAACAGCACCTCCTTCTGCTGTGTCTTCATCTGTAGCTGTCTAACCTTGCACGGGTTAGCGTAACTGTGTGGTTTAGTAGGCAGGACGTTCATCTCGGGAAGCAGGAGGCTTGGGTTCTTGACCTTGTCCAAGTGAGTATTCGGTGTTGTAAAAAGGAACCAAGAGCCACGGGGACTCTTTTTCTGTCTGTAAAACCATGCAAAACCCAAACAGTTTTAGTAGGAGAGGGCAGTGAGTGGCTGTGCCAAGGTACCCTGGTGCATTACCAAGGAAGTGCTGGGTGAAGGTTACGATACCTTCCAGGGAAAAGGCAAGGAAAGCTGTACTGAAACAATGTACAGCTCAAACTACGTGAGGATGCTGCCCATCAGACTGATGGGCAAAGGAGCTGATCGGTCTCGCCTTTCTGTTTCATGCCTCATGTGTTTTATGAGGGGGTTGGTAGAGTCTTGGCACCCTGAACTTTCCCCTAAAGTTGTTGATCTCTACTAGACATAAACCTGGGGAAAGCTGGGATTGATGGTACATCTCCTTGCTGTGTACTATCGGTACATCAGCCCCGCTGCTCATGTCGCTTTTTTGTCTTTTTTTTTTTTTATTCTCCTCTGCTGTTCTCAGGCATGCAACTTCCTTAATGCATTTTCTAGGGAGAGCAGGCATGTTGTTTGGGCTGCTGATTCCCCTGGGAATCAGGGAACTTGGGACTTCAGCTCTGTAAGGCTGCATTTAATGCAATGCTGCATTTTTTTGTGCACCCATAGGTGTCAGTTCCTTGATGGAGATCTAGGATGAAATAAAGGAGAGAAGCAGCTTTCTGTCGCATCTTGGATGGGGAATGAAAGCAGGCGTACTGACTAGTCCTAATACTGTTGTTTATCTTGCAGTAGTATCAATAATGTGGTGTTTGTTTTCCAAACAAAAGCTGTGATCTGTATCCCAAAGAGTTTAAAGATACTTTGAAGCTTTGTGTAGTGGAAATGGTAGTTCTCTCAGCCAGGTCAGTCTCCACCCTGAGAACAACCTTGTTGCCTAATTGTGATTATCGCTGTAGTTTGAGACTGCTCAAAAAAAAAACCCAACTTGTCCTTGAAGTAGGTGTTGAGCTCCCTATGTTTTATAAGAATGAAGGGGCATATAGATTCCTCATACATTTGGAGCGACATGCTAGAAATTTTCCATACGGAAGAGGTGGATCTGAGTGTATGGCAGAACATTTAGAATCCAATACCTCCTCTGTATTTGCGTATTCATGGGAAAAAAACTATTTAAAACCTTTACAATGTTTCTCCATCAGTGTTAAGAGCTCTTTAATGGTCAGGCGTAAGCGGTATGACATTGGTCTCTTCCTGTGTGTAGCACCTCTTCTCCATGCAGACAGACTTTCTCATTTGCTGTAAAGGAAATGGGATTTCAGTGAAATTTTTAGTTGCCTTTTTTTTTTCCCCCTGTTGTTGTTCTTGTGCGTTAGCATTACTTAGGTAATTATAGCCTGTTTGTTAGGAGCCCTGACAGCCTAAACTGAGTTCTTTGTCAAAAATACAATGTTTCCCTTAATTAAGAAAGACTAGAAACAGCACCTGAATCTATTAATTAAATAGTCAAAGCTGATATCTATTTAGGATATATTAATGAGCAAACCAAAATACATTTCTGACTGAAGTGTTGCCCAGAGTAAATGAGCTTCTGTGAGGCTTTTTTGTGGAGAAAAATAATATATTGGTGCAGCAACTGTCACACATGCACGGTCGTGCAAAATTCATGTGAGATCTTTCCAAATTCTATGGTACTCAGAACAATAGCCACTATTCCTTCTTCAAAGCTCTTCAGAGATGTTAAATAATCCTTGTGACAACCCTATGAAGTGAGTATTGTAGTGATTTTTTATGGATGGCAAAACAATTAATCGGCATTGTCTCCAGCTGTACTGCAAAAGTGGGATTTTCAAAGTGCCCGCGGCTTGGCCCGCCACTAAAACTTGTGGTTGTGTGAGCAAGGGGTGGGTGAGCGTGTCTTTCTGCCTCTTCTAGCTGTATCTGTGCCGAAGAAAACATTTTGCAGATGCAGTGGTCATCAGCATGCAGGTGCGTACATCAGGCTGGACACTACAGGTCCTCATAAAGGATGAATTTAGCTTGTTCTAAATTATTCTACCCATGTTACTGGCATCGCTTCTTGGAGGAGAGATGTGCAGAGCTGTTGGCTGTGCTGGTGTCTGTAAAGTTTGTCCACGTGTGAAACTTGGGTTGCTCAGACTGACTTCAGAGCAAAAGTTTGCTCATTCATGGGATGGGGTCCTAGTCGGACTCTTCCCGCTGGGCTCTTGCCAGGCTGGGCTTGCTCAGGGTTACAAGTTGGCTTAAGGATGGACTCCTAACTTCCTTTGATCCGAAAAGGCTGCAGACCCGGCTGTTTCCTCTGCTGCATGAACACCGGCGGTATCTGCGAGCTGAAGGAGGTCTGGATAACCAGGACGTAAGTTCCTGTTTGGGTCAGACCAGCGTCGCAGCTTTTCTGCGCAGCCTGGCTTTGGTTGCTGAGATATGTGTGCCTGTTCTTCTCCTCCACCAGCTCTGCCTGCTGCCCTTCCAGGAGTTATAAATGCCACAGCAGATGGCTTGGGGAGGCAGTGTCTGTAATTACTGTTGCAAGATTTGCCTAAGCTTGACTCTGTACAGAGAACGCTTTTTTCCCCTGGAGATTCGAAGTTGTCGGTACTTAAAATGCAGATTTGGTCTTTTCAGGGGAACACGATGGTGGAAGTGTGTGCATTATGTGCTGGTTCAAAAACAGCCTTTCCTCTTAACATAATTCATATGAAGGTTTAGTGTTATCAGTTTTCAGTCTTCTCCCGCTGGGTCAGCTTTCAGGTTCCTGGTAGTGATATAGGCTGGACTGCTTATGGACCCAAATTTTGATAACAGCTGACACACTGTTAAATAACATAGCTATAATCAGTTTGTTTGATAAAGTTGGGTTTTTAAACCCGTTAACCTGACTGCTAGCCTTCCATCAGGTTTCGGTGTGAACGTTATTCCTCCTGAGCAGAGATGCACGGCTATACGGTCGACGCATGCATCTTTAATGCGTAATGCAAGCGTTCATCTCCCAGTTGCAGTTGTGATTGATGGATCTAACGTTATGCTGCACAGTGTGTACTCTCCCATGGGCCCCTTTGCTCCAAATGCCTTCCTGCAGTCTTGGGCTCCGTACCAGCATGTCTGAGCTGAACTTCTCCTCTCCATCCATCTGGTGCCTATGGCCCTTGGGTTATTGACCATATAGCCAGCCTCTGCTTTAAGTTTGAGTTGCGAGAGGGCTGAAACCAAAGGGAAAGGAAGGCTTTCATTTCTTGAGATCAGTGAAGATGCTGTGACCCAGACCACCCAGGCCTGCTGAGGAGTGGTGTTTTTCCTTCTGGTGGTCACGGCAGAGAGTGACACCTCTGGTTCCTCAGACGGCTTCCTGGGGTTGCTCACGGTACAGAGGATTGGAGCTCCTCTCTTCCTAGGGAGCATGAGGCTCTCGTCTCTGTTGCAAGGACTTTTTTTTTAAATTCACTTTGCCTGTAAAGTACCTTTGGCTAAAATTATAAGCAGCAGTTAAGTTAAATTTATAAGCTATTTGGGCCAGATTCCAGATCCTTATTGATTTCCACCCCCCTCCATTTCCAGTGAAATATCCTCATCACTGGGATCATGGGATTGAGGTGGTCCTTGGTATTTGTGTTTTGAGGTTTTTATCTTGTCTTTTGCTTTCCTGGCCAACCCATGGCAGGAGGGACAGTGCCATGCCTTTTAACAGTCTCTGCTTTTAACTAACTCTTCTGAAACTTGTAAATGTTTTTCACGTTGAATTTGTGTGCGGTATCGCTCTTATCTGTGGAGAGGGCAACTATTTGAAAATAGGTGTGTTTCATATACAGCTAGCGCTGCGGCAAGGATGTTTACATAATCTTTCTTAAGAATTGCAATGGCTTAATCTGAAATATGATGTACTTTGAGTAATTCAGTTTGCTTTTTGTTGTCTCAAGTTGAATTGTTTTTGATGGTGGAAACTGAACTGGCTAGTTTAACTCTCCAGTTGCATTTTTCCCCAGCGTCTTTCTGTGATGGTACGAGACCTATCACTGCCAAATGCTGCTGGACTCCTTTCAAGCTTTCCTGCCGAAATACTCATCAGAAAACACTCAGCTAACCCCCTCCCTCTGCCTGCTCTGAAAGGACTGAGTTTGCATTCATTTTCTAACAACCTTACAGCAGCGTGTCTTAAGCTGAACTCGGAAGGCAGTGGCACTACTTCTACCTTGAGAAATGCCTTGGCTGCAAATCGCGAGATGCTGGGAGGCTGGGCAATGGCAGGGTCGCAATACGCTTGCCCTGGTCCTCTGCTCTTCCCTGGCCATCATTTGCTGGCTACTGCTGGGGACATGTTGTGAGATGGGGTGGACCTTGGCTCTGACCTGGTACAGACGCCCTTGTTTGCTGCCTGGGTCCTGCTCAGCCCTACAAAAGGCATTCAGCCTTGCATTTGAAATGAAAACTTTGGTTTGCTTCATTTGCTTGTTGCTTCAGCTTGCTTCAGCTTGCTTGTTGCAGCTGTAGCCGTGGCTGTGAATTGAGGACCATAACTTAATTCATGGAGCATATAGTCTTAGAATGACGATGTGTCCGTTAAGCATGTATGTATGCTATTAGATGTATACCGCTAGCAAGCTCTCCTGGGTGCAGCTGTGCCTATACCAAAGCCCTCCTGATGGTACTTTCCTTTTTTTAACTTACAAGCTTTTCCTAGCAACTTACCAATAAGGAAGTAAGCTTTACTGGCTGAAAAGTTTCATTTTAGTCTGTGCACTATAGGTTTTTTATGGTATACTCAAGTATGCTGCTGGAGTAGTATATTGGCTTTTCAATAGCAATATCGTGCTGGAGAAAGAGCGCTGACCGAAGTAGTGGTGATATTAAAGGGAATTTTATGTAGTAGCTTGGAAAAGAGGCTTTGTACCTTTCCAGGATCCAAAGGTATCATTAGCTTTACTGGAAAAAAACAAGTTTCCTTGTTTTGCTGCTTACCTGATGAACTGGCGTTCACAGCATCATCCTGGTTATATTTCACAGTAAAAACCAGATAGACAGTGTTAATCATCACTGCAGTAACAGGACCTGCTGTATGCAACCCACTATGAGCCTTACCTCATTCAGATAACGTGCTGGTCCCTTTCTCTACAGCAGAAGAAAGGCATATAATCCTTTTCTTTCTTTTTCTCTTGCCTTTTTTTTTTTTTCTGTCAATTTTTTATGTCCTAAACCTTAAACATCTTCTACAAATGCAGTGATCTCAGCATTTGTCAAGCACCCATATGGTAGGTCTGGTTTGAAGGTTGAACCTTTGGTTTTCTTTATGGGTGGAAAGGCAGTACTTTACGTCCATCTGCACTAATTCTTCTGACACTAATTCAAAAACTGTCTTGATGGATCCCAAAGGAAGCTATGAACTACAGGGGAGTGTTGTCTATGGATATCTTGGCTTGCTGGGCCTGAGAAAGGCAGAGGATGTATTTTTGCATGAGGGAAACAGGCAGGAGCTTTACCGCACTTGGTGTTGCGTTTGAAATTAGCACTGGTTGCTCTTCACACCCGCTGCTGCTGCGAAAGAAGGCACATCCATTGAGGACATGATTGGGTTTATGATGGCAGAGTGAAGACTTACTTTTCAGTGAAGGAACATCTGAAAAGAATGTGGGTTTCAGATTGGTTTAACGAGCATTTCCTTAGTTGATTTATTTTACTAAAACTTTGCCTAGATGGCTTTTTTAATTGAATATTTAAGCAAGTTGAAAGCAGGCATTTTACTGTCTCTTTTTAATTTATGCTGATACGTGGTTTAGCATGATTATTTTTTAATGTCATTTTTAAAAGTATGGTGCCCTCATCCTCTTGACCTTCCTCCTTCAAGAAAAAGTGGATTTAATTTGTTTGCAGAGAAATGTCTACTGTATTGCTGCTCTGTGACAAGGAGGTGTGTGGGAGGGGTGGGCTTGGTGAAAAAATTGCTGGCTTTTAAAGTGATGGGTTCAGGCCAAGAAGCTTTAAGAATGGTCTGAAGCGTACTGTGGCGTTTGTAAGCTCCCTTTCTGAACCTCATGAATTCAGTTCTAAATATGAACCTTGCAGCATTACGCAGATGCTTTGGTTTTACTGGGTGACCTAAAATAACCAACTTACAGCTTTCCTTTCCCTGCCCCCTGCCCTGCTCCTCCAGCAGGCCTTTCCTTTTCTTGTTGATTGGCATTAACTTTCCTGAGATCTGGGTCCCTAAAGAGGGAACAGAGCCATATTCTTGTGTGTTCAGGTTTCTGCCTGATCCAGCGTGGGGAGTAGTGGAATAGCGGAGAACTCCTGGGTGGGAGCATTTTGTCACAGGGCAGATAAAACTGGCTGCTTACCTCCTATCTAGTTGGCTCCTTGGTCCTCCCCAGTGCAATAGGAATATCAACACTGAAAAAAGGCTGGCAGCATCTTTTCTAGTGGGATTGCAATTTAGTCTGGAAAGGAGGAGTCTGTTTGCTGGTACTCGTAATCCCTCTCTTTTAATAAGATCAACCACAGCAGCCTCAATTTTTGGTGATATCATTGCCTCATTCATTTGTGCCTCTGTACTTACGCTGGAGTCTCTTTAATGCTATTCATTAACACAGCTAGGTTGGCAAAACATCTAAGGGGAGAGAAAGCCCTAGACTTGCCTGTATTCCTACTAAATACCTATTTTGATAATAACCAAAAATGTAGGGCTTCCACTTAGCAGTTTGCAAACTTGAGTGTGAATCACTCTTAGATGGTTGCAAAAAAAAAACCAACCACCCCAAACCCTTCCCTTCTCTCTGGCCCCAAAAGAAAAAAGCAAGCACACTAGATGGGGACACACGCACGCTAGATGGGCATGCATACACACTCCTGCAAAATGGTTCTCCTTGGCATGAGCTGGACTACGGCATGCAACCGAAGGCATCACCTTTTAAGAAACACCTTTTCCTGTGGACAAAGCTGTAAGAAAAATTGAGTGAAAAAATTCACAGGCATGTCTAGAAAACATTACCAAAAGAAAGGTTTACAGAGTGAAGGTTGTTCGACGTAGAGAACACCTGAAAGCCTGCTGCAAGAGGAGAAGGGAGTGAACTGTTCTTCATGCCTGCTGTAGAGAGGACAAGAAGTTATGGATTTAAGATGCAGAAGGGAGAGCTGGAAAGCTTTGGAAAAAGCTTTCTGTTGCCAAACGGGAGTTGTGAAATTTCTGTTGCTGGAAAGAATTCAAAAAGAAAAGATCCCGGCAGATGCCTGTGGGAAGGGTTGGGGTTTGGTGCTTCTGCACTGGGGACTGGAGTGCTGGGTCCCTGGTGGGAAATACACCCTTACGAGATGTGGGCAGGGGGCAGGGAGGAGCCAAAGAACGTAAGTTCTCCTGTCCCTGCTCATCCCTTATGTTGCCGTGCAAAAAATGGGTGGGAAGGGGTTGGGGGGCAAGAAATCAGTGTTCGTGTCGAAGAAGAGAAGTTAAAGGTGATGAAGAAGCTTAGCTGTCAAAGGTTGGGGACAGCTGGGTTAGGTGACCTCTTGAAATCCCCTTCAGCTGCGCACACTGCAATTTTATTTTGGTAGAGACTCATGCTCCAAGTCTGCTCTGCTCTAGGAGCATCGCGTGCTGCAAAGTCTAGCACAGAGCAATGTTGATCAATCTGTGCATCAGACTGAATGACCCTGGGAAGGGTATTGGTATTTTAGCTTTTCTCACAAGGGGTCCTTTTAATTAGTGGCTGCTTCATATCTTTCTCTTTAAGTGTGTGAAAACAATTCACTTGCAGTCCACGTTTGTTCCATGCAGAAGGTGGAGCAAAGCCTTGAGGATGTTTGACCTTACAGATCAGCCTCAAAACTGGAGCCTGAACCCAGCTACTGCAAAGACTGTGGTGCCCGTTTCTTTTGGTTTGCTATTTTTCAGCCATTCAACTCTCAGTGAATTTCTGTGGCACAGAATTAATTCCTGACGACCAGCCAAAGTACCTTAGCGTTGCTCTGGCCAGAAGCGGTAACTACCAGCAATGCGTGGAGGGCACTAAACAAAAGCTGAAAGGCTGGGTAAACCTCATTCAGAAGCTAGCTGGTATGTGCCCACAGAATGTCAATGCAAGCGCGGGTTCTCTCTACAACAGAGTACTGCTTGCCTTTTTGGTATTACAGCCATTGCACGAAGCTGGTGGGTGCTGAAGTAGTTTTGCAGAATGATAAGCAATGAATTAAAATCTGAGTCAAGTTCCTGGCTCCCTGTACTGGTGAACGCTTCGCTAGCAAGTATTAGAGATGAAGTACCAGAAAATTTATGGACTGTGATGGTCTGTCACTCTGTATGAACAGAAAAGAAATACCATCCAGCTTCCTGAAATGCTTTCTTTTATATGTGGTATGCCTAAAATTGTTTGGCAGGACATACGGTCTTTGCGTGTTGGTAAAACACAGGCAATCTAGGATGCTCCACGCAAGGAACTTGTTCTTTGAGTTCTCTCCCCAGCAATGGCCAGTGCCTAACCTCGGCCGTGCTGAGCTGTTATCGACTGCGTCTGAAAAACTCATCAAAAATGTGTATATCTTTAATATAAATGAGACACAACTTGCCTCCTTATGACCACGAGGAACTTCAATCTTCCTGTCGCTAACTATGGAGCGTGTGCTTCGGTAGGAGAGACAGAACTAAGATAAATTGAGCCGCTATTGAATGACTCAATAGCTGTTGGGGGAATTTGTAATGCGCTGTTTTTTAAAATGCCATATGCTCTTAGGAGAGGGGAGTCCTGCTGTGTTTCTGCCTTAATTCCAGAATAACATTAAAACGGGATTCTGTACGTTGGAAGCATTTTGGATGTTACTGTGTGGTAAATGGACCCCGTATCTCGGAAGACTCCGTCTTTTGCAGGTGACGTAATACTTTGTGTTCACAAATCTGGTGTAATCCGGTGGAATTACACCTATGAGAGGGGGTATAAACAGTAGAAAGCCAGTTCCTGCACTTTGCAATACATGTTTGCTTTGGCTAGCCAGTGGGTCCTCATTAGGTATGTGCTTCTAAACCTGAGGATAATTGTTAGACAAATTAAAAACCCACTGCACTGATACAGGTCCTCTCTGCAGGGGTGTCTGATTGACAGCAACCGTGTTTAACCAGTTCTAGTGGTGCCAAGCACACACAACTTGGTTACAAAGTGGGCATTTTTTCCCCACTGAGTTTTTTGCTTGAAACTTTAGCTTGCAGATCTTCTCTAGAAGAGGGTGGATCTTCTCAGACAGGTGAATTTGTGCATCTTCAAGTTATTTTGATCTCTTGGTATAATCTTCTCTTGTTCACCTCCTCCTCCTCTTCCTCATTTCATCCCACTTATTGTGGGTTTCGTCAGGGCTTTTTTTTAAGCATTTGATTCAGTTGCCAAATTACAGTAACGAGCAGGTAAGTTTAATGCTGCGTTGCATGATAGATGAAGTAATTGTACTAGCAACGCTTAATCTTTGTGTATTTCATCTTTGTACTTCCTGTGTAATTAGATCGGGTTTTCTTTATTGCACCTCTAACCATTTTTCTTCTATATTAGACGTATGTGGGGAAGGGAGGGGAAAGAGGAGGAGCATGAAGGGAGTGAAAAGGGCCTTTAACTATTCCTGGGTTTTCTTGGATTTATGTTTATGTAAGCGTGCCTGCCTCGGGTGGGGGCTGCGGTTCTTCTCTCTCGAGTCCATCGTGTACGCAGCCGGCAGACCTGAATGTAACAGTAACCCGAAATCCACGTTTGGGTAGATGCTGCCGTTATTTCAGCTATGAATTAAGCTAGCGGTTTTTTGGAAAGGGTCTTGGCTGAAATAGAGGAGGGTGTGGGGGGAAGTGCTGGGGGGGCTGTGCAGGTTCATCAGTTCAACCCGTCGCTTTCTGGGACTCCCCGTTGCCTGCCTTGCTCCGAACTCCTACAGCGCATCTCTCCTGGCCTCACTTACTGCTTCCCGGGATCTGTCTTTTAGACCCTGAATTTGCTCTTTGTCAAACTTCTTTACTTCCTCCACCATGAACTCATGGGGTTGTTTCTGCTGCTTCCTCCCCCCTGTACCCCGCCGAGGCACTTTCTGCTGCTTTATAGGGGGTGAGAGGCTAGGACTCTTCTCTGGAGGGCTCTCACAGGTATTTAAGAGCCGCTGCCCATTTTTTAGGATGGCAATATCTCTTCTTTTTCTCGGGAGTCCTAGTTTGCTGCTTCAGGTCTGGATGCAATTTATGTAAAGATCCTATCTTAAGACTTGTTCAGATGTTGACTTAGCACAGACAGCTTTGCAGTTCTTGCAATGGAAATGATAGTTCCAAATGATAGCATGTGGAGGGAGCTGTGTAAGCTTGCTAAAGACCTTGGTTATATTGGCCAGTTCTTGACTGCAGCCTTTTTACTTGTTTGGTGAGAGGTTATTTTGGGAAGAGGACTGTAATCGGGTCAAAAATCAAACTTCAACCAAGGCTGATTTATTTTGTATGGGTATGTTTTGGTTGCTGGGCATTGCTCACAATAGAAGTTGGAAGAACTGAAGCGTTCAAACTAATTTTTATGAGTGGTCTTTCCTGTTGGCGATGTGTGGCTTTCCTGACATGGTTTCATTTCAGATCCTGAACACTAATTTCTGTTTTGTATTTTGTTTCTGTTTTGTATTTGTACTTTTGACTGTCTAACAGAAATACTTTGGTGAAAGTGATAAAGCCCAAAGGGGAACAAAAACATTTCCTTTTGGCTTAGTGTTTTTTTTCCTATAGATCAGCTATGGCTATGTTTTATTTTGACCTATTTTATTCCTAGTACGGATTTGAAATTTAAAGTCCTGCCAGTGAGCAGAGTAAACTGAAAACACTCAGGTAAGATAAGGTGGGGTACTTGGAGTCTTAAGCCACGTTTGTGTCACCTTTGTTCATGGCATCATGGTGGTTCCCATCAGTAATCGCAGTGGCCTCGGAGAACAGGGTAGCAGCTCTGTGCAGGTAGGAAACGTTTTCTGAACGTGTGCGTATCGGGTAGTTGGTGTCTATAGTTAATGTCTTTGATGCCTAAAAACCATTTTTTTGAGTTCATAATGTATGTTCTTCCATATTGGAGCCTGATTTTGCTCTTTTTTTAATAAAAAGAGAAACTGCCATTATCTCTCACAAAGCGATAGTGGGAAATAGTGTTTTAAATCCCTTGATGTGTTGTGAAAGCCTAGTCCTTTCATGCTGCTATCTTCTGTTTGCCTTCTCTGCAGCTCAGTTTTTAGTGTGTGCTCTTCCTCTTGCGGTCACTATTCTCAAAAGTTTCTTCAGTTATTTGTCAGACCAATGCCATGCAACGTATTCCAAATATTTACTCTGAGAAAGCAGCTTTCTTTCCTGCACACTGAAATCATGTGGCCGTCCATGAAATGAATTGGCTGGAAGGGGGTAGGATGGAGGGACTGGGCTGGTTCTAAACTCGGTTGTAATCTTCTCTCCGGCTGTACTTAAATGCTGTAGAGACTAGGGGGGTAACTCGGGTATCTGAACATCTAATGTCACGTTAGGCACTCTAGGGTGTTCCTCCTGGCCTGGAGCCACCACTCACAAAGGGTATAGGTTTCCCAATGGTCTGGTGTCACATCTGCCAGTCCCATGTGGATGCTGTGGATATATCTTGGAAACAGCCTGTGTTTAGAAACCTAGATCTCTTCCGTAAGTGTTGGTAAGAATTTCAAGGGACAAATTTTTTCTGCCTGTTAACCTAGAAGCCTTCATAACTGATAGACCTTTCCTCAAACCTCGGTTGTTTTTTTACCTCCCTGCCTCAGTGTTTGTCTATGTGTTTAAAGCCAAAACCTTTAAGGGCCAATAAGCAAATACACACATATGTCAATGCGCGAATTCAGTTTGAGATTATTTGACTCTCATGAAGATGTAATCTCATTGCTATAAGACTCTTTAAAATTGCTCTGAAATGAAGATCTCAGAGTAATCTATAATAAAGGAATGTTCCATGGGTTCAACATTGCAAAAATGCAGATGTGTAAGCATATGAATAGTGTGCCTTCAAAGATACATACTTACGGGACTGCAAGTGCTGTAAACCTTAGTATTTTCATTGTTGGCAGGGTCAAGATTTTTATTATGCATTAAATAGTTTCTAAGCAGCTGAGCAAAGTAGTGTCTGATTGTTCGCTTTCTTCCCTGTTCCTGGCCACAGTGTCCTACCCATTTTAATGAAATGGCACGCTTCTGGTGTGATGAAAGCAAAATGAATAAGGCAGTGAATGGATTGGTATGGTGAGATTTTAATTTTTTTTTTCCTAGTTTCCCACTGTCCTTTAGCCCAGTACTTCCAAACTAATAAATACATTGGAACACTATGTGATAGCTTTGTAATAAATCCCATGTTCTAAAGAAACAAGAAAACATCTCCAGAGGTTTCTAGCTTTGGAAAAATATTTGTCATGTGAAGAGCGAAGTCATTCCCTAGCAAAAAGTACTTGCATCTTTATGCTTTCCAATCCTCTGTTATTCATCAAAACACGCAGATATATGTTTAAGAATTTCAAGATTCCCATGTTTCCTGAATGAAGCTGCTTTATTGTTATCATCATCATTCATAATGAATATTTTGGACTTTGATAAAGGGGCCATAGTTGCAAAACCACCTTAGAATAGAAAATATGTCAACCATCTTGAGCTGTGGAAAGAATGATTAGTGTGGATATTAAGAGAAAGTCCAGCCTCTGAAAAGCAGTCACATCAATGGAGCAAATTCGGGTAAGATTCATGGAGTCTCTGACCGTGGTTAATCTTGGTAGCTGAATGCCTATCTGAAATGAAGGTGATGCAATTTACTTGGTCATTAAGCATTCAGTTTTTATTAAAACTCCTTGTTCATAGGTGCATATAAATGGTCTAAGTAGATGCAGTTTTTTATTATTTTGAGTAAGCATTTAATGTTTTAAATACTTTTCTAGGAGGGAAGGTGTACAGTGGAAGGAGAGAAAGGTTTTTTAAGTATATATTAATTTTCTCTTAATTTTTTCCATGTCCAAGACAGGAGCATAGTTGACGGTCTTTAAGAATCAAGCAATAGGCAGAGCTTTAAGCCTAGAAATAAATAATTAGAAGCCTTCCTCCCAGCCTAGTAACTCATGCCCATCTCTGTAGTAACCAGCACTTCAAATGATGTTTAATCCAGG
The DNA here is from genome assembly GCF_964195595.1 of Calonectris borealis. Taxonomy (NCBI): domain Eukaryota; kingdom Metazoa; phylum Chordata; class Aves; order Procellariiformes; family Procellariidae; genus Calonectris; species Calonectris borealis. The sequence continues at coordinate 122,594,994 of NC_134312.1, forward strand.
TTATTGCACTGCTGAAAAGCAAACATCCTTTCCTTTGGAGTGCATCGAATGCTGGTTGCAGTTGTAGTTAATGTCTCTGATTTCAGAAGAAGGTGTTAACTGTGTGCTTATTTTTACTGTTTCTTTGTCTAAAAATCAGCAAGTACTTTGTATGTGGGTCAAAATACATTCTAGTCACCAGTATGTAAATTGAAAAGCAAAAAGTCTTACTTACAACAGCACGTTATAACATTATAACGAAATGGGTAAATAATACTATACTTTGCGCTTTCTAAATAGTTCAAAGTGTGCTTGACAATTGCAATCAAATGCTGCTTTGTGGCACAACAAACCACTGGCTGTGGGGCTGAGTATGTTCCTGGGGGCTGGATGTAGCTTGGGTAGGAGGCGGCAGGGGAGCCTGCAGCTCTGTGGTCGGGGCTGGGCAGTGGGGCAGGACACTGGATTGAAAAGCCAAGTGTGGCACCTGGCGAAATGCACTTGTGAGAAATCATAACCGTACCTTCTGACTGTAAAAAGCACTCAAAGAGAGAAATCTGCTCATCCTGACTTGTGCCAGTCAGTAAAACTTGCTGAAGCCTATGGCAATATTTCTCAAATTCATCTGCCTGCGTATGAGCAGTGCCAGGGTCGGCCTTGGCGATCCAGAAGGCATTTGTATGTTTGCTTTACCTGTGCACTTTACCCTGATTATGTGACTTTTCCAAATGGTATTTATATTTTAAGCAACATGAGATTGCGGCTGGGTCTTTGAAGGATGCAAGTGGAGTTGTGCACACATAAGGGTCAGTACATACTTGCTGTTCCTCCCCGGACATGCTCCGCACCAGCATGGGCTGGTGCCAGCCATTTTAGCAATGCCTTCCTAACCTTTTGACATACTAGGGGTGCATGCGGCTGAGCACATCTGGCGGCAGCAGGGTGTGCAAACACGCAAGCGCCTGACCAGCTGTCTCTTGTGCTGGTGCTGCCGTGGGGCGCTTCATCTGCAAAAGAGCCCTGGATTAAGGAGAAGGCATGAACGTGGAGTCGGCCATCCCTTCGGGCCAGCGAGCCTGAGCAGTGCGAAGTTAAGTCTCGTGAGCTGTGTGAGGTGCAGGCAGAGGTGAAGTCAGGGAGGCTCCTTTGGCCGCCTGTGCCTGGGCGGCGTGTGGTTCCTCTGCTCGCGGAGCAGCAATCCCTGTGGTGGGTCAGCCAGCAGCTCTTCTCATGGACCTCCCTGGGGGCCCAAGCCTGTCAGCTTAGGAGCTGCAGGTCTTTGGTGCTGCAGGATTACCTGTTATCTAGCACGAGTGGTGCAACCTTGTTTCTCAGTTTGCTAAACGTGGATTGGGGTTTGATATTTTAAGGTGATGATTGTGCTGGTGGGGCAAGGTGGAGCTGGGAACTCACAAAAGAAAAGCTGTAACGCCCCTAGGTGTCTCCTCTGAAGTGTGCATGAGGTCTTAATCCACTTACCGCTGAATGCACTATACTTAGGATGCTCTGTCAACATAGAGTTTTATCTTCTATGTGCCAATAAATATTTTAACCTTTAATTATTCATATTGTTTTATTGTTTTTTGGATTCCATATTCCTGGAACAGCAGTCCTTTTTTAAATCTCTCATCCACTTAGGAGATGCTGTCTCTACGTATGAATTTCTATTTCTCGTGAGGGTAATAAGGAGACAGTTTTTGCCTCCCATGATATGTGGAAATAAATGAATGTGATGGATCTAGAGATTTTTTAAAAAATCTAGAGATTTTTAAAAAAAAAAAATTTCAAAATCTTTTCATTTCTTAGTAGGGTAGGAGGTGGCTCTACTGTTCCATTTTAGCCTGTTATGGCATCTGGGAAATGAGAATGAGAGGAAACCTAACTCCTGTGCTTAGACTGACAACAAGGTGTGAAAACAGGCTTCTGATGTGTAGATGCTGTGACTCTCTTTCATGGAGCTTGAAGGCAGACAGTCTTATTGCAGCACCCAAATCTGTCACATAGAAATTAAAAACAAAAAAAAAAAGCCAAAAAAAAAAGCGCCTGGTTCCTCAGGATTTGATGTTCATTTCTCTTTTTCTTCTGCCCTTCTTTGTGTTTAAAAAATTAGTTTTATTATTTGCTTTCTCTGTTTAAAATATGGCTTATTTGGACAATGTTATTTTCTTACAGTCAAATGTTGTGTTGTCTTTTTTTCTTTGATTTTAAAATTTTAAAAACTGTGGTGTGAAATTAATCTGAAAAGCACTAGGTAGATTAAAAAGGAGTGCTCTTTTTAACGCAAGTAATGGAGCTCCCAGGAGCAGAGCAGTTGGAAGCAGGGGGAAGCACGCACGCAAGAAGGAATAAATCTCTTTATGACTATGCTGTTTAACACTTAAAAGCCTTTTTGCATGGGGTGTGAGTAAACTGCCGGCTGTCTTTAGTGTTTGGGAAGAACTACTCCCTTTCCTGAGTCATTCTGGAGTCATTCAAGTATATATACATTAGCAAGGTTTTTTCTGTCTCTCCTCCTGATACCTCCAGAGTGAACACTGCTTGGGACCACTTCATGCAGCGTAGGGATCACTGAGCTGATGCAGAGTAGTGTTACACGAGTTGTAAAGAGATTACTTGGGATTGGTGGCAGGGAGAAACATGTCTTTGAACGTCTGTGGTTCTTGGGGGTTTTTTGTCTTTCTGTTTTGTGTTTTGTTTTTTTTAAATCTCGAGTGGAAGAAGCTGTGTGAATGAAACATAAATGTAGGTGGAAGTAAAAGGGGATGTACCAAACCCCCCTGTTTTTAATTCCCTAAGACTTTTAGGAGGCTTATTTTCCCTGAGTTTGAGTTTTGCCCATGACTTTTTGTCATGTATGATGCTGTGTGTATTTTCTGCCTTTTTCTGCCTAATGATAGTGCTCAGTTGCAGGAAGTGTAAGCTTTTATGCAGTGCTTATCCACTTAGAAGTCTCTGCGTGTGTGTGTTTCGCTGGATGTGATTTTTAGAGCAAAGACAGGAGTAAACTCAGATCTGATGAGGGAATTGATCCCTCTGTCCACCTCCCCCAGCAAGTTACTATCCCACGCCTAGCAGAGGTGAGAGAAGCATGCTGTGCTGCCCTAAATAAACTTTCTTGCTGTGTTCGAGAGGCTGATTGCTTTCATTGATAGAGCTGTAAGTGAGACAAACCAGCCTGCTTTAAAGCCTCCATGACTAATTAATTGGTCAGTATGTTTTGATCTGTCCTATATAGTTTGCCGCCTTAGCTACCCTGACTATAAAGTTCAGATCTTTACACCATTATGTGGCAAACCCTTTTAATTTGGTTATTTGATCCTGTAGTTGTTGCTTGAAGAAGCCGACAAAGAGAGCCCAGCTAGGTAGTCTCTTGCTTCCTGTGCTTTTGTGTATCAATACCCGGTGTCCTGGTGTCTCCTTTCCTTTTGCCTGCACACATCTGATCCCCCGTAGAGCTGATGTCCAGGTACAGTTTCGCTGCTGTACCTTGTCATGGAGCTCGAAACAACGATGGCTGTATTGATCAAGGCAGCATGCAAAGGAATGCAGGGGCTTTAAAAGAGCATCCGCTTCCACATTTTATTTGGGCAGGGGATCACTGAGTGTAAGGATTTGTCACCTGGAAGAATCAGGCTGTGTGTGAGCGTGACTGGGAGCATGTTCTAGGTTTAGCATTTTTCTGGCTTCTTGTCACGTGGCATCGCGTGCTGCCTACACAATGCAAGGCTGGTCAGAGTACCGTATGACAAGCTGGACCTGGGTTCTCTGGCATGGGGAATTTTGCGCTCGGAAAACTCACCCTTGAAATACTCAGTGATCTGAGGAAACAAACAAACAAACAAAGTTGTCGTCTTTTCCCCCATGACCCCTCCTTGCCCCCTCTCCAGCCCCAGTCTCCTGCACAGAATTGGTTTCTCTTGTTCCATTTCTTTTCTTCCTCCCATGCATCTTCAACTAAAAGAAAAAAAAAAATTATGGACATCTTTTTGCTTTCTCTTTGTAGGCTGCTTTTACTCATTCTACTGCATTACCAGCATGCTTGCTTTGTTTCCCTCTACATCTTTTTCTGTACTTTCTCTTACTTTCTTTTCCTGCCCCTTTTTCATTCCCCAGTCCTTTCACACACCCACCCCTTGGCTTCTCGGGTCACAAGCCAAAGGTAGAGGGTGTAGGAATTATCCCAGGGTTAACCCTGTGTCTCATAAATCTGTATTCAAACTATAACTTGCCTCCAAGAAAAACTTCCAGACTTGATTTAAAAAATGGTTAGTCATGAAGACCATCCTGGCCCTCAGTAAGTTGTTCCAGTGGCTGGTGATCTTTGCTGAAGTACATGGCTTGTTACCTGAATTTTTTTAGTTTCATCCAGAAGCTGATGTTCTTGTTTAATTCCAGCAGCTGAGGTTTAATCTGCTGTAAAACTTGTTTCCATGTGGGGACTTAGACTGTGATCAAGTTTGTGGTTTTGTTTCTTTTTTTTTTTCTTCTTTAAACTTGAAACAGCTGTCTTTGTTGAGTCTTCTGCTGAAGACTTGTTTTCTTGAAAATTATTTGTGAAGCTCTTCCACACACACTTTTCAGTCTGTGAACATAATCCTTGAACTACCAAAGGCAGAACTGGACATGGCGATGTGGATGCTTGACAACCCCATCTCATGTTTGTATCAGCCCCTCGCTACAGCAAGGCCCTGTTTCTTTCTCCCGTTCCTCCCCATGCTTCCTGACCACCATCCTGCATCTTCAACATCTTTGTTCGCTCTTGTTTCTTCTCCTCCTTCTCCTATGGAATTTCCTTTACCTGCTCTCCTTCCCCTCGCTCAAGGACTGTCCCAGCTTTCTGATGATATTTTCCTCTTCACCATTTCCCCAGGACCTAATTTTTATACTTTTTGGGTAGAGGGACTGACTGGTTTGAAAGCCATTGAGCAAATATTGGAAAACTGTTAGTATGGTTCTACTCTTCAGGCTGGCTTTGGAGGAAGCGATTATCCCAAGTCACGAGGCTCACCAGGCTCGGGAATGAGCTATGTATGTAGAACCATCCCTTTGTTTTCAGTGCCTCAGTATTTGGAATTAAAAAAAGCTACCTCTTTGCTTTTCCAGGTGCCTGACAAGGCTTTTGTGGGGAAAGTAGTCCTTTTGGTCACCTGGGAGAAAGACAGTGAAAAAACCAACAGGGCTCATACACAGAACTCAGTATTATTAAAATCTTGATAGATAGGCAGAGTGTAATAGTTTTATTTGTACTACAGCAGTAAGGCCCTGTTTGCTTTAAGCCTTATAATTTGCAGGACTTGAAATAAGTTTTGGACGCTATTGATTTCTCAATTCACAAAGGTAGCACTCGAAAATATTTGAGGAGAGCAAGTGTTTTTTTTTCCACCCCTCAATTTGACAGTCAGACTAAGCCTGTTCTGGGGAAAACTGTCGCTTGCCTTGGAAAGGTCATTCACGTATTCAAATAACAGCATGCAAGAACAGAAAACTCTTTCAGAGCAGGTGTCCAGAGATGCAATAGAAGATATCTGCATGTCTCTTATTATACCTGTCATCACGGAAATCTGGTGAACGAGTCTCCAGTTGCCAGCAGGAGAAAGAAGTTGCAGTGAACAATAAATAAGAGGCCCACGGGGAGCACCCGAGGCATCATCTTTCACACAGACTGAAAGCTCTTTTCTGCTGTGCAGAAAAAGAACAAATAAGTAAAACTTTAGTATGCCACTGATGGGATGCATGTGAAGCGTTAGGAAAAATTAAAAGGTCGGGTTACTTGCAGTTCTTGCTGAAGTTAGATCCTTATCTCTATGCTGACAGAATCGAGAGCAGGTTTTATTTACTTTTCAAAGAAAGGAGAGGATCTGCCAGTCTGGCACAGGAATACAAACCCACTTTTGTTCCTCAAAGTCTAAAATTGCTTGGTGAAATAAATTGTATTATGTGAAAAGCCGTTGGCGCATATGTACGTTCGCGGTTGTAATTTTTCATTACGTGGTTCTTTGCCTTTGCATGGAGAGTACATCAGTCCTGGAGGTGGGATATTATCAGTTATTGAAAATGTTGCAGGTGGGAAGACTGTAGTAGTCCATCAGTAAATGAGTGTTTTGTTGAAGAAAAATGTGAAATGCAGTGTTGTTCCATAAGATTTCTCTGTCCCATTAAGGCAGCTTGGAAATAAAGGCCATCAAAGCTGAAGCTGGCTTGTGCCTTTTATTATGGGTCTAATGTAACTGATCTGTGACCTGGCTGAGGGGCAGGAGGATGCTGATCAAATCTTTGTAACCAAAAAAAGCCACTTAGAGAACAGTGCTTATTTATCAAACTACTTCTTACAGGCAAGAGTACCTGGGAGCTTTGCCTTACCTTATGTGAGTAAAGAATTCAGCTTGCGCAGGGTTTTTTTTTAATAGTGGTGGTAGATTTTAATATGAAGTACTGATAATATATTTTAGATAAGGGTTTGTTCCACATTAATATTCCTGTGCAGGCATGTATTTGCATAAAATTTGTCGTAAAAGTGAAATAATCCAGAACATGTCCACCTGATGGCTTTGACCTACCTCTCTATGAACCAACACTTGCATGGCAGCATAGTTTTACAAGATTAGCAAGCTGTGGGCTCTTCACTTACCTGCTGTTTGGTCTCTGTGCTCTGGGATTCACTTTCCAGTGTGTTGTAGGAAGCTTTTCTAAGGACGCCAGATTTTTGCAAATGCGAGCTCAAATACCGGTTCTTGTGATTCTTCTATCCTTTCCATTTCTGTTTTTGGGTTGCTGTCAGACGGCAAGGTGGAACCATAGCTGATCCTGAGAATCATTAAGATATTTAAGCTGCAGCATGCGTCTGTGGGATTGCGCAGCCTGGTTGCTCAGGCTGTTCAGCTGCTGTGGCTGCTTGGCTGATCTGGGTGGAGGAAGAAATGGAACTGCTGCTTTTGCATATGGAAATGAGCATGGCTGGATCGGGAGAGATAGCTGTGCAGGACAAGGGCAGCTGCTGGTGGTAGCACAGCCTCTACGTGCTGAAGGTCAGCTTGGCAGCGCTGGTGCTGGTCCAAGGGAGCTCTGCGCAGGAGCACATGGATGTGGTAGTTCCCCTCTGCCTGGCTCTCGGTGCAGCCATCGCCGCCTGAGAAATTGCTGTGTGTCACTGCTCCTGATCCATTGCTTCCCAGTACGGTGTCGTCTTTTGATGTAAAGAGCTGCTTGGCAGTATGCTGAAGGGCATTAGTGCAGCAGTGGCTCCAAGAGTGTCTTGGGGTCACTGATGAAGCCATTAGCCTTGAGCCTTCCCCTTCCCAACCAGGCTTCCTGGTGTGTCAGTAGAGAATTGGCCTTAACCTTTTTGGAAATTCGCTAACTAGCAGAGGCCTGTGATGTCAGGATCCTTAGTCTCATTCTAGCATCTTCATCAACGAGAAGAGAACTACTTCTGAGGAAAGGCATTTTTCCTATCGTTGCTCTGGGCAATGGCTTGCTTGCCATTCCCCTGACTTCAGTGTTTCCCAAGCAGTGTTTTTCTAAGGCGGATGGCAGCCTGGAGGATTGTAGGGAGAGCATTCACGGCAAGGCTTGGTGCTGCAGTCCTGAGGGCTGGCTGCTTTTCGGGTGCTTGAGCTTGTCTGTGAGGGGAGTGGGAAAGGGGAAAGGTGGAAGCCTCGTTTAGCAGAAGAGGTGCAGTAACCTCTGCAACACACTGAAGAGGCAGGAAGACTGCTTCTGCAAATTGCAGCAAGTCCATTGGACTGCATAGTGGTCTCACCTGGGGCTTTGCATTGCTGTTTTAGTCTGAGGGCTTTTTAAGGTTTTTATACAATAATTTTATAGGAAACACTTAAAGTTCATTTTGCATTTAATCTCATGAAAGGTTACTGAGTGAAGTTAACAGTGCAGACTTTAAGCCAGTGGACCACAAGTTGCTGCAAAAACTATCCTCAAACTGGTACAGATTTCGTGAAATACAGGTGTAGGTACACCACAAGCTCATCGCTTTTGGATGCACACGACTGATACTATCCTTGAGAGGACTGCATCGATATGGGTGTCCCTTGATCTTTGTCCTGTGATAGAGAATGTTTTCTGTCTTGCTGCTACTTGCATGTACAGTAGCAAAAGCCTTGGGTTTTGCTGTTCCAGCATTTTGGAGTTGGAAATCCTGTGGGTTTCCTAAGGGAATGTGCTTGATCCTTACGTGCTGTAGGATGTGCTTGGCTGGGGATGATGATTTTGGCCGAGAACACTGCACCAAAATGTTTTCCACACGACGGGCTGCTTCTGCATCAAATTCAGCAGCTGTTTCCTCATATTGCTATCTTCTGCAGCGCTGTCCTCTGCCAATTCTCTCTTCTCTCCCTAAGGAGAATGCACACTGGTGAGCTGATTCATCAGGCCAGTGATTAGCTGTGCTCAAATTAGTCCTTTCCCTAGGCTTCAGAGTATTGTCCGAACATGAACAGGAGCGGATGGTACTAAGGTATTAGTGTACAGCTATGGTCAGGATTTATCCTCGGCCTTTCTGAGGGTCCTGTTATCCCATTTGGAAGTAGAGCCATTTCTGTCCCCTTTTGCAGGCAGCTGCCAGATCTGCTTAGTCCGTTCCCTACATTGAGCTTTTTGATTCCTTTTGTCCCTGTCCCCCAATTTGGCTGTATCCTATTGTCTGCTACTCGAACCCCTAGAAGCAAAGTGAGCTGCCTGATGAAGAGATTTTTTCCTTTTGTTCTGCAGCTGTTTCTTCCCTCTTTGGGGAGCAAACACTGAGGTCCGCCAGAGGATTTACATCTAGGTGGTGATAATGTGAGCGTGTGTGAGATCTGGTATCTCTCAGATTTCAGTGGCTAATAAATGCTCTTGGTTGGGAGGATAGGTCAGCATGCACATCTAGTGCAAGAGCTGGGAAAGCACAGAAATAGAACAAGAATTTACTGAAAAAATATTTCAGTCTCTAGAAATAATGATGAAGATCTGTTTCCCCCGACCCCTCTCGGTTAGAATATTGCTCCTCATGCTCCTCACCTCCCTCAGTTTTGGAGAGCCCTTATATCTTCTCATGCCAGGGAGGGGAAACATTCCCCCCCATCCCTTGATATCTCCTTTATGTAGGATCTAGGTACCCGTCCAGAATCATGGAGGACAGGAAGGGCCAGGGCAGTACACATCTTGGGTGCATGTCTGTAGAGGATTCCTTGTGTGGGAGGCTGGTGATGGTTCACGGCAAGGCGGAAAGCAGTGGGTTGATCAGCAAATAACTTGGTGGTGTTACTTTCTGCAGTGCTCTGACTGCTGCGGGACCCAAGAGGACACTTTGGTAGAAGAGGTCCAAAAAATGATCATAAGGACTAGACGCCTTGTCATCCGCCCTGCTTAGCTGTTAGCTGGCTACCTGACTTGTTTTGGACCAAGCTTGGCCTTCTGGCCTTTAGCAGCATCAGTCTAGCTGTAGAGTAGTGCCTCGAGTAGCAGTGGCTGCATTGCGTGGCAGGGTGTGTGCCAAAATGGAGTCCTACCCTTGTCTTAAACTCTTTGTCTGGTGAATCAGCACAAAGTCCTGTTTGTGTGCAAGAAGAAACAGGCTTCTACAGCCCTGAGCCCACGGGATTCAGATCCTGAGAGACGATTAATAGACTAGTTCTGTGTTTGATAACCTCTGCGTTTTTGAATGTCATGTTTGGAGGAGGAAGGGGGAAAATACACCCTCATGAAATGTTCAGTCTCAGGATATTGCTCAAACTGGAAATCAAAGGACTATATGGTATGATTTTCTGTCCTTATCAGTTGTTCAAATAAACGTGCTAGTCCCTGGTTTTTCTAGTAGTTGTGGTGATTATAACCACAGTAACAAAGGTACATATTGGAGGGAAGGGAAGATTGAAAAGGCACCTGTCTGTCAGATTGTTGCGGATGAGTGGAATGCACCTCACTGAAGAGAGAGAAGCAGCAATATGTTTTATTGAGGTAAAATAATAGTTTGACAGAATTCAATAAATTCAATGGAATTTAACAAAGTTTAACAGTGGTTTACCAAGGTTCAGTAAGTTTGATGGCAAGGTTCACCTTATTAGTTACTGCATGGAAGAAACATACAAAGGAAAATTGAGTTAGAATCGAGTTAAAATGATTCACCCAGAGACTGGAGAGGCAAAGGGTAAGGAAGACCCTCCTGTTAAGTCACGAGGTTCGGAATGGACCTCCTTGCTTTCTAAACTCCTGATGGAGCTTAGGTGCATCCAGGCTCAATCTTAGTCTCAGACTTGGACAACGGCTTATGTCTAATGGAATTATTTATACAAAGTTTATAATAATATTGAGTAGCTACATGGATTAGTAATACTTCATTAGTATTAATTCAGCATGCTATCAGCCACTTACTGAGGATCTGTCGCGAGTAAGGGGTCTCTCCGCCTTGGACAAGGAAGGATCTCTTAGTCTCAGGTAAGGAATCTCAAACCTTGAGAGGCGTCCCTGCTCAAGGGGGGAGTCACCTGGCGTGCAGTCCAGCTGCAGTTCAGGGAGACCTCAGATTGGGCCCATCCTGGTGGTAATATTTATAGAGTGATGTAGCTGGCTGCTAGTTAATAGTATAGACAAGATAGATGTCTTCATTTTAGCTCTGGTATCTTGTTCTGTACTTTGGTTATCTTGCATTTTTGGGCTTCAAAACCGCCTTTTGAAATATTTTTCCGAGGCACCTTCACCCCCTGGTGCGTCCAGCTCTCAGGTTCACCACAGGGCATGAGGCCTGTTGCTCCTTAGTCAGCCTGAACCAAAGTACGGCTAGGGGTCAAGTGTACCCGTCACACAGATACCTGAGGCAAAAGTTTATTAAGACAAACAAAAACCCCAAGCAACAGAACCCTACTGCAGTATGGCGCGTAATATTCATAATGCTTTTTAGCAGAAGTCGTCTCTTCCCCGCAGTGCCAATGCTGGGCTTTGGCCAGGATTTTGGAGCTGCTCTCTGTGGATTCTTCTCTACGGGGGAGAGAATCTCTTTGCCAGGGCAGTTGTGGCTGGCTGTGTCTGCATGTGCAGTAGCAGCAGGCCAGGAGATCAGATTTCAGTTTTACGTGCTTCGTCTGCTTAATGTGGTTTGAACTTGAGTTAGCCTCCTCCCTGGACTGACTGTCCTCCCCGTGTGTGTGCTGCAGAGCTCTCTGAAGGAGAGCTGTCCCACTAACCTCTGCTCTTTGGACTGTTGCTTCAGGAAGTGTCAAATTGTCCTCTTCCCTGTTTCGCAGGTGTGATGGTAGTATGTCATTGCCCTGTCAGTGGCGTCTGTGTAAGCCTTTTGTGGGAACAAACTTTATTTCCCTTCCTGCTTGCTTGAGTGACCTATGCAACCTGCTGCCTGGACCCCCTCTTGACTCTTGAGATTCGTGATGTCAGGGGAGATGGGGGTTTTTCACCGTCAACTGCTCCAGGAGCACACCCAACAGACTAGACTCTCACCTTCCTGGACATCCTGTTGTTTGGGGAGGAAGGCAGAAGTAAGAGCTTTCTCTGAAGTTTTGCAGCTGCTTTTTCTCTAGCCCTGTGGAGAATCTTGGTCTGGTAGGATGCCATTGCTCTCGAGACATGAAATGACCAGCAGTGGGCACAGAGCTTTTGTGTGTGAAGAGGCACAGTCAAGGCCTTCTGTCATCAGATGGTACGGCATCTCTGCTGTGATCGAATGAAATTTTAGCAGCCCAGACCTTGCGCAAGAGTGTCTGTCATCGGTAAAGTCTCATGACCCTCGGTTCCTACCACTAGTGGTGAGCTGATGTGGGGTGAGCAATTCCAGTCTGGGTGTAGTTATGATCAAGGTTTCCAAGGCTATCTTCCAAACCTTTTACCTCCATGTAGTGGGAGTTATCAACAAGATAACCTGGACCTTTGCCCTCTGTGGATCCCCAGGCAGCGTGAGCAGTATTGATTCCAGCCTGGTGTCTGGCCCAGGACTGCTGTTAGGTAAACAGTGGGGGCAGCCCTTTGGCAGCCCTGCCAGCTTTGCACCATGGAAGGGTATTTCCGCGCCGTGGCCTCTTATCTTGCCTTGCTGAGGTGGAACGTGCTGCCTAGTTCTGCCTGTACAAAAGGTGAGACACAAATATTTCCAGTGCCCTCTGAATCACAGGTGGCTGCTGTGGACACTGAGGACGTGGATGAACCTTTTCTGAGGCTGTAATTTCAGCCTCCCACATCTGCGTCAAAAAGTTGGAGCACCCAGCATGACACTCATCTAGGACACTTATCACAGAGGAAAACCACCATGATCAGTGGCTGGGAGCAGACGGAATAGGGGAATGAAACTATGTGCCATGGCTTATTAGTGTGTGAACATGTCTGTGCTGAATAAAAAGCAAGAGATTCCCGATGCTACTCTGGATCTGCTTAACCTGCCCTCCTCATGTTTGCATGCCTGTGTATGCACACGTGTGTGCACTCTGTTCCTGGTGGCACTTAAATCAATTATCCCTTTTTGTCCCTTTTGATTAGTCTTGACAGCATTTTTGCTGGGCCTCCAGCCCTTTGGGGCTTCCTCATGTTCAGGTTTGTGCCTGACTGCTGTCACGTTCCTTTGAGGAGACCTCATCTGACGGAGTGATTTGCCATTCAGAGGAAGGGGAGTGGGCTTGAGGGGCCAGTGTCTCTGCTTTGCTGGGGGCAGGGAAGGGAAGGCAAGTTTGGTAAGATTTGTATTAGCTGCTGCCACCTCAAGGGAAAAGGTTGGTGAGGGAAGGCAGCGGTGCCTAGAGTTTTTAGGATGAGGATAGCCAAGAAATATGACAAACCATACATGTGTCCCATATGCCAAGTGTGCCTTTGGGGGATTAGGCCAGGATTATTTTTATTAACATTAACTAGAAGGGCAGAGACCTCTTCTAGAGTTGTAACAGAAGTCATCTCGTCAGTTATCACTATATGGAGCCTGTTGTTATGCTGTGTCTTCTTGGCCCAACTTAAATACTTAGGTAGAAGCTCTGTGGATTGGGGGTGATGTGTCAGCTGTCACTGGGGCTGACAGCCTTCCCCTCGCTCTTGCACTGCTGTACCTGCTGGTGTCTGTGATTATGAGGTGGGGACTCTGGATGGAGATGAAGGACTTTGCAGGAGCTGCCACCTCGCCAGGCTCTCTGCCCATCTGGCATTGAGCTGAACCAAAACCCTTTGTTGGGCCTGCTGTGAGTCCCTGTGCCAGCCCAGGGTCTCTCTTCTCTCCTCCTCCCAAGTACCCCCTCAGACTAGAGGTGCTACGGGGGGTTGGCCTACGGTGCGTACGTTGCCCCCCCGCCTGCAGAAACTTCAGGATAAGATGCCTGGGGTTGGTGAACAAGGGCTGTCTTTGCCTCTGAGAGGCAAAGGTCCTCTACATCAGAGGACCTTATGGAGGAGAGAAAAACAAACTGCTTGGTCCTTGCTGTATGGATATAATGCAGACCTCTGACTAGTTTCCCCAGGTTTGTAAAGACAGATTTCTGCAGTGTAGTGGGAGCAGCAGAAGGAGATGGAAGGCAGTATAAACTGATAGACCTATTTTTGTTCCTCCTGTAAGGGACAGGTGAAGTTGAGCTCTGAATAGGATATCCTACCATGCATGGTAATTACCTCTTTGCTATGGCCAGTGCTGTAGTGCAGGAATCTGTCCTGCGACCTGCTCAAATTTGCAGCAGGGGAAGGCAGAGAAGCACAGGGGGAGCAGGGGGAAGGGGAGAGGCAGAGGGCGAAAAGGAAGGAAAAGAGCCCCCCCAAAAGTGTTGATCCCTTGGGTTTGTTGTTTTTTTTTTTTTTTTTGCTGGCCTGCACTGAAGGGAGAGCTAGTTGGGAATATCTGGTGGCCTTTGAGGGCATCCCATCAGTAACTGTTGTGAATCTGCTTTATGCCACACAACAGCCCACCCGGATCAAGGGGTGACCTAAGCCTGTGTGCTTCTGGGGTTGTGCCACTATGCTGGGGAAGGAGGGGGACATAGTCAGGGACTTTGTGGGCTGTGTTAGCAGAATATGCTGTGTGCAGGTGTGCTCGGTCAGCAGGACTGAGCGAGGCTCTTGCACAGGGCAAGGAGTGGAGAGATGCTTTCTAGTTTAGCTGCTTGCCATGCTATGAGCAACAGCAATCTTCTGCCCTTGTGGAATTGCTTTTAAAGGCATGACAGCCTTCCCAGTCAGACTGCTGATGTTTGTTTGGCTCTCTGCAGACCCAAGATCAGCATGCTGTAATTCAGCTTGAAAACTCATCCTTCTTCCCTGCAACACATCCTTCTTCCCTAGCAACGGGTATAGAAAAGCAATTACCTGGGTTGGAATCAGAGGTGTTAACGCAGGAGGCTGCTGGTGTTGGCCGTGGGGTAGAATGGACAAAGGGAAGTGTGCATTCCCTGAACATCAATGTTCCCTCATAGGAGTTACCTGCAGGGTCTGGGCATGGGAAGCATAGAGACTGTGCTGTCTTACAGTATCTCCCGTGTGATGACCTTGGCCCCAGCACATGCACATCCTGTGGTAGGGGGTAGGGTTGATGATGTCCCCAAAGATCTGTTTGAAGATGTGTGTAGCAAGGGTATGCCTGCCATGTTGCCCCCATGCCCCCTTTAAGAAGGCAACCTTCATGTCCTTCATTTTTGCGACACCCATCACCAGTCCTCTTGCACTTGCAAGTCAGCAGTCTCGCTCCTTGGTTGGTTAGCCTCCGCTCGCCACTGGAGGAGCCTTGTCCCCCTTTCAGCATTGCTTGATGAGCGGTGTTGTTTCCGCGCGACTCCAGGTGCCACTGTGCTGGGTCTTCTGTGAGCCTGAAGGAGGTTGATTTTGCCATAGGAAGGGACATTTGGAAGGAGTACAATACAAAATAAAGCTGAAAGAAGTGATGGCATTCAGCAATGGTGAGAAAGGCAACAGAAGGCAGGGCAGGTATTGAGGAAAGAGAAATGGCACTGAGGCAAGAGAGGCCTCAGTGGAAGGCAAAGTGGATCACAAAGAATTGAGAGCTGGTGATTAACATCAAATACAGAAGTGCGAAGGGCGCTGCTTAACCCTTTGTTTAGTGTGAGGTATGCCAGGTATTGCATAAATTCATGATAGTTGAAGGGTCTTGTACTCTTGAGACATGCTGGAGAGCTTTGCAGAGGTGCAATCTGCCCATTGCTTTGGATGCTTCTGTCACCAGTGGGGTTTAGAGTGACACTCTAGATGGATCTTCTGATTTGGTTTCATCCAAAGGGAATCTGGCTTGTGCACACCAAAATCATTCTGCGGTCCGAGTCACAGAAGCAATAGGGCATTCCTTTCAAAAGCAGACTGGTGCTGTGGACTAATGTGCTATTTTAGATCAATTGAGTCTGTGGCTTCCCTGGTGCCTTTGATGCTGGCTATGGCTAGGACTCAGTGGTGTTCTTGCTGGACTTCCCTTGTTGCTTTTTCCAGCTTCTCATAGTAGGGGCAGGTGCTGGAGGTCTTGCTGGAGTCTTAATTACTCTGAATGAAGCTATTTTTGTAGCTCATGCGCTCTTGATTGCAGCATGGCTGTCCTGGGAGTGACCTCCCAAGCTGTTTGTTTGGATGTGTCCTTGTGAGTCTTGTGTTTGTGCCCCATGTTAAGGAACCAGCTCTAATCTGCAGGATGTCTGCATGGGTCCGCTCAGAAAAGCACATCAGACAGCTCTAGTGCTGAGAAACGCATGTGAGTGACTCTGTAATTACAAATGGGTTATACCTAGCTGCATATTGGCCTTTCAGTGCACAGGTTATATGTGGTCAGTTTGACACCTGAGTACTAACAAAAGCCACAAAACAGCTTAATTTGGGCATTAAATAATATAGCAGAAAGGAAGACTGCCAGAGGCAAAACCCAGTTCATTCACAATGCATGTTTCTGGACAAACTTTTCCTGACATGCTTATTCTGGAATTTAATCCATTTTGAAAAAGGGATTATCCAGTTCACAAAAGGTAGGCAAATTGTCTAAAAAAAATTGTTGTGTGAGCTTAATGGCTTTTAATCCAGGAAATAAGAATAAATTGGATATGTTGTCCCTTCTCCCACAGATGTACTTCTCTTAAGCAAACCCTAACTTTGTTTCTGTTAGAGTATGTGGTTTTTGTTTTGTGTTTAATAACCAGAGAGGGTATACAGCATTTGGTTTCTGTCTTTCAAAGGTTTTGGAAGTTTCTGTTGCCTTGCTTTGGTGTACTTTACAATGATAAACTATTTTTTGATAGTAAGGGAGGAGCTGGCAACAGTGAGAGAATTTCCATTTTTTGTGAATTTTATGTGGCTAAGAGAAGAGGATTCTTGAATTAGAGCTAGCTATTTCCTTGTCTTTAGTTTTCTACGGAAAACTAAACTGAAACTGCTGCTGGATGGGAAACATTTTAATCAGAAGGAAAAAAAATAGTTCAAAACTGGATAGGAGAATTAGGTGGGTTTGCTCAGTTAAAAGCCTTCAGAGCAGCTTGTTTTAAAATTGCGTAAAATTAACCTGAAGTCTTGTTGCCTTCCATAGTGCAATAGTAATGCAGTGCAAGGTCTTCAAAGACAAATATACAAGGGTCAGTCTGAGGTTGAAGTAATTGAAGCACATATATTTTTAACTTGGAAAGGCCTATAATTTTTTGAAAATCCAAGCTTTTACCTTGTGGCAAGTTGCAGACTCGGGTGATTTGCACTGTATGAAAGTAGTAATAACCTGCCACTGACCAAATTTACTCATTTAATATCAGCATGTGTGACGAGATGTTTCTGGTATAGTTTCATACTCTGGAGTCCCTCAACTGTCTGTTGTTTACCCTGGGATCAGAGAGCTGTCAATGTGTAGGTAATGCCAGCTGGAATAATACTTGCAGGGTATGGCTGAATGATGAGACATGTCTGTTTTCCAAGTAGGGAATATCTGGAAGGAAGGCAGAGAGGCCTTCCTTCAAGGTCAGAGGAGGGGGGAGTTTCAAGTTTACATAGAGGTAAGTATTTTACCAGTATCTTCCCATCTCCCCCCCAGCCCTTTTGCTGTTTTCATGAGTACATTAAAAGATCTAGTATAATTCAAAAATCTAAAATAACTGTGGGAAGGTAGCAGGTATCTTTCTAGAGCAGAAAATTCAAATACTGTTAGCTTCAAAATACAAGTTACCTTCCAGTTTTTGTGGATGTAAGACCCTGTCTTAAATTACTTTATTTTCTCTTTCTCTTTTAATGAAAGTTTACTACAACTAGGAGAAGCTTGCTTGACACAGTTGTGCTTTTCCTGTCTATCTGAAGTATCTCTTCCTGCACAAATAACCCACACCACTGGTAACCTGTATCCTGCCCTTGAAAAGAAATCTTTCGATAATTTGCATAAGATCAGAGGCATGAGGCTATTGGGGTGGTGTAAACACGTTGGAGGTAGCAGGGCAGGGTCCTTCGGGGCAAGAAGGTGACAGCTATAAGGAAACAGAATAAGGAAGAGATAAGTAGTCTTTTATTGCCTGAATATTTATATGATCTGAGCTGCTGCTGTTGCTGCTGACCTGAGGTTTTGTTCAAGTATGGTGTGTCCTGGAGTTGGGGGTGGTGGGTTTGTTTTGTTTTTACCAGCTAACCCACAAGGTGCCTTGAGTTTTTGGGGGTTAAACAATTAGAAACACTTCAAGGTGGCAGTTTTTAAGCATGATGCTGAAGTGTTGCATCTAAGCAGAATGACAACAAGATTACGCTGAGGAGTTTGCTTTCTGGATTGGTTTCTTTGTTTGGTTGGGTTTTTTTAAGCACCTCTTTGAATCCGAGGAAACATTATTCTGTGTACACTCCTAACCCTTAGATGTGTATGGTTGAATGGGTGGCATGACGTACTTGTTGCAGTGCTCATGTAGCTAACATTCATAAAGCAGACTTTCCAGTAGAATGTATTTTCTGCTAATGCTTCATCAGAGATCATGCTTTTTTTTAGATAGACATAAAGGAGCAAATATAGAACAACTCAGGGGCTAAAAATATCTACTTGCATTGACGTCTACTATTTTATTTTTTTTCTTTAAAAGAGACCTTTTGGATATTTAGCAAGATGCTTCATATCTGCTCAGAATCATTTTGGCTGCAGTGATTTCTAGGGAGAGACAAGTCAGCTGATCTTAGAAAATAGCTTATCTTGGTTTGATTTAAGAGTACAATGTGGGAATAGAGCAGATGCCAAGGAAGAGACTTGATGTGGGTAATGGCATAAGAAGTTTAATTACTGCAGCTGTAGAAGCTGGGCATTTGCAATCTCAGAGATTAGAAGACTGCTCAGCTCTTGTGTTTATGAAAGAAAAAAAAAAGATACTAAATACCTTAATGAAACCCTAAGATAGATATATAGAGAGATCTATATATAATGGATCTCACTGAGAAGATGGTCCCTTGATAGGAAAGCTGCTTGCACTGAATGGCTTCAGTTAAAGTCCAGGATATAGTAATTCTGGCATCCTTTTAAGTGCGAGATGAGGAAATGAATAATCTTCCAAAAGATCTCTGATCTTAGAAGCTGAGATTTTTGTAGCAGGAGAATGATTTACTTGAAATGGATTTTGAAGTAATTCTCAATTTGCAGATGATCTGCTGCGGACACGATTCCTTGTGCATAGTTAGCCACTGATTATGTTCTGAATAATCCTTTGAGATCTATGTTGAGAGAATGAACTGGTGGATCAGTTAACACGTTTAAATCAGTTTAAGATTCTATTATTACTTCAGTGCCCTGTCATGTAGAACTTCTAAATTTAATAATTTGGTGCCACACTCCTTTATTTACGAACTATGCACACATTTTAGTACCTAGAAACATTGAGATCAGCCCAAGCAAGTGTGTGCTACCCACAGTCTGGTGCTGTGGGAAGTGGGTTGTGCATGGGGAGGAAGGCGTCAGTGCTTTTTGGCATCTCGCAGGTTGTACAGCATTGGGCAACCGCTGGCTTACAGCAGGTGGAGCAGACCATTCCTGCAGCCCACCAGGCATTTCAGGGTCATGACCGCATGCCCTCTCCCAGCCGTAGCCTCCCGTTCTCCACCGATGAGCTGGGAGCACTTCGCGTTGCCTTCCCGGTGGCGTTGCTGCGGCTGCTTCTCCCTTTGAACTTAATAACAGGTCAGATGTAAATTGCAGTTTAGACATAAAAATAGCTGGCACCTGCTTCAGTCACGCTGGCCAGGGGTGAGCTGGGGCCCTGCTGCCGCCCGTGCCAGCCCTGGGGCTGGCGTGGGCGAGAGCGGTCTGGTGAGGTGTTCTCTGCCTGTTACAGGTGGAGCAGCCCCAGCCGCAGGGAGGAGCGTGGACAACCCCTTGGCAGGGTCGTTGGCTGGACTCCTGCAAGACTAATAAAACACCCATGCTGTATCACCCTTTGATCGCAAGTATTTTCTGTCTCCTCAGCCGCGTTCTCTTCTGTTTGACTTGGGTTTTTTCCTCTGTTTTTTACCTCTAATGTAGCAATTTACTCTCTTGCTGTGTTTGACCAAGGCCAAGCTAGGACAATGTAAAGATAATGCATACTCTTAGGAATTACATTGTTCTTTTAGGTTACAATTAGCTTCAAGCTTCAACAGGTTCTGATAATCTATTACTTATGTATATTTCTGATTAATTAAAAATGCTATTAAGATGGTATTAAAAAACTTTCCTTGTGTAAACAAGGGAAAAAAGACATTTGTTCAAAGGTCCAGTGCACAGGTGCTCCGGAGAAGATAAGCTAGGCCTTCTCTGCCTCGGCAGTCAGCTCTGAAGATTTCCTTTTCTTTTTTTTTTTTTTTTTAAAATTATTTTATTGTGGACCACAGTTGCTTGGAAAGGAATATGTGGAACATCTATTATTTTTTTGAGATCCTAAAGAGCTGATGCCTCCAAAATTATCACCTCGTTCACTGCGAAATGCCTCACCCATAACAAAGAATTTTTTTTTTTTCTCAGGATGTATGTGTATTTAACTGTTCCTTCCTTGTTTATGCTACTGAATGAGATAGGATAGCAAATGCAGCTAGTTTCACCGTTGCCTGTTCAGATCTTAGCTGCAGCAGTTCAGAATTTTAAAGCTTTCTTTAAAAGGCTTTTACTTTCTTAATGCAGAATGCTAAGGGTTTTGGGCAGGCAGTAAACTTTTAATTAGTTCAAGTGCTTTATGATAGACTTTATTTCTAAAATGCCATTCATGTTCATTAAAGTTCTTAACTAGATTGCTGTTCTAGATCCTTTTAATTTCACTTGTATTTGAATTATGAACAGTGAATAAACAGAAATGTGTGTAGTGAGTTTAGTCTAACTAGGGGGAGTAAAATAACTACTGGGGAAGAGGATCCCTCATCTACAAATAGCTGCCACGCAGGTTTGTGCCCAGTGCTAGGATATGGCCGTCTCCTGGGGTTTGCTGGTGCTAGCACTGATAGCAGTAGGCGCTTTGCAAACAACTTGGAAGCTTGGAGGATCTCCAGCGTTAAGGCAGAGGTGGACAACAGTGAGGCAGATGAGGGACAGTGCTGGAGAATATTTTTAGCCAAGCCTGCTTGACTCATGACCCTGGTGACAGTCTCTTGCTAAAAGGGAGTTAATGTGGACAGGGAAGGGGTGTGTATGGGTGAGCTCAAGGAGATGACGCGAGTCTGGCGTGCTGGGCACACACTGGTTGCTGGGAGTTTTAATCCTGATGTGACTAATGCTTCATATACATGTTTTCATTTTGGAACCTTACAAATGTGAGGCCCGTGAAGGAGAGGTATTTCGGCCAGATTTGCTGCAGTTCTCAAATCCCACGAGGTAACTCCTTCCTATTAACTTTATCTGTAAATTCATAGGAAAATGATTAATTTGGAGTACCTGGAAAGCCTGCTTGTGGAAGATCAGAGCATGAAAGTTAATAATCAATTGTTTCTCATTAGTGGGTGAAGAATTGTGTTTTGGGATTTTTTTATTTTCCTGACTGAAGGCCATTTAAAGACCTACGTCTCTAAACGTTACCTATAAATCTATTGCACACCAAAGAAAACATCAGAGCAATGGGAGAGAAAAGCTGTGTGATGGAGGCGTCCCCCTGAACGCAGTGTGGGGACCCTCAGCCCCAGGGTTTGGGGCAGGGCACAAAATGAAGGCGGTGGAGGAGCACTGTAGCAAAAAGGAATGTGCCGCTATAAAGGTCAGCCAGAGGAAATCAGCAGAGGGTGTTTGCAACTGTTTTGCGGGTTTTTTATAAAGACTTGAAAAGTGAAAGAAGGAGGGAAATTAGGAAATTAAGCTTACACCTTACCCTGCAGATCATTCCTGTGTACGTTTTCCACGGTCACTCCACAGCAGGTCTCTCTCTATAATATTTAGGAACGGAACACAGCACTTAACTATCCTTATTTCTGTGAAGGCGGTTCTTTATGTAGCTCTGTGTTAGGCAGAACTGTGTTCTGCTATTGCCATAAGCATTTTCTGTAATGGGCATGTTCTAAGCAAAAGAATATTCCAGTGTTTAAAAGGAAAAAAAAAAAAAAACAAACTGGAATTACTCTGAACGCGACAGACTTCTGTTATATATTGTAGTAGGAAAAACTTACGTTTACAATTAAATAGCCATTTACAAAAATCATTTAGGTCCTCTTTCAGAGCCTACTTCTTCCCAGAAGCCAATTTAGGCAATTATTCTATAAAGCACAGATGAGCTTGCCTTAACGTTCAAGATTTATTCACAATTTACATTTCATTAATAAACCCAACTAAAACCCAAGCACTCTCAAACACAAGGAAATACAGAAACCTTGCCCAAGCCTACTCAAATTTCCCTTTTACACTTATTCTTTTATGCTGTTTTTTTATCTAGGCCTTTAGTTGGGGTAAAGTCATGGCAAAATCTCAGAGGTAACTAGTCTCTAAGAAATTGCAGATAAATTACAAGATTTCTTGGGAGTAAACCTGTCTGGACTGTAACTGGGGTAACATTTCCCAGGACAGGGCACACTTAACTTAGTTCAAAGTTGTTCTGCCCTAGTTGTTTAGGGCAGCTGTGGCTTTCCCAGCTTATGTCATTTCATATGGCCATGGTTTCCTTTCCTGTATGTCACATTTGAAGCTAGGAGTGGGATGAAAGCTTTCCAATGAAGCACTATAGTGCTATACAGATGTCTGAGTTAACTTGCTGAGGACTTATCCTATTTCTGATCTCAAGTATCAGAAGCCTTATAACCTCTTTAACCAAGAATAATTCAACCTCTTCAAATTGGACCAGAATTGTCTACCAAGTCTTGCTGCAATGATCTCGGACATTGCTTGCTCCTCTAGATGTTATCAGCCGTTGGTACTGCAGAAGGGACCATGTGCAGGTGCTTCAGCCCCAGCAGTTCACAGCTGGAAAATCCTGGTGGAGTTTGCTGCCTTTAAAAAAAGAATAATAAAAGAGAGTCATGGCAAGAGCCCACCTTTATCACGGGTTTAAACTAACACATTGAGCTGTGAATTGGAGCAACTAAAGTGCAGGGTATGAAGGTGTTCCAGCTATGAAGCAGTGATCCCTAGCAGAAGGCTGGGATGGACAAGAGGGGGCAGTAATGTTTTAGGCTGCCACAGCTGAACCTGCTGGCGGATATTTATCCATCAGAGCCCTGGCTCTATAGGCAGCTATGGACAGAGTTAGATGTAACTGGTTTTCTGCTGGTGCTCAAGTTCTCTCTCAGTGAGTGAACAGAGAACTTTGCAGAGTTATGAAGCCACAAATACATTCATCCACTTCATTCTTGCTTATCTGTTCACCGTCTTACAAAGAGAAGCTCAAAACTGAAGTGTTTGGTTGCAAGTTGCAAGGGAAGATTAAACGCTTTGTTTGCTGCAGAAGTCTAATTTCCATCTTGAAAAGGGAGAGATTCTGTCTGTCATTGGTCCATCTAGGTCAGTAGTTGGCTTATAATGGATGCCTGACAAAAGGATTTACAGTCAACACAATGACTGCTATTTGCTCTGTCATATCCTCCTAATTTCTATTTCATTAATAATTCCGGTCCCTCTCTTTTCAGTCTACTTATGCCACGTATAACAGCCATGACAAGAAGGTTCACAGTTCAGTTATGCATTATGGTGGTGGGGGGAGACGGGACACACTTCTAATTGTTTGTTGTAAACTGCTCATAATTTATTGACATTCTCCTAGTTTTTCCTACTATGAGTGAAGACCTCTTTTTCTGAAAGCACTTTCAGAGTCAATCGTTTCCAATTACCACTAGGGAAGCATTCAGTTTTTAGGGGCTCTCTTTCTAAGAGATGATGGACACAGTAGTAGGATGGTGGCAGGAAGTAATTTCCTGAAGCCGTTCTGTTAATATCTGTATGATTCGGTAAGACCTTGAGAGAGGTTTGCCATGAAACTAGTTTTACTATCTAGGGAGAAAGTTAACTTGAGATTAAAAACACATTATCAAGCCTTTTTGTTCTCTTTTTTTGCTAACTGCCATTCTTCCGTCAACATCGGGATATTATCGTGTGGAAGATGGTCTTTAGGGAATGGACTGAGCTGTGGGTTGAGCAGATAATCAGGAGATTCAAAGGTATCGATACTTCCTATGGTGAGGAAGGAAACTGACCAGAAAATGGATTCAGTAGTTTTAATAAATTAAAAAAAAAAAAAAAAGAAGAAACAAACAAAGACAAAAACGAACGAAATGTTCCACTTGTGAGATAATGCTGAAGACAGAGTTGTATATGTCCACTTTTGAGTCCTGTATGTCCTAAATGTTGGAGCGCTGAGAATATTTTCAAAGCTGTGGTATCAAAGTAGCTAATGGAAACATGGTTTTGGAGGTTATCATACTGAATTTAATGCAAGGTACTATGCAAGAGAGAAACTGTGTAAGTGTTTAAGTGCGTACACATGCATTTATATTTAACTGGGGACTTTTTTGAAATGGAAAAATATGTGTGTACTTAAATGTGACTCTTTTATCCTCAATGTACTGCCTAAATCTGTTCGTTCAATCTCAGAAGACATCAGAAAGGCAATTTGATACAACTTGCAGTTTCCAGTTCATGGTTTTTTTAATATATATATATATTTTATATAAATTTTTTATATAAAATTATTTTATATATATATATTTTTAATATATATGTGTGTGTGTGTATATATATAAAATCATATATATCTATATATTTTTTTTAATAAGTAGGGAAGATTAGGATCCTAAATGGGAATAGCTTCTCTCTCTTTCTTCAGGGCTCAAGTACCCCTTATGCAGGCATCTGTACAATAAACAGTGTCAAACCGAAACTTGCTTTCAAATCCTGTTCTCTTGTATAACACTGCTGTGCTTCAGTATCGAACAGAAATTATTCTCCTACCATTTGCAGTGTTTCATTCTGAGAACTTTGACCTCAGTTTTATCAGTTTTAGTAAAATGTCTGCATGAGAGACGCTATACACAGGCAGTGAAAAGGCAAAGATCCCTTTGACACGCCATGAAAGCAGTGTTCAAGAATCGCTTTGAGATCAGAAAATGTGCTTGTTCCGAGGAGCTTGGCTTGAATGATGCAATTTGTTGAACTGTGGCATGCTCTGTTGCATCAGTTCTACAGATCTCTTTCTTGTGGGATATTGGGAAGTAGGATGAGATGCTGTTCAGGGCTTGCTGCGCTTTTTTAATGCACACTTTTTATTGCCATAGTTGCATGTGAGGATTTTAATGTAAACAAAATGGCTAACATTACTATTTCAAATTAGGAGATACTTCTTTGCCTTTTAGGTATGCTGGAAGATTACAATAACTATTTACAGTTTCCCCATATAAATCTGCTTCCTCCCACCCCCACCCATAACTCTCACACCATGTACCGCCTTCCTCCACCAGCACTGAGAACTGAAACAGCTGCTTTTGGTGATGGTTTCATAGACCCTTCAATTAATGTTTAGATGGGACAGCCTCAAAAATGGTTGGAGCTATAGAAAGCAGGTAGTGTGTCGTAATGTCCTTCTCGTAACAAAGGCCTCCTGAAGCATGTAGGTTTATTGTCACCAAAAGCTTCTCCCAGAGCTTTGCTATTCTGATAGGCTCCAGCCTAAACTTACTGCTGGCCAGCTGATACCTGTTTGTTCTGGTATCAGCAGCCTTTTTTGGCTCAAATGGTTTATTTCCCTTCCTAGTGGTTATCTTTACTGTCTTACAGGGTGCAATCGCGTCCCCTGTAAATCCCCCTGCATCCTTTTGCCGTGCATGCCGGTCTCCATGTGTGCTGTCAGTGCTGGAAATCCTCCTTCACCTTCCTGTGTTTCTAGTGCCTTCTTTTGGAACATGGGCAGCCTCTCTTGTGCGGTATTCCAGATGGGATTTTAGCAGTGCCTCCTATGTACTTCCCTGTACTTCCTATCTCTGTTGGAAACGTTTCTCTGGATACATCCTAGGATTGCATGTGTGTTTTTCACAGCTGCATCTGGGTGGTGACTCACATCCATTTTGTGCTAGGATGGGCTAGCACATCCAGGCCCTTCTGCTCC
This sequence comes from Calonectris borealis, assembly GCF_964195595.1. NCBI lineage: Eukaryota > Metazoa > Chordata > Aves > Procellariiformes > Procellariidae > Calonectris > Calonectris borealis. Next base: position 122,620,403 of record NC_134312.1, read on the forward strand.
AGGCACTGATCATCCTCCAGTGTCTAGCTGGGGCAGGGCATGTTTATTTTATATATGTGATTGTGCATTGTATATTAGTGACTTTCATCCCACTCTTATGGCTCCAGTCTTTAAGGTCATGGTGCCTGTTGTACAACAACTCAATTCACCTTCATGTTCAGATTGCTTCCCAACTTTGTCATCAGCTGCCATAATTACTTTTTGTATACAAGCCATTAATCAGTTAAAAATGAAGCAGAAAACTGTTCGTTGGCTTTTATTTAGTGTTTTCATTAGGAACTTCCAAGGTGTCTGCAGCTTTTTCTTCCCATGCTGTCTGTCACCATCTCTTTTGGGCAGGGTCTTTATTGGTGTTACAGTTCCTCTACCAGTCTCCAACTTTGCATATTTGATGCAACACCACATGGAAAAGCATTGAATAATGTTTGTTGAAAATCCAGATAACTGAGGCTTACTTGTATTTATTTTGAGTTATCTCCCTTCAGCAAACCTGTTGTGTCCTGATCTCTTTGTAGCTGTACGACTTTATTCTTCTTTGTCAGTCTGCTGAAATGGGTTCTGTAGCCTTTCTTCTATGCAGCAAGTCAAACTGGATCATAAAAGTACTGGCATTAAAGTCTTGAATTGAATCTACGCCTTCCGCATTTATAGAGGTAGTTGTCTATGGGGTTTGAATATGGTTGAATTTAATTGAGTGTTGAGCAGGTGCTTGTGTTGTTTTTGTTGGACAATTTTGAAGACAAAGAGGTGCAAAAAGTGGTGTATGTTTTTAAAATTCTTGCCTAGTCATCTGTTTTCCTTCTCTCGAATGGCAGTAGTGGAAGATGATACACTGTGTGCCGAAAAACAGCAAATGTGTTTTGACATAAAACTTCCCTTGGGCAATGTGCCAGCCCAGATGGACTGGCAGCTAGTGATGCCATTAACTGTATACAGACCTAAAGCTGAGCTAGATGGGTAGTAGCTAGCTGAATGGCTAACTGGCATTTCCTAGTATGGTTTGGTTTCAACAGCATGTTTACACAAATTTGTCTGAAGTACGTTGGAATTGAGCAGTTTTCGAATGGTATGATATCCAGGGTAAATATATATGGTATGAACCTACATGCGTGGTCTTTATTTCTGTTCCTCTGATAACACCATCACAGAAGTCTTTAAGTGGCCGAACGATTCAGTACTGGTTACATCCCGTGGCAGATACCTGCTGGGCATCCTGATAGACACGTACATTTTCCTGTAGACCTTACATCCTGGTTAAAATAAGTTGTAAATGAAGTGATTTGTGTGAGAAGAGCATTTTTTGTTGTTATGGCTTTAAACTTTGCTGAAGGTAGTGGTGGGTTAAAGAAATGCTTTATATTAGCTTTTGTGATACATCTGACTTGTTGGGCAGATGTTTGAAGAATTTTTTTTTTTCTTTGTTTTTTTTTATTTTTAAGGAAAACCAGGTTTGCAGTTTGGTAAATCTGAGTTTCTTTGGGGATTTTCTTTTTTTTTGAGTTTGATTTGTAGATTTCTGCACAAAACTTTCACGGCATAAGGCTTGTGAAATTAGATAACACGCTTTAAACAAGCCACCTCTGGGTAAAGTACATCTCTAATTACTGAGACTAAATTATGTGGAAAGTGAGCTTGTGTCTGAAGTAAATCTTCAGTTCAGTAATCTAAAATTAAATAATGATTAACTTAATTGCTTCAGGATCATAAAAAATGCTCTTAATAAAATATAGGGATTAAGTGTGTGTTTTGGGAACGAGTAATTGCTTCTGCTTCATTTTCAGTAACTTCTATCAAGGCAAGGTTTGTAGGTAAAAGAAATACCTTTTGTTATGCTGATTAGTAAAGCTAGGAAAAGTAGGCTAGTTCTTGAGTATGCGAACCCTTTCTCCGTTCTCAATAGAAGCTGCAATTTCACTACTAAATATAAATTGAGAACACTTGCCTTTAATTTTGTAGATACATGCTAGTTAGACCCTCTGAAAGCGATAGTAGTTGGTACCTGTGGAGCAGAGTGTAATATTAGTACATGGGAAGGGGGATTAAGTAGGGTTTTTTTCCCCAAAGAAAAGAGAAGGATGGGAAATTTTAATAAGAAGAGTTTGAGTTAAAGAATTTGTGACCTGGGTTAGCAGCTGCATGTTGTTTGCATTGTATTTTGCTTCTAAACAAAATATTTCTACCTTCATTCATTGAAGAATATCTTTTTTGCTTATAGGCAAATGAGAAAGCAAATCTCTTGAAACATAAACAGTGGTACTTCCCTGGAGGGAGGAGATGGGAATTCTCCTGTTGCTCTGAGTGTTGCCAGGTGCCAGAAGTGGTCCCCAGTGGTGGTGGTAAGAAAGAAATCTTCCCCCACATTTCTGTATTTGCGTTTTGTCTGTAGCAATAAGATGCTTTTAGCAAAAAATGGGGGTGCAAATCCTGTTCTTTTCATAGAGCTCTATGAATTGCTGGGAGAGACATCAAAAGTCTCCCACTCTGAGAATTTTAATTTAGGGACGAAATCAGCACTTCAGCTTGTTGCTTGCTGTAGTGTTTGCCCCTGCTCTCTCATGTATGCTATATGTGTTGGTAATCATTCCAGCAAAGACTTAACCACAAATAAACCCCCAGAGGACTCTAGAAATACTAAACTATCGCCTCCCCCTTAAATGTAGAAGGGGAACTGTGGCCTTACAGTGCTTTGAGGACCTCCTTTACAAAGTTCTTAGAAAACTCTTGAATGCTGACTCTGGGGTCATCTTAGGCTGCCTTTAATCCAAACATCCTTAAATTTTGTCCAGTAACCAGATATGGAAGTATTAAGTTATAGCAACAAACTTCCTTCTTTTTGCCCTTTTTTGTAGTCTCTCCTACAAACGGTGACAGCAGAAGTGGAAAGCTGATAAGACCCCACTGATACAGCAATAGGACAGGGTTTTTCCAGGACAAGACCTTAAAACCCAGGAGTGGTTAGTGTCAGATGTTGACATTTTAATGATGATCTCTGATACCCTGCCCCTTCATGGGCTATTAGTAGCTTTTTTATAGGAAAGTAATTTAATCTTGGTGATTTTGCAAAGACCCAGAGTGTTGCTTTAGTATTCTATAACCTTTCAAGGTCTATTATAGGACAAGTAATCTCCCAAGAAACTTTCATTTCTGTGAGATATTTCTCGAAGCTCTGATGCACAGGGCAATAGATACTGGATCAGCCACAGTCTGTGTTCAGGGCATGTATTCTGACCCCATGCAAAGTTACCTCCCTTTTGAAGATGTACATTTTCCTGCTATAGAGGAAGTTAAAACGTTTATCCCAGATTATATTAGGTGGGCAAATAACCACTTTATGTGAGCCCCAAATATTCTTGGATCAAAATTTTGCCCCCCAAAATTAGTTATTGCAGCTGAATCGGGTTAATGCTGACCATCTGCAGCTTTGGTGGGTGGAGGGAGATGCAGTAGGTTGACTCATGAAAGTAGCCTTGTGTCATGGTGACCAGCTACTTTCAAAACCGGTTCTGCAAAATGCTTTTGCCCGGGCTCATTGCCGTCGGTGTAAGAGCAATTCCCCAGAAATACACGAAAGCCATTTTTTATGCATTTGCTGTTTAGTAGCATATTTTTCAGTTTACATGGCTGCAACTTTTGCTTTTCTTCTTTGTGTGTAAGGCCTGAAAAGGTCATCAATGTGAGTGTTACTGAGAAGCTAAAATATGCTTGGGGGGTAGGATTTTGAATTGTGCACAGCTCTTGTGTTTTCAAGCACTGCTTCTGTTTGAAGAAGACAGAACTTGGGCTTCTCATACTCAGCCCTGCAGGCTGCCAAGCCTGGTGCCTGTGTCCCTTGTGTAGTGCGTGCCTGGATGTCTTATCTCGGGTCGCTAGAACCTGCAAGGAGGAATAATCTGGAAACCAAATGTTCTGAAGTAAGTGGATGGCTGTGCTGGAAGCTGCATGGGTTGAATAATCCTATGAATAATTCCTTCAGCCTTCACCTTCTTGATTGTTCAGAGAAATCCTGGGCAGGTCGATAGATATTAATATGGATTAGAGAAATTGTACTAAGAGCTTTTCAGCGTCCCAGTGAATGCTGCTTCTGCGGAGCAAATCTCCATTTCATGAACCAAAGCATGACTGATACCAACAGGCACACGGTCAAGGAGGTGAGGGACTGAATTACAGGGAGGCCAAATTATGATAGCATTTGCCATAGCAGCCGTCCCTTCCTGTTGGGGTTTATGCATAGGCAGAGGTCCTATAGGTATCATCTGCTGCTATTGTCCTTATTGTGTGCCTTCATGAGGGGATTTCTCTTTCTCAGACTTGCCAGTGTTACAATTTGTAACAACTGTTGGAAGATTCAATTTTCATATAAACTTAGTTGGGGGCCACAGAGAAAGGAAAAAAAAAATCTTTGCAAAGCACTTGTGGACTTAAAGATCCAGCAGGCTAGACCAAAAAGCAGCTTACAAAAGCAGTCATGGCAGTCACAATTTCAAGAGTTTTCTATAGTTCAAGCAAGGAGAAATGTAAAGTATGTCAGAAAACCAGTTACATTTTCTGCTTTCGTATTTAATTTGCCAATGTGGAAGCTGTGGTAATGGGCTATTTCAAAGCCCATTAGACAGAGGCCTCTTCACTGGCAGACTGGTATTCTGAAAAGCTGCTACCAGAGATACGATCCCTGCTGTTAGTCTGGTGCGGTGTGCCTTTTAAGCTAAGAGTCAATTTTGCACAACGTGCGGAAGTAACATTCTCTCCTCTCTGTTTTTAATAGATAGTGCACTGAGTCGGGACACTATGAAAATGAGAAAGGACTGTTTTTCCTTAGTAGCCTACAAACACTCGAGAAGGTCCGGGTGTGTTAGGTGCATTATAGCATGGAGCACTGTTGTGGTTTAACCCGTCAGGCAGCCAAACACCACACAGCCGCTCGCTTACTCACCCCCTGCCCAGTGGGATGGGGAAGAGAATCAAGGAGGGGGTGGGGGGAAGTAAAATTTGTGGATTGAGATAAAGACAGTTTAATAGAACAGAAAAGGAAGGGAAAATGATGATGATGATGATGATGATAGAATATGCAAAATGAGTGATGCACAATGCAATTGCCCACCACCTGCCGACTGATGCCCAGCCAGTCCCTGAGCAGCGGTCACTGCTCCCCAGCCAACTCCCCCCAGCTTATATACTGAGCATGACGTCATATGGTATGGAATACCCCTTTGGCCAGTTGGGTCAGCTGTCCTGGCTGTGCTCCCTCCCAGCTGCTTGTGCACTTGGCAGAGCATGGGAAGCTGAAAAGTCCTTGACTCGTGTAAGCACTACTTAGCAACAACTAAAACATCCGTGTGTTATCAACATTCTTCTCCTACTAAATCCAAAACACGGCACTATACCAGCTACTAGGAAGAAAATTAACTCTATCCCAGCTGAAACCAGGACAAGCACTCTTCTGCAAGGTGGAAAATGTTGCTCTGAACTCTTTCAGGACAGGGCGAATATTGTCTCCATGTCCTTCACTTCAGTATGTCTCCTCTAACTACTTACACTCTCCGCGTATAAGAGGCGGGCACCAGAAGATCAGCTCTCCTTGTTGTGACTTTTATTTGGAAGAAGCGAGCATGACAACTGTGTTTTGTGAAGTACTCAGTCCTCTCAATCTTTGAAAACACTCGGACTGCGCCCCACTAAGCTTTGCTCCCCAGGAAGCTTAGGGAAAGGGCAGTCTTGTCAGGCGATGCTGGCTACAGTTGTGCCTGGGACCCCACGCTGTTCAGCCCTGCCAGTGCGGTCACCGCTCTGGGCCAGCACAGGGACCGCTTCTAGCTGGGGGGATCAGCTGGTGGAAATCAAGGACCAACGACCAAGGACCAAAACTGGGTCTGCTAGGGATGATTATTTTGAGAAGAAAAAATAATCCAAACTAAAAGTGCTTTATAAGAAGCTATAATGGCATTTACTCTTACTCTTTTATAATTGTTTTGAAAATGTCAATGTTGCCATGGGAGCAGTTGTTTTCACATGTTTTTTTAAGTTGCGAAGGCCACACATTCAGGACCTTTGACAGTATTTTCCAAAGCAGCAGAAAGTACAGATGGGAATATGAATGCTGTCGCAGTGTGTGTTTCAGGACGATATTATTATGCCTTACCAGCAAGGCCAGTTTTGTATCAAGGGTTCATTTGCTCAATCTCTGCGCCTGTGTCTCCCTCTTAAAAGAGCCTGCCTTTCCAACTTGGTTGTGGTGGTCAAGTTTAATGGGACAAGAGGCCTGATGCACAAGAGAGGCTTGGCTTGAGACCAAGGAGTTAAAGGTCACACAGCCGAATGCATTTGTGATTGAAAACAGCTGGCAAACAAAGGACACCCCCCCCTAAAAACAGAACAAGCCTTGCTCCTACTGCGATGTAAGGAGAAGAACAGAGAGAAGGAAGCTGAGCACGGTGTGAGCTGGTGATGCAGATGCTGGGCTGTTGTGGCAACTGCTGGTGCCGTACCGTGGCAGAGAACAGGTATATGTGCCGGAGCTGGCCGGGTGAACAGCAACCAGCCATGAGCGTGGGCTGCTCACCCGCACCACGGGACCTGGCTACCGCAGCTTGTTTTGCTGGTCCCTTCTGGATGGCTGTCCGGGCAGATATTCCTTGCCCTGACTTTGTGAGATTTTGCCTTGTTCAGTCAGAAATCATATGGGTACTTTGAATCTTTTATTGCAAGATGGGAGCAAAAAGCCTAAGCATCTCCTCGTGTGGTTCTTTTTCCTGTACTGAAGGTATAGCAATGCCAGTTGTTATCGTCATGTGTGCCCCAGAAGGAAAACATCGTCACTGTTTATGACTGTAGGCCAGTGTAGTGCTAGGATATTTGGTAACATAAACTTACAGCCCAGTTGTAAGTGTTAAGGCTGTTTGTCCCTCTGTGCCTACCATTAGCAGTTTCTCAGCTTTATTAGGTTAACTGTTCCCTAAGCGAGTCTACCGAAATTATCTATTTGCTGAAAAATTCTAAACAAAAACAAAATAAAAAAACAAACAAACAAAAAAAACCCCCAAAAAACCCCAACCAAAAAAAACCCCAAAACCAAAAAAAAACCGCCAACAGTTTAGCTTCAGATATATCTTGTTGGTACAGACCTGGGATGAGTAATAACTATAAAAGCAGTTATACAAGCAAACCTCAGGACATGGTGATCTTAAGCATGAGTTAAGAGTGAGCCTTTAGCACTTGCCTGAGAGTAGGGACTGTGAACAGTCAATCAAACCAGGCATGGGATAAGCTCCCAGTCGCCTGGAAGTAATGAACTTAGTTACAGTAAAATACTTCTTATTAATGCAGTGAAGTTTCAATTATTATAGGTATTTCCAAAATCTGGCTTATTATAGTAAAGGTAAAAGGAATTTAAATAGAATGAATCAAAAGAAGTAATTCATGTTTAATGGACTTGAAAGTGAACAGCACAGACTGCAGACTCAAGAAGCAATTATACATTGCTGAATAAATAGCATGAAGGTTCTTATTATATGTCTTGATTGGAGAAATATTGATTCTTTTAGATTAGTTCTGGTAATTAGACCAGTCTGCTTGTTTGTTTATTTTAAATGAAGCTAGCCTGGTTTGCTAGACTCATTGTCTGTAAATGTGTTCTATATTAACACATTGCATTGAACTGCAGACAGTCTTTAATATCCTTGAATATCTGATTTTGTTGGCATTTAATTGCAGATGAGCCAAGGGTTATGCTGGCATATAAAAATGAATCATAAGAGTGTAAATGCTGCTTCTCAAACTATTACTCTGCCTGACTGAGGAGCATTTGAAGAGCAATGCCAACCTAGCAGCGGTGACATCCATAATTCAAGTGTGGCACACTTTGAATTCTGGCTCTTTTGAATATAAGGCTTTGCTACAATAAAAACCTCTGTTTACTAATTAGCTTCTAATTTTTCAAATGATGGGGAGCAATTTTTGACTTGGCAGTCCAACTATTCTGAAATCCTGCGAGCTCCAAGAGAGATCGGTGCCTACTTTTATGCTGTAACTTCACATTTCACATTACTTTCAGTGCTTTGTAACTGTGCCAGGTAACAGAAAACAACCTCTGCTCCAGTGATCTTGCGCATCTCTGACTGAAGTGGAAACGATGTGGTGGAACGTACAGAGATGTAGAAATTTCCCCACAGGCAGCTGCCCACCTGGCTCGAGTTAGGTCACTGAGAAATCTCCCATGGTCAGATTAATATCAGTACCATGGCACCTGCAGGACTGAGAAAGTACTCACAGTGTCAGAATTATTTTAATGTCCTTTTGTCTAGGTCCAATCAGAGCTAATTTACCTGAGGCGATGATAAAAAGAGCAGAGAGCATCTGTGAAAACTCCCCTGCTTTTGCTGTCAGTTGTGGAGCAGCCCTCCTGCAAAGTAGCTGTCTGAATTTTGCTGGTGCAAGGCAGGCATGCATTTCTAGTAGGCTAGTCATCTCAAGGATCCTGCAGCCTTCAGTAAAAGGATATTTAGGTCGCCTCCCTCTCAAACATTGTGTTAAAAGACTACTCTTCAGAAGAAGCTGAACAAGTGAAACTGAATCGCGACAACACAAACCAGTCCTGGATTTCTGATCTTTGTTGGCAGCATCTTTCAAAGACTGTGTGTTACCATAGAAGGGTCCCCTGCTCTGCAGAATTCAGAATGGTTTGACTTAACTATATACGCTACAAGAGGCTTATTTAGCAATAGGATGCCAAACTACCAGGAGATGGAAGATCTTAAGAACTGGGGAGAGCTGTAGATGTTTCTTTTCAGGTCTTTTTCTCATGTGGATTTTAAAATAGATGGGCTGTTTACAGAGGGGCTGCCCTTCAGTTTCCCAGCTGAATGTCCGACAACAGCCTGGACTTTAACAGCATACAGACTTTCCACTTCTAAGTTAATTCTTTGAATGAGTGGGACGCTGTATTTATAAAGTGTTCTGGTTGTAATTTTTAAAGATTTCACCATGTGTAAAAGCACAGGTTCATGCGCAATGCAGTTCATCTTTGTGTTCAAATGTGATCTTCAAATTTGTGTAGGAGAGAAGAGCTTTTTCTTTTTGTGGTGGTTTGTTTGGGGTTTTGGGGGCTTTTTTTCGTTGTTGTTCAGGGTGGGTTTTTTTCCATTTACCCTGAAAAGATTGTGTGGTGTGTGGCTGCTACCAGTATTGGTAGTCAGGCCAGAACGGGCTGGTGTGATCTTGTCTGAAAACAGAACAAAAAACTTTGTCCGGCATGTATTTGGTTTTGCTAACAGTCTGCTTGATAGTCTGCTCTGTCTTTTTAGAAAGGTACCTGCTTTTGTGTATATGCAAAAAGAGATCTCACCACAAGGATAATTATGAATTCAGACTGATAACAGCCTTGTGAAATATTTGTCAGTGAAATAATCTGAAGGAAGTATAGCTGTTGTGTTCAGGTAGGAACACGCTGCTGATGGCAGCCGAGGTGACAGGAAAGAGAATAAAAGTTGAATCCTGTACAAGGAAGAAGGGGGGTGATGTGGGCCCCTGCCCTGCTGTACAGCTCTACCTTTCTTGCTTTATTACCCATTGGGCTGTGAATAGCAGACTGCACACAGCATTGTACAAAGCAACATTGCACTGCACATCCGCCTCTGCCTCCGCAGGATCAAGCTCCCCGGTGCAATTCAGGCTGCCAATTCAGCTCACGTGAACCGACTGAGGAACTGTTTGGGTTGTGTACCTGTTGGTTTTCCAAGCCACGTTTTTCACTTATTATTCCTTCCTGACTGCAAAACAATAGGGTTTTATCTTAAGCTGCCTCGGTGACAGTCAGTCACCCAGCAGAACACCTACCGCTTCTGCTTTTAGTATTTTTACTTCTCTCTCTCTCACTCCCCTGTGATGGAGATCTTTCAAACCCAGATTTTTCAGAACGGTGGCTTTCGTCTTCCCTCCCCCTCCATGTGGCCCCCACCTCCCTCCCAGATCGAACCCCGGAAAATTTGCTGGTGGAAGCGTAGACTTCCTATAAAGAAATGTCTAGAGGAGGGATCCTTGTCCATGTGACAAATGTCAGTCTGGTGACAGTAGGCTGGTTGGTCTTTCTCACTTGTCACAGATCCCTCAAGAAGGTTGGGGGCCGAAAAGTTACAAATGAGTGGCACATATTCTGCTTCTCAGCTATCTTTTAGAGCAGCCTTTCTCCATTGCTGGTAAGCTGTGAGCAGTTAGCAGTTTGGAGGTACATTTGTAGGGTAAAATAGTGCGAATGCTCTTCTGGGGAATTTCTGGATTTAGTATAGCAGAGCGCTTGCAGGGGAAAACTTCCCTGCTGTCTCTCCTTGGTTTTGCAACTGTGATTCTTACAGCACGTGGATAGCTCTGGTGTCATCTGGGCCCTTCGCTTTATGTGTTATTCGTTTACTTACTTATTTAATAATCATCATCATAATAATAAATAATTGTATTTATTTAAGCTTTTCCATCCTGGCAGTTCAGATTGCAGTAGCAAACGCTGGAGCAGAAGCACGAGGCATAAGCAAGCGAAGCCAATGCCGAGTCTTGCGTGTCCTAGCCCCACGTTTCTCGGTGGGGGTAGGAGGGAGGTGGTGGGTTTGCTACCGGTTTGCTGCCGGTTCCTGCCGGTTCACTTGCACCGGTGATCATGCGTTACTGTGGATGCAATCATAGAATAAATCATATTGCTCCTCTTTTGCAGAAGGTGGTGCTTTATACCTAAAACTTAAAGCAGCTCAGCAATTCTCAAAAGACAGACTTTCAATTTTTTCCCAATTAATATGCAATACTTCAGAGAAAAGCTTTGAACTTGGGTAGGGGCTTGTAGGCATGCATACAGTGTTTGCTGAGACTTCGTTTAGTAGCAGTCAGAAGCTTCTCCTTGTTCAGCCACAGCACATTTGCATGTTGACAGATATCTCCTGTTGGCTTTCTTTGTTTCTTATGTTTGTGGGTTGATTTTTTTTTTTCATAATTTTCCATCCAGGAAGCAAAGTATATCATTCTTCTTATAACACTTATCTCAGATGATCACAGATGAGACTTTTTTGTTTATCCTTTATTTTGCATCCCTGTTTTAACAAGTAAGGAAACGGTGCCACAAAGCGTTTTCCAGATTCACACAATCTGCCTAGGAGATGGGTCCCTAGGTTTCACAGCGTGGTGCGTAGATGCACTTACACTCCTGAAATTTCTTTTGTAGTTTATTTTTATCTGAATACAAAGGATGAATTCCCACTTGCCTTGAAAATTCGACCTCTTGGAGTGAAGAGGAACGTTTTTTGTAGCCTTAGAGATGAGTAGACACTACTGAGATTTTTCTTAATCATCAGAGACTAAGATTGGCAACATTATATAATTACATAACATTGATCTATTTTATACAATACAAGAGGCCTATTACTCAAATCATTTTGTACTAATAGGGCTTCTGTTAGATAACTCCTTTTCTGTTTGTTATGTAAGGGCTGGTATTATAGAATCACTGTTTGAATACCAGCACTGTAATTTTAGAATTGCTTTTATAATAGAAATACCAAGTAAGCCTTGCTCCAAATATAGGCAATTATTGCAATATCCTAATGAATTTTTTTTTTCAAATGAGGCCTCTTGATAATTGCTACTTTTGGTTTTGGTTTTTATTTACAAAATCCTGAGGCTGTCCTTTGTCCAGTCATATTCCATTATATGCATTTTCTGTGATGAGTATTGTGCACTGGAAAAGTATTGATCAGCAGTTCTGGAAACTGGTGATTGAGCTTCACCTACAAAAATATTGCAAGTGCCAGTTTACAGACCTGCATGTCTGGAACCCTCCTGTCATCTTTGAACTACATATCTCTCAGGTTTTATTTTGGGGGTTATTTTAATATAATTTAATATAATTTTATTTCTGCAATTGAGAACAGAAACAGTGTGAGCAGTCTCAAAATGAGATTGGGGAACACAATCAGTAAAAATTCCTTTGGAGCCCACAGAAACTGATTATTCCCAAGCAAGGAATTTAGTTGCAAGCTATCTCCTTCACTAACAAAGATGTAGATAGTAGTAAGACTTTTATCTGTGCAGTCACTTAGGAAATGTGGTTGAGCTATAGGTGAGGTTGGAAAAAGGTTTTACAATAGACCTGGACTTTGTGCAGGATATAAGAGGGCAGGAGGACCTATTGATTTGGTGCATAGAGAGCACCCGAAATTTTCCTTTAATTCATGAATGCTGTGATGCTTCTGTCCTGGTTGAGAAGTTGGTTTCCACTGGACCCTATTCACCACACTTTCTGGAGTATGTTGTATTTATTTCATGTGTGCTTTTAAACTTGGAGGCAGCTTCTTATATTCTTTTTCCACCCAGCTCCGCTGAACTTCATACCAGATAAAATCTCCTATTTGGCTGTGATTTTTAAATTCACAGCCTCTTTTTTTTTTTTTTTTTTTTCCTTTTTGGCCAAATAGTTCCAAGTATTGTCTGTTTCTTTGATTGTAAAAACTTTCTATTTATTGTATCTTAAGTGTTTTTGTACTGTCTCTTCCCACTTTATTGAAATCTCCTAAAATCTCCGTGACTCCACTTACAGGCAGCCAAGGGTTTAAGAGGAGCTAACAGCATGCCATAGCTTTCTGTAGTGCTGCTGCTAAAGTTTGGTCAGAAAATGGGAGCGTCAGTGGGGGACTTTGACTACCACTTTAATTTTTCTTTGGCATTTAAGGTAGATTTTGTTTGGATTTTGTTTCTTCTTGTTTCTTTTAGAGTCCTAACTCTTACCAGGTGAGGATCAGTTACGCTAGTGAAAACTGTATCTGCACGAAGGGCTGTGTTGGTGTAATGGTAGGTGAATGGGAATCACTCTTCAGTTTGACTGTTGTGTCCCTGTGCACAAGTCTCTCTCTACCTGGACTGTCCAGATTATGGTGCAGAACAGCTGGAGGGGCCCCTGAGCCTTAACCACACGGGCAGCACCGTTCCTGCTGCCTAGGTAGGGTGTATCTGCTGCCGCCTTGTTTCTTTCCGCTCTAGGCTCTGGTATCTCCTTTTTGTTAACCAAGCTGCTGGAGTGTGCCTGCCGTGGCTCAGGCCTCCCGAAAGCCCTGAATTTGCAGTGGGAAGCAGAGAGAGAAAATACAGTTGTCTTTAGTTGGGTAGAGCTCTCCTCCAAGACCCGCAAAGAAAGAGTGAGGGCAGTGGAGTCCCAAGTCCCCCTCTGAGCAAAGCACTCGGGAGCCTGCTCCCCGGCTGGCTGCAGAGTCTGTGCAATTCAGAGATGTCCCTTCATTGTGCTGCGAAGGCAAGTGGTCCTTCTGCCCTGCAAGGACTGCGCTCTGGATGCAGACCAAACCCTTTCTCTGCCGTGATGTTCTCTCAAGCCTTGTCTTCGCTCGTCATGGAGAAGAGACAGGCTTTAGTAGCGCGGAAGGTTCCTTTGAGTTAAAATCTAGATTTTGTTAAAATCTTCTGTCAGCTCTGGAGGGGGGAGAAAAAACCAGTGTCAAGTGGCGGTGCTGAACATATGTACCCCACCACACGAGCCAATCCAGTTGATTGTAGCCTGGTAATTTGCTGTAAGAAGATTATTGGATTACAGCAAAAGCTTAGTTTGTCAGCAACACCACCTGACAGTAATATTTATTAAGAAGTATTACCTATTTTAAATATTAGTCCACTTATGCCCCAAACATACCTTCATTCTTGAGGTAAGAGGGGCTTTTTTAGTTCGGTGTTTTACGAAGCCACGTAACAGAGAGGACACCCAGCTTTTTTTTTTTCCTGCTGCTGAGCAGGCCGTTTTAGTAGCTGCAGCGCTTCCAGATTTACCTCGATGTGCTTTTGTCATCATAATCCCTCCTCCATGTCAAGTCTGATTTGCTTTCCTAGCCAAGACTTGCATCGTCCATTTTTGCCGTTCCATTTCTCCTCCTCCTTTTTTTGTTTTTATTAATCAATAACAAATTGGGAAGATGTTGGTAAACCAGTCGGGTATATGCTTGCTAGCTGGAGTCTGCGCTACGCTCATCGCCCTGGCTTTAGCCTATTACTTGTATTGGTAAGTTGGATTTTGCGCTGTGACTGTGGTGATGACTTGTCCTTTAAAATGCTTTCTTGGGGTGGGCTGGAGAGTGGTGGTCCTTTTGAAGTGCTCTCAAAGGCTGATGTACTTACTAATGTGTGGCTGGATAGTGTCCTAGTTTCGGCGATTAAACCACGACAGGTAGATACTTTCCCTGATTTGTGCTGGTGCCTTCTTTATTTGTCATGGGACTCGGTTTTGCTGTTGTTTGAGTTTTTGTATGTTTTTATTCAGCTGAGAGCACAGTGGCTAAGGATGCCATAGCATGCGTTGGGTAAGATGGCGATTGTATCTTTCCAGTTTGTTGTGAGAGCCTTTTTAAACTTCTTCCGCTCTTATTTTGTGCTCTTGCTTAGCGTTCACATGGCTGTCCCTCTTGGCACACAACTTGGAAATTAGGCTTTGACAGGCTCACAGTGCATTAGGGTGTTTGCAGGACACCCGTGTCTTCAGCACTTCAAAAGAAATGTTTCAGGCAGGTGCAAATTAAGGACTGCCATCGTTTTCCCCCCCGCCAGGAGCTCAGCAGGTTGCTTCCCCTTGTGGGTGAGCTGGGGCCCAGGAGGGTGGTGGCATGGAGCAGCGGGGCCGGGAGCCCAGGCGTACCTGGGTTTTTCGCTGTGCTGGAGGAGCATGCGGCAATGGGCCTGCGTGGGTTTGGGAAAAGTAAAAGCAGTGCAGGGCTGTCCTAGATTTCTGGGCTGGCTTCGTTTCTATGTGTCTCTACATATGTCCAAAACTTTCAGCCGAAAGAAATCTTGGAACTTCTTAGAGCTGTGTCTGGAGCAAATAGCAACTTTTAGAAACCCAAGTGCAATCTGACTAGTTTTAGTGGAAAAATTACATGTCACTCCAACTGTAAAAGGAAAAGCCTGCTGGAGTTGTAATTAATATGGCTACGACTGGAAAACTTTCCAAGGGGTGTGATGTTGCTGAGAACAAGTCTCCAGAAACTTGTTCTTTTGTTTGAGTTCTTTTGTTTGTTTGTTTTATAAGGCGATGAAGAGACAAATAAATGAAAATCTCTGGGGTGATCTTCTTGGCTTTGTTTTTCCCAAATACTTCCTCCAGGCAGTTATGCCTGTGCTAACTGTGTCTGTACGCACACACTTCTAATATTAATTAGTTTATTTACGTTTAAGCTTTACAGTGAATCTCTGCAGATATGTAAGCTTTCAGCTATACAGTGTGGCAGCTCACATTAAAATGTGTGTGATTACTAGCCTCTTTAGTCCTCAAAATGTTCAAGAAAACGGGACATATGTAAGTGACTTCTCAGTTTTAATGTTAAAAACCAGGAAATGTAGAGCTTAAGGATGTTAATAGCTGTCCAGCTAAATGTTTTTTTACCAAAGAAAGTACATGTGGTAGGTATGTACATGAACACAGCGTAGTTTTTAATTAATTCTGCATGTCTTAACTACTTCGGGTGTAGTATATACATCTGATATCCGTTATGTTTTTGTCTTGATACAAATATAAATTTGTGTGTGTGTTATACATAGGCATAGCATGTATATCTCTTTTGTAATTCTTTTTTTTTCCCCCTATTTTGTTCACTCTTAAAATTCTTGACTTGAATCCAGGTCAGATCTGGTTTGCAGGAGAGATTACAATTCTGCACACAGCAGGAATTAACTGGTATTAGGTCAGATCCTCTTCTTCCACAACCTCAAGGTTCAGGAGAAAATTAATGACATCATCTATTTGTGAAAATAAAGCTCATTCAAACCTCTCTGATTAGATATGGATGAGACCTAACGTGAGTACCTCAGAGTGCTTTTTTGGCTTTGTTGGCTTGGGTTTTTTTAACTCTTGAATTTGTTGATGCTTGAACAAAGCTGACTTCGATAAATATTTTTGTTTATTATTTTTAACATGTCTG
This sequence comes from Calonectris borealis, assembly GCF_964195595.1. Taxonomy (NCBI): domain Eukaryota; kingdom Metazoa; phylum Chordata; class Aves; order Procellariiformes; family Procellariidae; genus Calonectris; species Calonectris borealis. The sequence continues at coordinate 122,636,341 of NC_134312.1, forward strand.
CTCTGTAAGAAGTAACTAGAAAGACTAATTTTTTGTTTGTTTGTTTGTTTGTTTTTCTTCTTAAATGTGTTAGTTTGGCTGCTGCAATTCCCTTAGAATATCTTCAGGCAGAGCTGTGGTGATTAAGATCAGAGATCACCAGTTCAGCAGGGAATCAACTTTGCATATTGAGAGATTAACCCGGTTTTTCTGTAATTCCAGCTGTGATCTTTTGCTTCTCCTGGATTGGAGCACCCTTATTAGCTTGCTGGGCAGGCCGTATTTTGGTCACCTTCTGGGCTAAATTTAGTTTGTACTCTAAGGAATTCGTCTAAGGAAGTGAAGAGTCTTTGTTCCTCTGGGATTTATGTGGCACCCTGCAGGCCTGGGGCTGGTTCCCTTGCTGCGTGCCTGATGCAAGAACACCACCAACCTCAGAAACGACCTAGGAAATCCAGCATGTCCTTTCCACCCCCCAAAAAAAAAGAAAAAATTAAAAAAAAATTGCATTGCTCAGATATGTGAAGGCTGGTGCTCAGGGAGCAATGAAAGATGTGCAAGGGACCACCACAGTAATGGTCTCCTGAAGTTACAGGCAGCTGTATAAGAAATAGTCCAGAGGACTCGCATGCATCTACCCATCTACGTCTCCACGCATAGGCTTGTTCTGGTATCAGGTATGAATGCCTCACAAGATACACTGCAGCAATCCAGTGAATAATCCATAGTGCAAAACTAAAGTCCACAGAAATTGTAAGAGCATGAGACATCACATTTTCTTCTTTGGTCTGTCATTACTGCCTCAGGGAGCCTGTTTGATTAAAGTCTCCCTGCAACATGAGACCCTAGAAGAATTGTCCTTTTTCACAAATCAACAAATCGCTTAGCATATAAATAATGGATTTATCATTCTGTGTGTGCTTATCATCACTTAATATATAGGGTAAACTCATAAGAATCCTCTGCTCTAATTTTTTGTGGTTTTTAATTGACCCATTTCAAGCTACAAAATGTTTGAAGCAAATGCCTTTTCCTTTCTTTTTCCCCTGTTGCCAAATCTGCCCTCTAAGTTTCAGCTTCTGGCCACCAAAGGAGCCCAAAATACTAACGTGTATTTAGTTTGATTAATTGGTGTACTACTTATTAGAACTTAAGGTAATTTAACTCAGTGGCCTTACCACGGTCCTAGCTGCCTAGTAGCTTGAGTGATGTGTCGAAACACCTGAACTTGCCATTGGTGTTTTGATTTCATTAATGCACTTTTGAGTGAAGAGCAAAATAATTCAGATCACAAAGTTTTGGCTACTGTTGTATTTTGTACTGCAATAGTTTAGCATTTTTTGAGACAGATTGAGGGAGGGGAGGCCTATGCTAGATTTGCATGTATATTTCAAGCAGTTTTAATGAGCTGTGTAATTTCACTGCCCGTTTATTTTATTTGCTTATTGACTGTAATTGTGCTTTGCTCTCTCGGTTTCAGGTGTTTGAAGCAATAGTTTAGCACGTGATCTCTAATGATGTCTATCTTCGTCTTCACTTGGATTTTATTAGTATTTCCCATCATTGTATTTTTAGAGTGAATGTATTGTCTGTTATTTTAGGCAGAATAACCTGGAGGTTCCTAATTTGCGCATGCTGGAGGGGTGATTTGCCCACAGCGGGGGCAGGTCGTTCCGTGTTGGTGGGGAGCCCAGCGCCGCTGGCCCTGGGGGTGGTTAACGCCCTGGGAAGTACTGCAGTGTGAACGCTACGCTGGTCAAACATGGGCTTTCAGCACTGCGCCTGTCAAGTGAGTGCTTGGTTTGTGTTTTTCTTCAGAGTAGCGCAGCAAAAGACTGCGTGGTGACTGCCTATTAAAATACTGTTTTAAAGAAAGGTTGACTTCCGAGGGAGATAAATAGGCAAAAATGAGTAGCCCGGTCGTCCGTTAGTGTTCCTGCACAGTTCCCCAGCCCCGAGGGGAGCAGCAGAGCGGATGAAGAGCACTGCTCCGCCGGCGGGCCCTGCCGTCCATCCTGGCTGAAGGGGAGAGAGGGCCCTCTCAAGGGTGGGGGACTCTTGGGACAGAGATTTAAAAAATATACGTCTCATCTATACTTAGTATATTATTCATGTATCTCAATGCTAGTCCACTTCACTGATGCTTTGCTCGAAACGGCGGGGGCGAGGAGCATCATGCGTTGGCTGGCATGTTCTCTGTCAGGCCTGTGGAGTGCAACTGTCTGCGCCACCATTAAGGGAGGCTGAGGAAGAACGGGCCTGAGCCTGGTAGAGGAGCAGTTCAGTTTTACAGGTGCATCTGTACAGATTATCACTCGACACACAAAGCGCAACATGATATATTTCTATGTAACATCTATTATCTGTGGATAATGTGCCCATAATCTATGGACTGCTGTGCCTGAAATGCCACCATGTTTGTGTAAAAGCCACTGCATGCTCTGCTGCTTTATTTAGGGAGCTTAAACTGAAGCCCTGAGAAGATAGGTGTCCTACATTGACTGGGTAGTTGTCTATGAGATAAGATCCTAGAGATTAAAACAGCCAATGTCTTCCTCACACACCCGTAGCACCAAACCGTGCAGTTTTAAGAGTGTAGAGTATTCAAATAAATCAGGATTTTGCAGAGAAGTTGAAGCTTTTGAGCAGTGTTCTCAATGTGGATTTCAAGGGGTTGTTTTTGTGTTGTGGCTGCTGCTCATGGATCTGCAAACATGGAAATCTTCAATATCTAAAAACTCATTACCCAAAGAATTCCATGACCATGCCCATGTGCATAAATCATGAGTTTATCCAGGCTAACATAGCATTGCTGTGTATTTAAATTTGATGACCTGATGAGGTTGACCTTGGCAGATTTTCAGCCTGCTTCGCTATGGAAATAAAATTTAGTGTTGTGCTGTGCAAATACGTTTATCTGTGTCCCTCTCCTCAGCGGTATGTTTTGAACCTATTGCAGGTTTTCCAGTCACGCCTGTCTGGCAGGTGGCAGTGAGGGTGTCTCCAAAATAACTGGAATCCTACAAGTTCCATGGAGGTAGCCAGGGAGAGGAGAAAGGGGCTGCTAAGAGCCTCACCTTAGGGAAATGTTATGACATAAAGTTGGGTTTCTTTGATATCCAGGTCCCTGCATGGATGTGAGCTTGTAAAAGTGTCCGTTAACACTACAATACAAGTTTGTAGGGAACCAGGCTTTTGGAACTACTTGCTAAATTCCTTTCTTCGGCAGGCTGCTTTCTAATGATGAGTAGCTGGCTACTCAAGCTCTACTCTGCAACCAGAGTAATAGTTATGCATGAACTAAACGGAGATCCCTATATGTTGGTTGGAGTTGGAGCTTAGGAAGAACATGAGATACTAAAGGCTGGAGGAAAGACTGAAAGAGCAGCTGTCAACGCCGCACAGACTGTTTTTTACTCTTGAACAAACCACGTTGACCTCAGGGACTTTGCTGATCATGCCCCTTGCAGCGGATGCTCTGCCACAGACCTCTAGTCCGGAGAGGCAGGCACTGTTGCCATTTCACTGGGGATGTACAACAGCACAGTTCCCCAGGCACTTGGTCCCCAGTGGCTGATTTGGATGCCCTTTGCAAACAAATGATGTCAGACTGTGATATGAAAGGGATGTGAGTTAACACACTGAAATTTGGAAGATATGGTGAGAGAGACCCATCATTCTAATGCTAGCAAAGAGATTAAGAGTAGCGAAACAAATGCTCTAAGCAGTACTTAAACTTGCATCTGTCTTAAGAAGGCTGAACTTGCTTTAAATCAAATCTTAGATTTGCAGAGCTGGTAGAGGAAAAAATGAATCTGTGGCTGAGTTACCTGATAGGACATGTTTATACTGCAGCTGTGATGTGATTAGTTTTAAAGGAGGGGTGAAATGCTTGTAAGAGTAGCCATGGCAACATAAAGCTCACTGCAGGCTGCAAAAACCACCTGGGAAGTGGAGTGAAAACTCAGGCAGTTTGGACTTAAATATTATTGCTCAAATTGCATTGCCTGCCTTCCTGTAGAACTCACTTGATGACATTTCAAGGAGGAAAAAGGTCTCAGAATGGCTTCCCATGGTCAAACAGGAGGTCTCGGCATCCTTTTTTCTATGGAGATTGTAATTGCGGGCTTGTAATTCTACAAGCATTTATTATAAAGATTAAAAAAAAAAGAATAATATAGTTGGGTGGGACGTCTGGAGCGTGCCGTTTGAGTTTGAGGTAGCTTTCAGCAGGGCTTATTTCACAAATAGGTTGGGTTGCTCAGGGCTTTGTCCAGTTGGGTTTTGAAAATGTCCAAGGATGGAGTTTCCTCAGCCTCTCTGGACAGCTTGCTCCAGTGCTGAACCACTGTTCATGTGTTGTTAATACAGCTAGCAGTAGTACAAATCCGTGTCATCTTTTAATGTCTGGAAAGAGATAAAGGAAGCCTAGGTGAGGAGCAGGCTTTGCTGTTAATTCCTTTTGGAAGAAGTTCGGGGAACTAGAAGGGCTGTTGTTAGTGAGAAGTTTTTGATCTTTCCAACTTTCCAGAGTTTGGGCTCTTTGAGTTAGACCCTTGTCAGCTGTCACTGGGGGAATGTGTGCCCTGGCAGGACTTGGGTCCCCAATACAGACAGTACGTCTGTGATGGCTGTCCTGTATGTGCCCAATGTGACGACTGCAGGGTGGATCCGGTTCTGTCTCCCTTTGCACTGGCCGAGTTCGGGTGGTGGAGCCAGGCAGATGGTGAACGGGTGAGAGAAGCTGTGTCAGTGGTTAGGCTTTGTGATGTGATGTCCCAAGACGTCTTCATACATACCAAAATTTCGTGAACTTAGATGCCTTCTTGTAAGTCCGTGTCCAAAGGTGAGCGATAGGTCACCTCTTCCAGAGGCTGCTTCTTGGGAGAGGCCAGTTCACAATGCAAAGCAAACATCTGAAGTTTGATGGCCTTGAAACCAAAGGAAACCTGGAAGCAGCCGTGCGTTTTCTTTGTTGGCGGCCTTTTTGCCTGGAAAGGAGAGAATCGAACCATATGCAGCTGTCCACAGTTTGGCCTTGTCTGCGTGAAGAGCTGATCTCTCATCCTGCATTAGGAGTCTGCCAGGGAAATAGACACTATCAGTAGCTGGAGTCGCTCTCCTTCTCCCGCTTGTCCTATAGTCTGAAATATATGTTCATCAGTAATTGTTCAAAGATGATTTCCCCCACATCACTGTCATGCATGTATTCTGTTCGCTTTCGCACAGTCCAATTTATTTATAAAACTAGAAGCTGAAAGCAAAATTTTGAGATGTGTAGCAAGGATCATAAAGTGCTTGCAGGAACTGTCATCCAGGGAAAGATTGAGGAGACTAATTGGCTGTGTATATGGGAGTAGGTAAGACGGCAAAAATGCCGTCAGAGTGTAGATACCAAGAATGCACTAACACAGAGGAGAGGGAGAAGCTTTGTGGAGAAAACTAACTAGAAATGATAGTATGAAAAGAAATGTCAGGAAAAAAATGTTGTTCTTAAAATATAATAGCCCTTGTTCAAAATTTTTTTAGCAGAAAACACAACTGAGGAAGCGGCTTGTAATGACAGAAAATTGATGGGAACTTGAGTTCTTGGGAAATTACTGTAAAAATAAAACTCGCAAACCATTAGGATACTATTTTGTATCTTGTGTTCAGAAATAGCATCAAATGCGCTTTACCAAATAGACTATCTTTCTACTTGGTACACCCATTGCCATGGTGAGGGCAGAATTAAAACCTTTGTTGTTCTCCAGAGATCAATAATAGAAGCTACACTTCTGAAAATAGACGTTTACATGGAGAAGGAGACAAGATAAGTCAGGGATATTTTAGGTTTACTATCCCCTTGATGTGTCTGAGAAATTTTTGGATTGACCAGTGATTGCTTTGCTCGTCCGCTGGGAGCAGATCTGGTGGAAGGAAGCTGATGCACAGGGTAGAGCTGAAGAGAGCTGCACCGGTGTGGCGTGTGTGTGCGTGTGGATGTGGCTTCCTTCCTGCGCCCAGCAAGTTAGGGAACAAATAGCCCAGTTTGGAGTTTTCTTCTGGCAATTAGTAAGCTCCTCCTGCCTGAATAAATCAAGTGTTGTAGTGACATTAACTATGTCTCTGTGGCATGGTAGTAGATAGCTATCAAATTGATGTCAGAACACCGGATTGTCGTTTTACTCTGTGGATTCAGCAAGTAGGGGGAAAAATTAAAGTGATGAGGATTTCTTTGGACATATAAATAACTCCTGTAGTTGCATGTAGTGAGCGGAGGGAAATAACATACTAAATATACTGGCATGGAGGTGGAGAGTGATGGATGGAAGACTTGCTCACGTTGTGAATTCACACGTACGGGTCGCAGGGAGGACCATGGTCTGGTGGTCATCTCTGCCCCCCTGTGCTGCTTTGTTCCTGTACTCCACCTTAGTCTCTCAGCTCTTCAGCTATCTGTGTTTCAAGACTGCTATCTTCCCCTTCCTCTTAACTACCTGAGCACTTGCAAATCAGTTCTTGGACTGAACTTACTGTTGACCTCAGTAGTGGCAGTCCCATGTGTCAGGTTTTCTGTCTTGCAGATGGATGGCTCACTTTGGAAAATGTCCCTCCATTCAGGGGAGTGACTCCAAGGGACAGCTGGGAGCCGTGCACTTTTGTCATTGGGGAAACCATATACTGATCTGGAAACAGGTGTTGTTTTCTGATTGATGCCTTTTTACAATACAATATTTAACTTGTACTTCTTTAGACCCTTTGCTGTTCTCTGAAGAGTGCTGGGTTACTGGTGTTATGAAATTTATTTGGGCTATCTGGAAAAAAAATCCCAATATTTTAAAGTTGTCACTTGCTGTGGCTGATTACTTTGTTATTTGCCACTTCAGATAGCTACTAGCTGGCTAGCGCTCTGGCCACTTGCTGTCAGCAAACCTCTTTCTTCAATGAGGGTGGAGGCACTCTGAAATTTTTAGCAACTTAGGAGTTGTACAAATCGGAGCAGGTGATTCAGGAAGGGGTGCTCCGAGCAAATCTGCTGTCAAATTGTAAACCCCTGCATCGAAATACAGAAATACGGAAATAGTTATATTTTAACCTGTTTTTTTTAAAAACAAACAAAACTTTTTTAACGTGATTAAATTTCAGAATTTGGGACCTAATGAGAGACTTAATTACCAGATACAGAGCAGATGTTAATCTCGAGTTAGAAAGTAGAAGTCAAGGTGATGACAAACCATCTAAGTGTGTTACTCTTTAAATATTTGTTAGTGATTTCCCTGTAGCGTTCATTTAATGCTTAAAAAGTGCTGCTATCAATATCCAGACATAAATCTGACCAAATTCTGTTTTATGGTACCAATCGTAATTGTAGTAGCGTCAGATTTTTGTACTCGTAAAAATGAATTTTCACCTGTGCAGGCAAGTGATCTGGCTTAATAACTTCTGAAAGAATGAGAGGCTTTGGAGGGATATTGAAGTACTCTGAAAATCCACTCTGGACAGTATTCTTCTCACTAAAGAGAGTAACCACAGCCAGGACATGTTCACTTTGGGAACAGAAGTCTACTGTAAGGGGACAAAACAAGACGTAAGTACCAGGGAAAGTCTGGCCCTGTTTAAAATTCAGAGACCTCATTTTCTCCCACCTGTATTTTATTCGGAGACTGCAAGAGGCTCTTTCCTTTTTCAGCTCCCAGTCGGGTTTTCAACTTTGATTGAACTAGTCAAAATGAAGAAAATAGTCTCGCTACACCTGCTAGCTCTATCAAAACCAGAAGTAATTAAGGCAAAAAGTCTTTCTTCGCAAGAGGAATTGAAAATACTTACATTTGAGGGGAAAATGTCAGTATCAGCATTTGTTCCATGGGAAAGGCTGAAAATAATAGAACTGCTAGATGCAGAATGTGATTTCCTGGTGGATAAATCTTGACAGACCTCCAGTCAGGTAGGGCAAAAGTCCTGAGCTCTTCAAAATTACGAAAGTGCCACTTTTTTCAGCTATATTGAGAACTCACTGAGACAACTTACAGTTTCAGCTCTTTCTGTTTGTAATAGATTGCATAGTAAGTTTTGGTCTCAGTCTTCTTTTATAATTTTAAGCAACTGGAGTGTGTTTAATAATATTAATTATTATTATTAAAATCAAACTACAAACCTGGCTTGTATTTCTGTCTCACAATATGTATGTATGTTGTTGCTTTTGGCCACCTTCCATAAACTGCGGGGGGAGTTTGTAGGGCTGACGCTGGGGCCAGCTCAGGTGCAAGGCAGGCTTCTGCACTTTGGCCCCTGCTCTCTGAGCCCCTCCCGGCCTGTCGCAGCCACGAGAACTGTGTCAGCACCTGGGATGGGCAGTGCAAGAGTGTCCCCCAATATTCAAGGTGTTTGTGAAGCAATAACAGTAACCTGCAGAGAGAACAAAAGTAGGAGAAACCGAAGATCTATCACAGATACAGTTTTTCTATAGCCTTTGTGAAGTTAAATGCAAGGCGAGAATTGATTCCAAGCCAGTTAAGAGCTGGAAGAATTACTTTTTGTCTGTCCTTTTTGGGAAGAATATATATAAACTGTTTATTTTAACTTTCCTATTACTCTGTATTTGATAATGTATGTCTTGGCTCAGCAGGAAAAATTCAACTGGCATCAATTACTTTTGTGGAGAGGGAAGAAACTTGGTATTCTTGCACGTTGCCTGAAAAAAGGAGGATTCATGCTTCTGTCGAAATGCAAATTTTATCACAGATCTGTGGGATCACAGATACATTGTAGCAATTGCATAGATGTGTAAACTGCAAGTGGGACAGAATAAATAATGCGCTGACTTAAGAAGAACATTGATTATGGCCACCCCAGCCTTTTGACATTACTTGTAAATCGTGGAGTCTCCTGGCTTCCACTTCCCACCCTTTCACTGACTATAATGCTAATTTTCTACGGACCATTTCTTTCCAAATACTAGCATAACTACTGGGTTAAAATGAAATTCTATCAGGCCTATAATTGCTATCCTGGAAATTGCTGGTATGTCCTGTGCATGGTTTTTTTACATAAATATATGTAATTTTTATATATATAAAAATTATATAAGTTTTTGTATATATTTATATGTGATTATATATATTTTTATATATAATTTGTATATAACTTATATATTTTATATTTTTATATATATATATGTGTATATAAAAGCAAAGTGATTTTCAAAACCATGCCTATGTGGAATTTTGCCCTACCATACTGAGACTGCTGGTAGCTGAGGAGCGTTGTTTGAAGGGTGTCAGTACGGTGCTAACCCACCAAATCTACAAGACCTCCAGAGCATCCACAGTATGAGGCGTAAACCTGGTTAAAACAGGTCATCCCCTCCATCCTTCTCCTTCCAGGGAGAAGATTGTTGCTTCCTGCTCCCCTGCCCAGAGGTCTGGGATCCTCTGTCATGGGGAAAATGGAGATTTTCCAGCCCCAGCTGCAGGAGTGGTTGTTTTCAGTCACTTAATCCTGCTGCTGCATAGCGGAGAAGTATTTTATATCCTTTCCTTTCTGTGAGAGAGGGAGGTCTCTCAGCTCCTCCTGAGGCTTAAGGAGGAGTTGGCGGTGGGGTTATTAGAGCAGATCTCTATGGACAGTTGTGGGCTGTTGCCCCACTCTGTCCACCCCCCCACTTTGGCCAGCTGAGGCCCAGAAACCTTGAAACCACATCAGTCTGGCGCTACTCACAAACTGGTAAGTCACAGCTTAGACAGCAGCAGGGAGCGTGAGCAACACAAGCAAGCGGGCTATCGACAGGTGCTTTATGTCTGCAACATCCTAAAGTTGTATGTTGTCATTAGGGGAAAGATTTCCCATGCCTGCAGTGTAACTTTGGGAGTAAGTCAGAAGCATGCAGATAACTGTGGTTATTAGGGGTTTGTTTGCTTATTTTTCATGATGAGCATTCAAAACTGCTTAAATGTCTTGCAGTGCTGGCGGGGATTTCATTCATTGCAAGTGCAACAGTTAAATGATGTGTGAGCTGCTGCCAGGCTATGCAGTAACCTCCACCTAGCTGTTGGCTCTCACAAGTATCCATTCCCTTGTGTACAGGGCTAAAGAGATGTGGTGCCACTGAAGTTCTTTCTTAGATATCACTGACGAGTGTACCTGGCTGGGAAAAGAAAGGGAGCATTTAGCACCAAGAGCATCCCAGTACTGCTTGGCAGGTATTGCATCCCAGTATTGCCCATCATCTGTCACACTTGAAATTGGGCAGGATGCCCTGCTGTTGCACTCAGAGTGAAATTGCAGAGAGCCGTTAGCAGGACAGAAAATATTTGGCTGTCCTTTAGAGAACTGGAGTGGACGTGTTTGACCTGCTGGAGTGTGCTGAGTTCTCCAAGAGCTTCTCCCAACCTGTTTTTGCTCTCAAAGGCTGTGCAAGCTGGAAACTTGACAGCATTTTTCAGAATTTGGGGTTGTCATACAAACAAAATACCAGATGGGCAGGCAATGCCTGTAATGCTGTGCACAATGGTTGAATGGCATAAATCCGCTGTGGCACGCAGCGGGACTCTTGCACAGGCCAGGGAGGTTGCCGGCATCTGTAACAAGAAGAGGAGAGTATAACATGAGGGAAGGAATAGGGAACTGGGGAGCTAGCAAGGATTAGCATCCTGCTTCTCCCTTGAAGGAGTTTTATCTAAAGTGGCAAAGGGGGGAGAATAGCTGCCCTCAAACAAACAGAAAGGGCAGGGGGGAGGTTTACAAGCTCCCAAGAGAAGGAGCAAGACTGGCAGAAGGTGTTTGACAGCCATTTCTGAGTGAGTCACACTTAACTGTCTGTCTGGAACCACAAGGAATTTGCAAAACTGGATAATTGTTCGTATTTATTTCTTAAAATATACGGAATATGACAGTGTTCTAGCTCGTGTGTTTCAGCGTAAAATGTCTTGCTGTGGGCTGGTATTTTCCCCTGGTTTTATCCCTTTTTCTTTTAAATTGCAGTCTTGCTGCTTCTCTTCCCCTCCATGTAAGAGCCAGGTCCGTTCTTGCTGTGCCAACAGGCTGGTGCAGACATGGCTTCCCCCTTGCACCGGGTCGATGGCCCGTGTCTCTGTGCGTGGCTGCAGCAGGGAGGTTGACTTCTGTAGTGCTGCAAAGAAGTGCAAACATACAGCCCTGTATAGCCCCCCAGGAAGAGCAGTCAGAACTGGGGGGGGCTGGGACCCCCGTTGCACTCTTCAATTACTAGCACCCTTTAATGGGGAAGTTGGTGCATTAAAATGTGCATGTTAACTTGCAGTTTAGCTTAGCTCTGCTGCAGTAAGGCTAACTCAAGTGCAATTTCTTTTTGGTTCAGGAGACCAGAATTGAAAAGCTCTTATTTTTTGCTCTTAACTGTTGAATTTTCCCCTTTCCATTAAAGATGAAACCAAGAGTAATTTGTGTCTGCCTGCCTTTGGTTTTCAAAATGTGGCTAATGAGGCCATGAAGAAGATTAAGTCATGTGTTTTTTTTTTCTCATGATAGCAAGCAGGTCAGAGAAAGAACTTGAGCTCAAATGCTTGCAGTTGGGTAAATATTTGTAATCAGTAATATTCAAGTTTAGGACAAGGTTTATTAAGGCTCTCCCAAGTTTCTGTAAATGTGCATATACTCACAAAACCCATCTGTATCTATGAGAAATGAGGCAAACTTGCAGAACTTGCAAATTATTATCTAATCTAAATTTAATATGCAATTAAGGTTTTGTAATTATAGCTTTAGGAAAAATTAACTTTACGTGTCGTTTATACTGAAGCAAAAGTGCCAGACTGCAGACCGAACGATGACAAATGGCGTGTGCGTATACAGGGGAGAAACAGCACACAAACACCTACAAGCAGTTGTAAATGACATACTATAATAGAAACTATCCTAAGTTTACTAAAACATAAGGCAATGTTTGTCTTCCTGAAATAAAAACAAGCTACAGGCACGCACGACCAGGTTTTGAAGTGGTGGGACTCCTTCACTGCAGAGCTCAACGGAGAATCCTGCGGTGTCTTGCAAGTACGGTGAGGCTGTTCTATGGAAAAGCTGATGTCAGCCTACTTCAGTGATATTCAGCCGTGACACCGAAATTGTCTGGGCTGGTTTTACCCAGCAAACTCGCGACAGAATCTCTCTAGTTTCCCCGCTGTGAACAGAAAATCCGTATGAAAATACCATTGTTCTCTTCGTTGATAGAGATGCTTGCAGTGAGGGAGGTTTCTCAAGCAGTTCTGCTTCCTTGCGTTGGTTGCCTTGCAGCCGGCAGATTTCTAAGCAGGTCAGGATTCATTTTGGTTATCTGATCCATTTGTTTAAATAGAGGCCGAGTTAACTGCATGTGTATGCCGAGGAGAAATTGAATTTGTGCACACTTGCTCTCTTTTTTTTGTATGTGCCGAGTACAATAAAAGGAAGTGGTTGAAATTAAATTTGGAAAATAGCCATTTTAATATTGCTCGTGTTTTCAGCCGTAATATTGTAGCAACAAGTCAGAGAAATATAATTTCATCTCTAGCAGAGGCATAAGCACAGTGCTCTCCAGAGCTGGTGAGGAGGCTTAATCATGTCAATAACGCTTCATTTAGGGCAGGGAAGAGGGAAAACTGCCCCTCACGTGCAGTGATGTGTAGTATCAAAAGCTGTTTTATCCCTTCCATCGAGTTGTTTGAATGTTTTTCTTTGCTTTGTTTACATATTCTGTGGTCTTCTATCTACAAAATACAAGTTAAACAACTGGTTATCTGGATTTATTTTTTGATAGAGCAACCCATATCTTGATAGGAAGCTGCCCCACTTTTTAAAAGCAGGAAGGAGCGCTGGGGCTGAAGTCTTGGTAGGGTGTGAACCTCTTATGGATGTTCTTCATAGGGCGGGGTGGGTTGTTGATGTGGCAGGAGCTGCTCTGAGCACGTAAAGGCCTCCCCACAGTGGGGCCGTGCCCTAACGTGGCATTTGTGAGGTGAAGGGATAACTTTCTGTGGTCACTCCCCAATGGGCTCGCTGGTACGCCTAAACTATTCACATGTGCATTTTATTTTGTAACCTACTCTCTCCTAAAGTTTAATTGGTAAACTTACAGTCTTGTAATAATAAAATTAAAGATTTATAGAGTGGAGGAGGCATGAACAGGGACTACTGTTTCTGTTAAGGATGTGTGCTCCTCACGTGGTTGTCATTGTTCTGAGTGACCATCACATCATGCCTGGAGTTAACGCCTACACTTTACCTATGGCAGAAGAAAATGAAATAGCTTCTTCAGGACTTCTCATTCTGCATAGCTGTTAAATGACGATGAATGTCAGAGCAATGTGCACAGTTTTGTTTTGGGGGGTTTTGGTTGGTTGGTTGGTTGGTTTTTTTGTTGTTGGTGGTGGTGGTTTGGTTTGGTTTTTTTTTACCTTGAAGTACTGGCATCTCATTAGGGTGACGAGTTAAGCAAAAAGCTTTCTATTTGATGAAAACAGACTAATCTTTTCAAAATCTCTACAGATACTGAGCCAAACCTATTGACACTAGTGGAAGTTTCTATGATTTAATGGACTTTAGATTAAGACCAAAATAATGGATGTATTTCAGACAGATAGTGGTGATAATCTTTTTACTCTTGATCTTTTCTAGAAACTGGCTGTGGTGCTGTTTCAAAGCCAAGATTGACAAAATTGCAAGGAATAAGTTCTCATTCCATCATCTCTAATTTCATGATGGTAACTCAGTAACTTTTTTTTTTAAGATCATATTCCTAGTTCACAACTCAGAAACAAATTTGCATCTTTGTGACCTAAGTTTGGCTTAAGGTCCTCTTCTATACACTTCAATTTTAGAAATTCATGACAAGCAGGATTTTTAATGAACTCTGAATCAGCCTTGCATTTCACTGAGGGATGTGCAGGGAAATTAGACCTATATTGTGTGAGAAACTAAGATAATCTTCCTGTCATGCTTAGATTTAAAAGGTTAGGTCTGTAGTAGACTGTATTGCTGTGTGGGATGTGATTGAATAGTTGTCTATTTTTACAGCATATCTGGAGAATCCTTAATACAGACTGTTCAAATGGATACCAAAACTGTTGTTATACCTTATTTCCTTTCATTTGCTTATTAGCTATACTGTCTCACTGCTGTTGATCTAAGCTATGTTTTCTTGTCTACTTAGACAGCTGTGGTTGCCAGTGGTTCTTCTAAAACTTTATTTCTAAAATAAATCAGGCCTGAGTGGAGACTGCTTTTAGTGGTGCCATGGCAGAGCAGGCAGGAGCCTCGTGTTGCTTTTTTGAAATCTGGGGCAAAGCCCTGGGTAAATACTCTGTCCATTGGTTTTGTATGGCTTCTGCATCACGTGGGTCAGGCTCCCAAATTCCTCATCCCAGAAAGAGATGTGGTATAGTACGGGAAGTGGAGGACTATCAATTACGTACTTTCTTTCTGAATATCTTCCTGTATCAGGGATATTTGCTATGAATATATCATTATACTTTTAAAAGGTGGATAGCCACTGCACTTTCGTCTTTTAGCTAGAAAAGTATTGCATATTCTGCAAGGAAAAATTATTTCTTAGTGGTAACTGAGGTAATTACTTCTAAGCATTGAACGCGACTCGTAAGATGATCAACGTATTTTTGCGTGGTATGTCCCAGAAATGTCCAGGAAAACAATCTGCTGCCCCTGTGGCAATGTAGTACATCTGAGGGATGCTAGAATGACCAGGCTGGGACCTGTACTTTTATTTATCCACCAAACGGGTATAGGCAGTGGCATTGAAACCTTTCCCTCACATGTCTGCCTTGACTGTTGGGTACCTGGTTAGTATTCTTGCGTTTTCTGATCGTGTAAGGGGAGGTGAGGGAAAAGACGCTTATGCTAGCGATTTTCATAGCTGCTTTTAAAAGAAAAGTAGCATGAGTTGGATCATCAGAGAAATCTGGAGGGTAGAGAGAAGAGGCATTTTCTTCAGCTCCTGGCTGCTGCTGTTTGTACCTGTCCTCCTCATACACATGAAGCAGCTCATGGAACAGATAGTTCTCGCTCTGAATAAAAAAATAGTTTTTAGTTTTCCTTGTGTGTTTTCAATGAGCACAGTTTGTAGAATTCTAAAAAATGGTGAGGAAACTCTTGATGAGACGTGGCCAACAAAATGCCTTTTTGTACTGCTTCTGACTTGTGACATTATTAGCCTTTCTTCATAGGTAGGGTCTGCCAAGTTTATACAGACATCAAGGACGCTTACAAAGCTCAATCTGAAAAATACAGTATTTTAAAATATGATGTTAAAGGTAGAATTCAGTATTGTAAGGGTTTCACTCAATTCCTCAACTAGCAAAAATGTTATGAGGTAGGTAAAATACCAGGGTGGGGGCAACACATTCAGAGCAAAAGATGTCTGTAATTGGTTTCAGAAGTGGAGATAAATATGGTACGGTAGAGCGGAAGCAGCTGGAAAATGGAAGCAGAGTACGCTCAGAAAAACTGAAGGCAAAAGGCTAGAGATGCAAGTACTGGCTGTTGCAGTTTTTGTTGTTGTCAAACACATTAATTCTCATTGGGTTGGAACATTAGAATCAGTGGACCAATTTCTAATTTCATGCTCATATTCATGCAAACCTGATGAACTGCAGAGGAATTGTACACACATGACAGCAATAAATTAATTAAAACCTGGAGTTTGAACTGGAAATACTATGTTATAGAATGATTAATGGCTTAATTTTTAATTTTGAGTTCATAAATAACTACATATTTCATGAAATGGCTGTAATGTCCTTAGTGCACATTGTGCATCTGGGGTTTTTTTAACCTGATTTCTTCACGAAACGAGGCTGATGCAATCACGCTGTCTTTGTCATTCTCCCTTCTGATGGCTTTTGAGCTTGGTGGCACCTTTCAGTGGCATTTAACAGAGAGGTAGAAGTCTGGAAGCAGTTTAATCACTAGGACTTTCGTGAATGTAGAACGCTGGGTAGAGGAAAAAGATTGTATCACTCCTTCTACCAAGAGGCACATAGTATCTTTTAGATACCAGTGAATCCATGTGAACGTGGAGCCTCAAGACGCACGGGTACAGCCTTAAGAAAGCTGTAGGACATCTGCCTCCTTGCCCTTTACTTGAGAGGCATATAAATAAGGGAGGGAGCCCAGAAGGATGCAAAGCATTTGAGAACTTTCTCATCAGAGAAGAGAAATACTATGGGGCGCAGCCTCTGACTTTACAAAAGTGAAACGACCCTGCAGGATCAGGCACTAAAAGGCAATGAAAGTGTGCCATTTGGTTTGAGCCGGGCTTTACTCTAGTGCTGTCCTGCAGCATGGCTGTGAAAAGAGGGCACTTGGCGAGGCTGTGAAAGCAGGAAGAGTACTAAACTTGCCCGCGGTTCTCAGTGCGGCTGCACAGGAGGAAATGGAGGTTTTGTGGCGAAAGGTCAATATTGTGAAGTTACAAGGTGCTTTAGGAGAAGAAGGGAGAAAAAAAGATTTTACCAGCAGGTCTTTGAATGTGCACATGATATGGGTATACTTCTAAAAAAAAAAAAAATGAATAGTGCTGAGACTTGCTGTCTTAAGCTAGGACAGATGTTTACTTCCTAGACACTTCACTTAGCTGATCTTAATATATGCATCAGATGCAGAAGTGTTGCTTCTTCTCGTTCCAGCAAATACTGATTTCCCCATCCTCTCTCCCGCCTGACCATGGGATTCAACACAACAGCTGCTGACCATCCTTTGCCTGTTGGTCAGTCCCTGGATTGCCTGGCTGTCCTACATGGGCAGGAATGCAGAAAAGTAAAGAATTCTTGGGTTGAGATTAACTTCTAATTATACAATCAAGTGAGGAATTGGCAAAAGGGACACTGGCGGGTTCAGTATTCAGCATTGAAACTGGAAGGATCAGACAACAAAACTAACTCATTTTTCAGTTGATCCCTGTCCATTTTGAGAGGAAGTGCAAGTAAACCAGCTGTGCTTTATGGAGCAATTGGGCAAACGCTGTCCTCGAAAGGTGGCAGAGGGGAACCAGCTATGCTTTGGTTGCTGTTGTCTTTACCCTGTAGCAATACCAGTAAGACTTGCAGTCCCCAGATGCACAGGGAGGCAGTGAGCCCAGATGCAGGCGCACGAGGCGGCTGTGCCGTGTTGCCAGCCATAGCCATGCAGCCCTGGAGTCCCACCAGAGCAAGACCGGTACCCAGCGTGTGGGGCAGGGCATCGGCACACGAGTGATAAATCCTGTTTTCCACACGTAATGAAGCCGGAGAAGCAACATGCTGCAATGTCTCCAGCTTTTGGTAAAAAGGGATGTGTCCTCTTGGGTCCGTAATACAGCAACGTCCTTAATGTAAAGGACAAATACCAGAGTGCTCCAGACTTTGCTCAAAGCGAAGAAGCTGTGGAAGCGGAGCCAAACGATTTTACTTGAGGATAATACTTGACATTTCTATTCTTCCTCTTGCTGTTTGTATGCGCTTTGGGCCCTTGTCTGGAAGGGGCCAAGCTGTGCGCTGAAAAGCAGTAGGTATTGGTCTAATGACTATGATAGACACGGTTATCAGCAAAGCTGCTTGCACATGGCTGTACAGAAGCCAAACAGGGATTCAAAAAATAGTTGGGAGGGTCGGGGTGGGCGGAGGGAGGTTGTTCTTTTCTGGTTTGTTTGAACTGGTTTTTGAGAGAAATCAGATGAAGAGAATGACTCTGATCTTGTAAGTGAAGAACTTGGTGTTTATGTTTGGCGGTACTTAATACAATGCCTTGAAGAACATGCCAGTGGAAAAGATAAATGAGCCCATTGCTGTATTAGGGAGTCAAACACCGAATACCATGGCTACCTCCCATAGAGTACGTGTGAATGCTGGTGCAGTGTTTTGGCTGTATGAGACAACTGTACCCTGCAACCCTTTGGGGAGGTGAGAGGAAGGAGGACTCCACTTGTTTCTTTTTAAACACAAGTCTCTGCTTCCCAACAGCTGTTCTTAAAGTAATTTATTAGTGGAAGAAATGTTTCTTCCATTCTTACAGGAAAACATTGGGAGAATTTAGATTATTCATCATAAGCTTCAATATCGGCTTATTCAGCTTGCTTTGCTTTGCTTTCTGTAGTAGGCACAATAGTGGCTCTATTGAAGCAGACTTTTTTTTTCCCCTCTTCTGAAGTGGGTAGATTACTAATGATGCAAACAGATTTTAATTGTGCAAAAGCTAGACACTCCGTGCCTTGAAAGGCAGTACCTGATTTGTATAAGAGATGGTAGAAAACAAGCTTTCACAAGTAAAATTGCTGTTGAGTTTTATAAATAGCACCATACTGTAAGCAGGTGGCAAATGAAAATGGCTTGGTTCCTCACAGCTGGCAGGTACTTTATTTTCGGGCATTGGGAACTTCTGCATCACCTTCGGATGCTTGACTTGTCAAAAGTATTTGTTACCATCTACTGGTTGGTCTGGTCATTTGCAACACTTGTAAAAGCTGGTCATAAATACTGTCAGCAAGCTTTGGCTGTGGCAGAAAATCAGGGTCGTGCTTTTATTTTTTGGGTGAGATGTTGAGGCTGTGGTTTGACAGCCTGGTTGGCCTAGTTGTAGGGCTTCTAGTACCCAACGGGTCAAAAAGGCCAGTGCCAGATAATGCAGGGTTTGGAATAAATTCAATCTGGTGGCTTGGGAAAGACATTTTGTTGGGTTAACTCTGTACTGGCAGGATTCGTATTGGATCAGACTTGTCTGTCTAAGCTACTATGGTTTTCTGCTGGTTCAGACATCGCCTGTCTTTCTGCACCTGGTATAAATATGGCACGTGCTCAGAGTTGAGTGCTCTGGCTAATTCGGCAAAATTCTGCACCAAAGCCCTTTCCGGGTCAAGTTTGTACTGCTACATAGCCTAAGGTTTTTCTGTTGTTTTACTTTTTTCCCCACACTAACTGGTATATTTGATCATGGAACAGTGGCTTGACAAAGTGAGAAGTTATTAAACTTGTTCCAGCATGGGTTTTAGATGTGGGAATACCTAATGTCCATTTCCATGCCTTAGTGTTTGCCAGACCGATGCTTTGTGTGACCAGCCCTGCTCTTTTCATCCCAAAATCTGCTGCAGGATGAAGAGCCTGCTCCCCAGATGGACTGCTGTACTCTTCCAGTCAAAGTAAACGCGTAACAAAGTCTCTGTAGCCCCCAGCAGCCCTCACTTGGTGCTTGTTCAGGAGAAGTGTATACAGGGCGGTGGCTATGAAGGCAGGCCAGGAAAACATCAGTTCGTTTACGCAGCTCCAGAGGCTCGGCATGTCATTTATTGGGTGCGGGGGGCTGAGGTTCCTGTTGCAGTTCAGGGACAGCAACCCCTGAAGGTGCAGCAGTCACGGTGCAGCTTGTTTACCGATCGGGGCTTGACTGCTTCACTGTGAGTGCAGGGGTCTGTGTTCCCCCCAGCATTAAGTCCAATTATAGGATCTTTGCTTGAAGAGAGGTGTGACATTCATCTTCAGGAAACAATAATCTTGGTGGGCTGTAAATTGCAAATAATGATTCCTTCCTATTTTTGGAAGTGATTTACACCATCAGCAGTTTATTGTGTGAAGACCTGAATGAGGCAGGCTTGGAGAATAGAGTGTTTATTGGGTTGGGTTCCTCTTGCTGAAGTGGCATGTACTGCTTCAGGGCTCCCACTTTGCCCTTCCTTGGGGCTTGTAAATCCAGTCTCCATTTGATTCTTTTCTTTCTCTTTCAGGACAATTATTCTGAGTGACGGCCCTTGCACGCGCTTCTGAGTGGTTATCATGGGCTTCATTGCCTTTCTGAAGACCCAGTTCATAGTTCACCTCCTCATTGGGTTCGTCTTTGTTGTGAGTGGACTGATCATTAACTTCATTCAACTATGCACGCTAGTCCTCTGGCCCATAAACAAGCAGTTTTATCGCCGAGTAAACTGTCGCCTTGCCTATTCGCTTTGGAGCCGTGAGTATGCTTGAAGGGGATGTGAGGGCTGGGGGTGGGGAGGGGTGTGGTTTTTGTTTCTCTTTTTGTTAATTAAAGAAAAGAATAGATATACACATGTATATGTATACACACAGACACAGGGGGGAGAGAGAGAAGTGCTAAGTTAGGAGTAGAATCTTTCAGAGCAGTTCAAAGCAGCCATCTTTTCTGAAATAGCTGGGAAAACATACAAAAGTCAAGTGACTGAGACCTATTGTCACTCTGTTATTTAAAAGAAGTGGGAAGTAAAGCTCCTACCCATGCCTAACCTTATCTTGACTGGTAGGAAATTGCTGATTCTGTCACAATACCATCTTCATCCTGCATTGGAGCCTGTGCTAAGTGATGGAGAATTCACAGAGACTGCTTCAGGTAATGAACATAGGTGCGATATTGACCACTTACTTAAGAGCCCAAGTTGACTGTGTGGTCTGCAGAGAGAGACGTCTGTCTTAGTGTAGATGCCTCTATAGCTGAACTGCGTGACAACTTCAGAGTCCTCTTGCAACCTACAATGTCCATCTGAATCCAGTGTCCCCTCTTGTGAGCAATTTGTCGCTCTTTTCTGCTGCCCATAGGACTGCTCTACAGTGAGTGCAGCTGCTGTGCTCTCCTCTTTCAGACCTTTGCAAAACTTCCTCCCTGTGGATGCCTTTTTTTTTTCCTCCTCATACAGCTTAACAGGGGATTAAATTTCTGAAATGAATGTTTAGAAGGCTCCTTAGTGCAAATGTCACCTCCTGTTTCAGCAGTGAATCATCTAATTTGTTTCCATTCTCCATCCCCTCCCAGTATGCACGGCCACTTACCTTAGTGCTCAGCTCAGCATCCAACTCCCACTTTGGGTAAATGAGTCATCTAAATGAGTACTTAAATTACAGTTGAGCGGTCCACTGACAGGCACCCACATTTCTTAAATCATCGATGTGAAGTACTACCAACAAAAACTCTCCAAATTATCTAGTTCGGTTTCTTTTTAAGCTTGTTGTCCTTGTCCTTCCTGTTGAGAATGTTGTCTGAGAAGCACAGGAGAAAGAAAATTAAATAGAGTGGCAGGTAAACTGTCAGGAGAAAAGGTATTGTAATGGAAGAACTTATAGGTAGAAACTTCAAAATTAGCTTGGTTGGAGGGGAGTGGGGGTATATGGGATTTCGTTTTTTTTGTTTGCTTGTAGGAATTTCTTAATGTGCTTTTAATAATCTAGAACCTGAAAACATCCTGAAAAGCTTTTCTGAGGATATGAGCTGCTTGTGCCTTGTAAGGCTTGTAGGTTCAGATGCTTGATTTCTACAAGTTAGCACTGTGCATGGAAAAATCACGTTTTAAATGCTGTTATCTTATATCCGTATACACTGGAAATAACCTACACTATTGTTCAAAAAGGTTTGGAGAAGCTGAGTAGATAATTGGGTTGTACCTAGGATAACCCCTCATGTATACCCTATTATAAATTAAATGATTGAGAAATTAAACTATGAAAATTAACATAAATGTTATATGGGATTGCAGAGTGCTGATGGTCTGTAATGGAAGAGCTGACAGAATATGCACTTCAATTGTGATTTATGATGAATTAAGTAAGCCGTGTAAACGCAGCAGTTCAAATGTTGCCATTCACAATGAAATATACTTCATTATGTGGAAGCCTTTTGGCAATCAACCTGTAGGTTGGTGTTCTGTTCTGGATGCTACGTTTTGCTTGCTTACTCCAAGCTGTTTAGTTTTAGGCTGAGGGTGTTCATGCAAGAGCTGTCTATAACAGAAGTTGCTCTGCCCATCTGGCAGAGGATTGGTGTGCAGGGGTGGATACACAGGTGATCGCCTATCTGGTTATGTCCTATAGCCCGCTGAAAATCAGGCTGTATTCTTACTGTATCTCTTCTCAAATACATAAAGCACAGCTTCAGAAAGGGAAGGAGATAGACTCTATGCAGTGTTTGTGGCAGATGTTTGGGGAAGAAAGTCTGTTGGGCTCTGGCCTCAACATAAACGCTTTGCAGTGCACGTGATTCATGACGGATAGTCTGTACTTCAAGCTCTCCTACATCAGCTCCTTTCAGATGACTCACGCCTTTGGAGAGCGCAGCACTTTTGGTTTAGTCTGGTTGCAAAAATAATCTCTGAAATGTTAGTACCTTAAACTGAGAGGTGCGCTGTGTCTCTTGTTTGCTTTGTTTCTGGGTGGCTTGCAAGGCCATAAACCCGCCCGCTTTGGCACGCGGGAACCCCAGCTGCAGGGGGGGGTTTGTGGTAGTGAGGTGTTGCTTGTCCTCTATAGGAAGTATCCCAAGCAGCGCAAGTGTTACCGTCCCTTCGTTCAGAAGGATGGGCTTGCTGTAGCATTGGCAGGATCAGTGCCACGCAAAATAGCTGTAACCCACACACCAAAAAAAAAGGAAATGAGCCCACTCCCAGTTATAATTACATCATGTATCAGTACACTTGTAAAGGACAATCTGTTTCCTCGTGTTAATTCTCCAGCTCATCAACCCTCCTCTCTCAGTATGAACTCTGGCAAATCTCTCGGCAAAGCTTCCTCCACTGTTTTAGAGTGAATGGTACAAGAAATGCTCTGCAGAAAATCATCCACACCTGCCTCTGCAGAATTTTTTT
The DNA here is from genome assembly GCF_964195595.1 of Calonectris borealis. Classification (NCBI taxonomy): domain Eukaryota; kingdom Metazoa; phylum Chordata; class Aves; order Procellariiformes; family Procellariidae; genus Calonectris; species Calonectris borealis. Next base: position 122,658,881 of record NC_134312.1, read on the forward strand.
CCGATTTTGAAGAAGAAACACCCATTTTATTTTATTTTTGATAAGAAAATGCAGCAACTGTAGCAGGTACTGGAGATGTTCCTCCTTAGTACATAGATAGCAGTGGAAAGGGAATATCACTCAGAGTACCACACTGTGTTTGGTACCACTGCTCCATTCTCCTGGCCACCTGCTTGGAAGAGCACAGCTCTCAACTGAGGACACTCTTGCTGTCCTCTTTCCCCTTTTGCTGAGCCAGGATAACCAGAGCAAGAAAGGTAAGTGATCACATCATTTGCAAAGGAGGCAAAGCTGGAAAGCAATGACAGAAACCTCTAGTTGGTATAAACTATTATTCTGTCTTTCCTTTGCTGTATTTCCAGTTTACCAGGGTTACGTTCTCTTGATCAGCAAGTTGCATAACTTTGTCATGCCTCCAAATGAGTGAGTCTTGGAAATGGTACAGGAGAATAACCTGGCGGATAGGTGGTCACATGGGGAATATAAGTGAAAAAACTAATGCCAGAGAAGCTATGTATCTTCAGCAGACCAGGATTGGTTTTCCCTATCATTCATCCAAATACTGTGTTCGCCTTCTCTCTGATGCGTTCCAAAATTGGACCCACTGTTATTTAGCAGTATGGATAAATTACCCTGTCGTGATCCCACTGATCAGAAGCCCTTGTGCAGGAAGGCACTGCTCCGTTTTGCAAAACCAGGGCCTCTTGATGGAAAGCTGAAATACTGCATGGCAGAACCTGATGTAGAGAACCAAGGGGGCACCTTCCAGTTTTGACCCTGCCAGTTTGTCGTAGTAATGTGGGAAGCGTTGGACTTCTTAACAGCCATATTTGTGCAACCAAATTTTGATTGTATCCATATCTCACTGAAATGACTACAGTTTGCATGGAAGCAAATCTTCCTACTGGGAGAACGAACTATTCTCATACTTTTTTTAGTTGTCCCATGACACAAGCAATGCCTTCCATCTGCCTGGTTGTACTGAAATGAGAGAAATAGGCTAACCATAGCAACTACATTCAGTGCATGCTGAACTTATGTGGAAGAGTTTTTTAAGATGAAAAAAGGGGAGGTGGAAAATAAGAAGTGTGGGTAAGGAAGAAAATTATGAAGGAAATTAATGAAGGGTGGAGTAAGAGAGATGCTGGGATATTGAAAAGCTGGAGAAGACAGAGGAGAAAGGGCTCATTCTTTCTTCTGCAGTAAAGGAAAGACATAATTTACCATTCCTGGCTTTGCCCAGCTATTTTGATAAATTAGCTTGATTCTCTGGTGCTTCTGACTCTGTGTTGATGACCATAATACAGAACGATTAGAGTCCTGTGTTCTAATATTAAAATCTATTGCAGAAGATCTATGGCACTGTATCCCTTTAAAACCCTTTATTGGTCTGTGTACCTCCATAAAGCTTGTTTCATGTTGAGTAAAAGCATTAGGCTGCATCTATGCATTATTTGTAGTCCACCTGGGAGAAACTGTACTCATTTAGTGGAGCAATCAACAGCTCAGCTGCCTGTTTTCAGGCACAAAGTTTTGAGTTTTTTCCAGTGATCATGAAGTTTCATATTCATCATATAATGCCCAAACTTGTCACTGTTAAAAACTTGTTAAATTATCCATAAAGCATATATCTAGTGCCCTAAATACTGCTTAAGGATGGCAATGTTATTTGGTCTCTACACATCTAAGCTCTCATTTCATCTCTACTGGGTTGGATTGAAAAGGTGACAGTGTTTTTGGGAGTCAGAAGAGACTAGGCACTGAATGGGGCTGAAGATGAAATGCTAAACGCTTTCTATAAGCGGCACCCCTAACTCCTCTCTCCATCTTCGTCACGTTTGTCAGAGTTGGTAATGCTGCTGGAATGGTGGTCAGGCACAGAGTGCACCTTGTTCTCAGACGAGGCCACAGTGAGCACCTTTGGGAAAGAACACGTCATCATCATCTTGAATCACAACTTTGAAATCGACTTCTTGTGCGGCTGGACTATGACAGAGCGCTTCGGAGTGCTAGGGGTACGTGGAGCCATGAGCTTTCCCTTTATCTGGAAGACTATAGGTCTATTTAAAACCCATGCACATATAGTTTCTTTGCATTTCCAGATATAACTCCATCAACTCTTCATCATCTTAAGTTTAATGTCTTTGTTTGATCTTTGTACAAATCAGCAAATGACACTTTTGGATCGTTATTTTTGTTTTTCTCCAAGAGTTCCAAAGTTCTTGCTAAAAGAGAGCTACTATATGTGCCCCTAATTGGCTGGACGTGGTACTTCCTTGAGATTGTTTTCTGCAAAAGGAAATGGGAAGAAGACAGAGATACGGTTATTGAAGGATTAAAACGTTTGGCTGATTATCCTGAATATATGTGGGTAAGTGTCGAGTTCCTCCTCTAGTATCGACTGCTAGAAGTGAAATGGTGACGGAGATACTTATGTGGTACTATAGCCTTATATATCAGGAGAAGGTCTGCTTACTACTTCCTTCAAGTGTTGTTGAGGAAAACCTGTGCTCTGTTTCAGGAGGTCTTTTGGGATATGCTGGTAGAGTGTTGCTCTGTTTGCCTGTTGGTAAGGGAATTCATTTGGGAAACAGTTCAGAAGCTTGCATAGATGATTAGAAACTTGACGAGAATTTATAAATCAGGCTTGTGTAATACTTGTTAATTTTGTCTGAGCTTATTTTTACCTTTTTTGAAAAAAAAAAAAAACCAGCCCATATTTGACTACTAAATCTATGTAACCTTAAGCTACATTTTCTGAGGTAGGCTAAAAAGACACCTAAACAAAAAAGTTTTTTCTGGAGAATTGAGTGAATTGGGGGCGGGGGGGGATGCATAGACCATGGATTTTGGTAGGAAGTTCTTGTTGGTATGTTCATTGATCTGTGAAATGACAGGTTTCCCAGAAAGTCCCTATGAGAACATATGGCAAGCTTACATCTGCTTTTGCAGTTCTGCTTTTCCTTTTTATTTTGACACATTATTTGAAGTCAACAGTGAAACATCTATGTTTCATCATGTGCAATGTTGTTAGATTTTACTGCAGCAACACAGTGGTATAATAAACCTATTACCTTCTTTTAGGTTTGAATGCAAATGTTTTGATAAATTTACTGGTTTGCTTTTATAGCAGCACATGTAATATACAGTTATTTGGCTCATAAAACATTTTAAGAGGCTTTTTGTGCATTTTAAGTGATTTTTTCCAATATTGTCCAGTACAGCTGGTTAAAATGAATAGGTGAAATAGTAGGCCTTAACTAGTACATTGTGAATGCGTCATTTGTGATTTTCTATCATTACAAAGATATAAAAAATAAGAATATGGAGAATGTGTTTTAAACTACTTAATTGCTTGAATATATGGATATGAACTACATTTAATATATCCTCCTGATTTAGTGTTGAAAAAAAAAAAAAGAAAAAAGAAAAAACCCTACCAATTAAAAAAATCTCAAGACTGTACTTTAGTTGCAAATCTATACATTTTAATGATTCTACGATTGAGAACCAAGGACTAGTCTCTAGGGAAAACAACTAGGAAATATAAATGCAAAATGTAGTTAGCATTGATTATTTAAATCAAGACTTCCTGCTTGGTAATTTAAATGATGATTAAAATTGACTTGAGTAAATCAATTTCCTAATTTTTGTGCATTCTAAATGCCACAACTAGGGCTGTCTGCGCAACCTTCCTTCGTGAGGTCTTTCTCATACGTTGCACTGCAGCGCAGTCTGTACCTTGCTCGCGTACTTGGGCCAGAAGGATCCCTGCGCCGCTGAGTAGAAGAGGGTGAGAATTTGGTAGAGGAAAGCGCTTGCATTGCAGACTGGGGTTGAGATTGCGGTGTTACACTCTGTACCTTGTGCTGTCCTCACCACTTGGTGGTGGTGATGGTTGGTCAGATTTTCATAATGAACGTGCCCGCAAGGGCCAAATGAAGATTGCAGGACCAGCTCCCGTTCTCTCACTGCACCCTGGCAGGTCTAACTCTCATGTCTATGGCTTTGCAGTTCTAACATTCATTTAACTTTCCTTTTGTGGTGTACACTGTGTGGATACACTACAGTGAAAAAGTCAAGCAACCACAGTACTGACCAATAGCAGATGTATAGTGATGCATTTGACAAGTCTGTCTTTTGAATTGCAACATTACAGCGTTGCACGATACTGCTGTGAGAGAGTAGTAGCAGCCTGCCCTTGTCCCCCTCCATTGTTTGCCAGGGATGCAGAGGTTTGTGCGTTCAAATGCAGCAATGTTTTCTATTGCTGGCACAATAGAAATGATGTCCACCTTTCAAACAGGCCAGGGATAAACGGAAATTCACCATAGGGCCCTCAGAAGGGCTTTTTTTGTCTGCTTTTGGCTTTGCATTGCTTCTGTTCTCTCTCTCTCTCAACTGTAGCAGAGGCAATATAGAGGCTGGAGAAGGACAGATCGGTGTTTTGTGCTGCTTGAAGTCAGTACGGGAGGATTTAAGTCTTTAATAATTGCTTAGGATACCACAGTCAGATTGGTGCCTTACAAGATGAACAAGGTAAAGGTTTTAGGGAAAGGCACTGTTTTTCATGAACACAACTGATACGATTAAAAAAAAAAATCAGAAAAGCTTTCAGACAAACAAGCCTGTCTTCAGGTGAGTAATTCTGGTTGTACAGCACAAATTATAAATTAGGTCGCTAGTGATTAATATGTTTTCTTCTAAAGTGGTCATGTACTGATATTTGGATTGCTTTTTCTGATTTGTAGATTAGTCCATCACCAGCCAGCCAAAGCCTTCAGGGATTTTTCTATTTTTTAAGTAAATGTTTCAGGTATAACCATTTAGACTTTTTGTCGCCTTAAATTTGGTACCAGTGTTGTTAAAATTAAATACAATTGTAAATGAGTTGTGAGGTGGTGCTTATGCCTAATACTTGATGATCAAATGAGACAATTGAAGTGTGTGTGCATGCATGGATGTATGTTTATCTTACACAAATTTTCAGTATTGTGCTTGGTTTCTTTTGATCTCAAGATGTCCTTGTTTTTGCCTTTTGTCTTGTTGTATTAGTTTCTCCTGTACTGTGAAGGAACTCGTTTTACAGAGACCAAGCATCGTATCAGTATGGAAGTAGCTGAATCCAAGGGGTTACCTAAACTGAAATACCACCTGTTGCCCAGAACCAAAGGTTTCACCACTGCTGTCCAGTGTCTCAGGGGAACAGGTACCAGCAAGCTGCTACTTGTTCTTCGCATTAATTGTAAGGTGTTGTTTAGTATACTCTGTGTAGCAGAGTGTAGTATACTCGTGTTCATTACGTCCGTTGCAATTAGTCAGTGGGCAGTAATAGGCATTCAGCATGTCAGCCGTTAATTTCTGCCACATAACTCTCAGATACCAGTCTTAAAAAAATAATAAACCTTTCATGCATGTCATTGTTGCTTAGTTCATCAAGTTGTCTTGTGTTTTGGTAACATACACGCTACCTAGATGGGAATGTCAGGTGGCTGATACAGATAAATACAACATGTAAACACAAAGTAGCGAAGGACTCTGCTACCTGACATCATTAATGCAAGGCTGGCACAAGGCCCTGTTGCTGTCTAATGCAAGGATGCCAGCAACGTGGTTGCTAGAATTGCTGATATAACAGCCATATTTTCTTTTTTGTAACAGTTTCAGCAGTGTATGATGTAACACTAAATTTCAGAGGAAACAAGAACCCGTCTTTATTAGGAATTCTTTATGGAAAGAAATATGAAGCAGATATGTGTGTAAGGTGAGCATATAATGATGGAGGTGAGCCCTAAGATGCACGCTTTGGCATGTTGAAGTGTATTCAGATTTTTTACAGGGTAATGTCCTTTGCTGTAGTCCCCTTTTCCTTCAAGCTTTTCTGCAGGCTACAAAGACCTCCCCATTTCCCCCCTGCTTTAGTTCGCTTTCATGTGTGAGATCCCATGATATCACCCAGCAAGTCAGAGAGCACTGGGCAGACTTTTTAAGCCCGGGTATGACCACATTGTCATTACGGGTTTCCCCAAGTTTTGTGCAGTGAGGGGAGTAGTCCTTATTTTCCCTTTCTCTGCTGGGAACAGAAAACCAACTGTTCTGCCCCCTTCCCAGTCCTCTGTGAGCACATGCGTAGTATAAATAGCCTGTCCAACATTAGTAGTCTCTTGTAGTAAATGGTGTAAAGCTCCTTACTGTGCCAGTTTCTCTCCTTCTCTCACATGGTTTGATTAGCAGATTAGAAGTTAAATAACGCTGAAATTCAGACATCGTATGAATGAGGTGGTACATTCCTCACGTTCCTCATTACTCTTTTGCCTGAAAGAGTAACTGCTAACACCTAACTCCATGCAGCACGTACACACGTGCATGCACACACATACATGCTTTCTCTTTCTTGCTTTCTCCTTGTTGCCTTCTGCTTTAAAGGCTTCCTTGTGATCATAAAAACTACCAACCCTTTCTTGTTGAATTTCTTCTTTTCCCTTTTATGTTTGGACCTGACAAATGACCTGGTTGTTCTTTCCACAGTTCTTTTGACAGTTCACTTCTGCTTCTCTGGGGACTTCACCCACACTTTGGAAAACATTGCTACATTCTGGTGATGAGGTTGATGTTTGATTTTTAAAGGAAAGAAAAAAAAAAAAAAAAGCCTTGCTACTTCCCACTACACCTTTCCCCTCTGGCCTTGAGTCTGCGTTGCAGATGCATGGCACTGGCTGTATACATTGTCCTTCTAATGAAAGCAGGTGTGTCTTGCCAGAGCCTCCAACGGTGAAAGACTTTGCAGGGAATCACACCGATTATCCATTGTGTCAAGGTATAGCAGCAAGAGTTTTGTGGAAGAAATGCTATCCCAGGGGAGGCAGAGTGCTGCAGCCCTAATGGGGAAGGAAAGGACATGTGTTCCGGTTCTGTTCTCAGATACTGCAATTTCCACATTCTAGTCTTTCAGTTGGAAAGAAGTCTGTGGAGGTGATGGGGAGAGAGATGGGGTCACTTATTTGCAAGGGGTTTCATTTTGACTATTTACACTTGCCAGACATATTCCTGATGAGGAAAGTGAGCAGACAAGTTACCAGCTAGCAAAACAGCTGGTCAGGCTATAATGCCACCTGTAATTCCATACTGATGGCAGATGCATGTAGCATGTCTAGCTAGATCTCAGGTACACATGCATGGATGTACATCTGTATAATTATACATTGAAGAGCGGCTGCAGTCCGTTAAATATCCTATGGCTTGCTAATGGAGATGCAAGTGGGTTCTATTTATTGGTGAGGTACTGGGAGAAGAGAAGAGAAATGTAGTTTTCAATAGTAGTTAGAAGAGGTTTGGGTTCATAAAATTCTGTTGAGGATGATGTTGCCAGGTAAAATTACTAATTGTACCCTATTAAAGAAACTAATTACTATGTTCAGATAATTTTGATTTAAAATATGTTTGTGGACTGAATCAACTTTCTCAAGATGCTTTTCTACGTTTGAAGCTTTTGCTCTGTTTTGGAGAGGAAGCTATGAGAATAAGGAAACTATTTTTACAGTCTTCTTGCTGAAAATTGAACGTGTCCTTAATGTGCCAGCAGACTTAGCTTAGATCAGAGAAAGGAAGCACGTAAGCTCTTGTTCTTCGTATATGCATATGCAATTACCTGTGCAGAGGTAAGAAGCTTAGCTCTCTGCAGAGGATCCAGTCTTTCTCCGGACTGGGTCCAGAGAAAATAATCAGCTAAATTACCAAATGTTATTGCTGTGAGTACCCTCTAGTGGTGATAGCAGTAGAGCGACAATTTTACCAGAGAGCTGTCAGCAAATGACTTTTTACTGAGCTTTTATTGAGCATTGTTTATATTAATTGAGCAGGTCCTCCTGTTAGAGCTAATGAAAGTGAATCTGTAAAATCTGGTGTTCAATTCGTTTACGGGATGCAGAAATTGTTAGAAATGTATTAGAATATCTTCCCTCTGCTGCTGCAGATTCGAAGGCTTTAGTTTGTACTGCGGACATATATTCCCCGGTTGAACAGCAGCAAATAAGTTGTATCTGGGATCGCTGTGTCTAGAGCCCTCCCAGAGGTCACCCTTCTGTTCTTACTGCCCTGCTGAAAGAGGGCCCTGATATAGTCCAAGTGTTGCCAAAATGTGTTCGAGCTGAGAGTAAGGTGTACCTGCCCTCTACAAACCGAGCAGCTTCTTTCTGAATTGATTCAGGACTGAGAAGGGAGACGACACATTTGTGAGCATGTTAGTGGCCTATCTCAGAAAATAAAAGAATGCAGGAGAACGGTTGGCTCTTCACCACGAGAAAGAGGCTCTTAAAAGGTGCCTGTTCTCGGTGAGGTCAGGTCAGTACCTGGAACTGGGCATAATTTTCGTATGCACCCAGAACTGCAAGCCTCAATCTGTAGGGCTGGAGAGGCAAGGAGAGAGAAGTGCAATTGCTGTAGAAGAAGATGTTTTCCTTAGAGTTGGCACAAAGTGAATTTTTAACCACCCCTCCCATTCCTTCCAAAATGCGCTTTTCACTAACAAAATGCAATGAACAATTATCCTGGGGTTTGCCACTTGCTTGTCTTTTCCCAGCCCGGGGTGCCTCAGTCTGAGCTTACTGGGTATCAGCTGGTGGTGGTGCCAGTGAAGGAAGAACAGTGTTTGAATGGGAAATGCTTGTTTTACTAATGTGCTCTGAAATTGATAGGAGCTTGTACAGTTTCTTTTGTCTTAGGAATCTGAGTTTTAGGCAGAGAATCAGGTGTTATTTAAGTCCCATTTCTTCTCTGCATTTAAGACCTCTGCCATCAGTGACAGTATTACCTGTAGCTTACGCCCTTCATTGAATGGAAGATCTCTTCTAGTAGAGGTCTAAAGTCTAAAGGATTTTCCCTTAATTTTTTTTTTCCCTTTTTTAATCTCTCTACTAAACTAGGAGATTTCCTCTGGAAGATATCCCACAAGATGAAAAGGAAGCTGCGAACTGGCTTCATAAGCTTTATCAGGAAAAGGTAAACAGCTTTGCTTTCTTTTCTCTCTTTTGGAACTTTCACAGGGGTAGTATGTTAAGGCACTGAGTAATGCACAGTCTTTCACTGGATGGAGAGAAGAGATGGAAATACTATGTATAATTTGGCAGCCATCCCTCAAACTGCTGGAAGGAGCAGTACAGAAGAGCCCCTTGGCTGCAGAGGGCTGACTAGTGAGTAGGTCTCAAATTGCCGGGAAGCACAATGGGATTCAGAGCTATGCCTGAGTTGTGGAAGACTAATAGCAATCCATTGTCTTTTTATATTCTTCAGCTCTTGTGTCTCGTGTCATACATTTCTAAAAGCTCTATTTTCCCTGTGGGTGTTTTTAGGCACTCAAGAAGAGTAATAACTGTATGTCAGGGACAGCCGGTCCTGGCTCTTAGCTGCAATTGTCCTTTGCTTTCATGTTTCTTCCACTGTCACTTTCCTTCTGCCTCCTGGTAATACCTCTGCAGTGGTGTGTGACATGGTACAGACAGTCCCTGGGATCTGCTGCCAGGGACTGGTGTAGCGCATGGCCAGCATGCCTTCAAACGGCTCAAAGCTTTTCCTCTTGTCTTTTCTTTTTTACCTTAGATGGTTAATTTCTTGACCACAGATTTAACAGTTCTATGGGGAGGAGGAGAGAACTGTAATTAACATTGCCCAGCCCTAATTGGTGGATTGCTGAACTTGAAATGTGTATCTCGATTTTTGTGTTGCTTATCTTTGTGGGAAAGCAGAGGAGTACAGAAACTTTAACTATTTTGGGCTTTCTTCTGGGATGGTGACCTGTGCTGCAGTATTTCCAAGCTTACGCTTAGTCTGTAGGTAGGCAGTGGATTGTTTGTAAGGGTCTGGTCTCTGAGTTTCATTTTGTTCATTTTAAGCTAATTTGTTTGAATACCTAAGCTCTAATTCAATTAAGGGGAGAGAAGTTATCTTACAAAGAGCAGTAGCTATAATCATCTTCTCCCCCCACCTCCCATTAGCAGGTGTATCAAACTAGCTTGTGGTTCAGTTAGTGTAATAGAGGATTAGATAGCTTAAAAAAAAAAAAATTTGGGATCCTTGAATCCCGCCTGTTGTTATCAGGGACATGCCATCATGTAATTCCCTTGTGAAAAGGCTCTTAGATGCAAGAATTCCTTCTGACATTGCCTGGCTGGAGGAGTAGACATTAAGGTGTATGTTACAGGGGTGGTCTTTCTCTGCTTGGTTCCTGCTTTGTTAAACAGTAAACATAGAGCTAAGCAGATGCAGCACAAAGCATTCACTGTGGTTGGCGCCATTCCTTGGGCAGAATGCTCTGCTTTGCTTGCAGATGGAGGGTTTGGTGTTCCTTGCTGGTGTTCGCTGTACCTCCGTTCAACTTTGGTGTGAGGTGTTGCCGGGGAGGTATTACTTATACATGTGGGAATTTTATATATTGATCTTATGGTGGTAGCCATATGTTGTAACTGGAATCCTTGAAGTGCTCTTCCCACACAAAGGGTATGCCCTCAAAAGCCTGTGTTACTGGCAAGGAAAGCCTTGAGCTTCTCAGCCCATTATAAAGGAAGCTAAAAGAAAAACAGCTTAAGTGGGAAAGATAAGAAATAGCCAAACTTGAGCCATCCTTGGTAATGGCTTGGAAACCTTACAGAACATTCTTACAAACTGAGGGAAGACTCTGGGCATGCTGCTCCTTTGAGCATGATTTGTTTCATGATTGCATCTCCCCGCAGGCTCAGCTCAGGATGCAACTGCTCTGTTGAAGTCTTGGGGTTGTGGCTAGCACAGTGCTGTCTTTACTGGTTAGCTTTTGCTTTGCCTCCTCTTTGTCTGTATATACAGCATTTTTCTGCTGTGCTTTGTTTTTTGGAAGTAAAAATGGGAAGAAAAAGCATCCAGCAAAGAGGTGTCTGAATTGGCCTCTGGCCTGCTGCTGCCCTAAATTCCTAAGCAATTAAGAGAAGAGATGAAGGTATTTGGTAGTGGAGAGGCTGATATAGTTCCAGTTTCTCATGGTGGTCAAGATTGTCTTCAAAGCGCTAATACGGTAGCCTAGGCGGTCAACAGAAATGCCCAAATAAATGACAGCAGATGGAAATGGATGCTGTGTACTCTTGATGGGTGTTTACCACAGACACTGTCCTTGACGTCCTGGAATTGACTAGTCTTGGGTTGCTTGGTGCAAACATTATGAACATGTTTTCTTCTATGTTCTCTTTCTCCCAGGATGCTTTGCAAGAGATGTATAATCAGGAAGGCATATTTCCTGGCCAGCAGTTTAAACCTCCTAGGAGACCATGGACTCTCCTAAACTTTCTTTTTTGGGCCACAGTTCTCCTCTCTCCTCTCTTCACGTTTGGCTTTGGAGTTTTTGCAAGTGGATCACCTCTCCTTATCCTTGCATTCCTGGGACTTGTTGGTGCAGGTAATAAAAGCAGAGAAGATGCTAAGCCCAGAGTGACATGTAACAGGATCCATTACCTCCAATAAGTTCTGTGTATTAATTAATATGAATGGGGGGGCTTGCAGAAGAGTACTTGGAGCTCACTCTGTAGTCTTTATGTTGTATAGCATTTTTATTATTTCAAAAGCTTTAATCCAGGCAAGCTTGCCTTCATATCTTAGGCAATCTCTATAGCAATCAATAGCAAGTGAGTCTTGTAGCCGGTTATTATGGTGCCTGAAGGACAAAATACTCTTACTGCACACCTTGCCTGTGAATTAAAAAAAAAAAAACACCACACAAACAAAACCAAACACACACCCCGCCTCCCCAAACAAAAAACCTTAACAAAAAAAAACCCAAAACCAAATTGGGGGCGGGAGGGAGGATATGCTTCAGTGTTCATACTACCTATCCTGTTAATCAACATAGAAGCATTAATTATATTTTAAATCTGGATTGTCCTCCTCTTTTAGTGACATCTGACCTGTGATCCGTGTGCAGCCTCATACAGCGCACTGTTGGTCTGTAGTCACTGCTCTCTTCAGGATTGGGTTAACTCATGTTGCTTCTGCTTATGTGTTTACATGTAATTTCTTACATCCTTGAACTGGTTCTAATATGCCTCCCATTTCTCTGTTATATTTTAAAGCTTCCTTTGGAGTTCGTAGACTGATAGGAGTAACTGAAATAGAAAAAGGCTCCAGCTATGGGAACCAAGAATTCAAGAAAAAGGAATAACTGACAGCTGCAGTTCAGCACATATAACCAGACTATGGTATCCGATTAACTTCAGTTAAAAAACAACAACAAACACTTAGAAACTATCTTTTTCTTAATAACTGATGACTAATATTAATGAATAAAATTTGAGCCAGAAGAAGTTGGAGGCATCAACTGAAGAGAATGCATCAACTTTCTGCCTGTTTAAGGATTACTGTAGTCAAACTATGGGAGAAAATCTGGGGTGGGGTGGAAGAAGAACTAATTTTTCTTGCTTTGTTGGGGAACTTGAGGGTGGGGGGAGAAAAGAGGGCATTGGCCATGGCCACATGCATCTTCAGATGACTGAATACACTGGTTTCTGTCAAGAGCACTACACTCACTTTTACAACAGGAGCCATTGAATGTTTCCTCTTGCTAAAGCCAACATAATGTTTGTTGATTTCCAACTTTTTTTATTAATGAGCCAGGAAAAAACAACCCTTCTTAAATTAATTGACAGATACTCATTGGGTTAGAGTCATTTTGGAAAGGCTGTGTTGTCATGGCTACAGATGAAATCCTATTTGTATGTTACACTGATACTTTTTATTTTCAGGCAACGTCTTAAAACTTCTGTAATGCGAGAGAACGGATAGTGGAGTTTGGAAGCAGCGTGTTATTGATCAGCACGTACCATAGAACAGATCCACTAGTATTAAAACAGTATAAAATTCTCATCGTATCTCCTGCTAACTGCTCAAGGCTGTTTAATTTCAAAATATTACTTCAGTCTTGAGTGTTGTTTGCCCTGTTTCACATTATACATTTATGTAATCTTGAATCTGTTTGGGCTTGTTTTGTTTTCTGAATTAATGGTGACCGTGGGATTTGGAGTTGTGCAAAGACAGCAATTTATTCAATTGTCCTGACATTTTCTCCTTTTATTTCTGTTCGCATCTCTCATCACCAAAGTCCAGTTCAGCCAACCTCTCTCAGTAAACTGGGAGGCAGCAGCAGAAATCAGCACAATAGTTTTCAAAATGTCTTCTTTTACAAAAATTTGAAAAGGAGAGGTCTGTAGCAATCAGATTTTGAATACTGGCATCTCTTGAACTTTTAATGAGAGTTTCGATATTGATTCACATGGGGCCAGGATCTTACCGTGTGAGCTGTAATGATAGGGTGTGCTGCACTTTCTACTTGGTCATGCTTTAGATGTTAATGTGAAGTGTATTGCAAGGTGAGCTGTGCTGTTAAGCATTAGAAAGAGTATGGGGTCTCTTCAGGGATTTTAAATATCTTTAGTTTTGCTTGTTGACCTTTGATTTTTTTTCACTGAAAATTAGAGATCAGAATCATGGCTGTACCTGTCTCTTTTTTTTTTTTCCTTTCTTTTTTGCAAACGCACATTCTGAGATTTTTGTAGATTGCTGCTGTATGCATAGCTGAGGAATTACTTGCAAACAGATGGGAACTACCTGTATGTTTGAGTCTGAAGGCCACAATCTGCATTTGGCTATGCTCAGAAGTTGGTAAAATGGGTTGCAGATCTACAGCTGAGGGCAGAAGCTGACCCTCAGGGTCTGTATTTTTAACCCAGCTGCCACTAGAATATTTATCTCACTTTTGTAAAGAGCAGATCTTATCAAAGCACTGGTTGTTATTTTCATCTTTGCTCTAGTAACCAAGATAAGAGTAATAATTTACCTTCTTTTCGTATTTACTCTAACTGTTGGAATGTAACCTCTTCTCCCACAGGTTTTTCTGTTTTCAAACACTGGAAGAGCAATTTTGTAACTTAGAAAAATATTTTACTTGGGGTCATTAATCACTGTTCTGTCATGCACTTGATTTTTATTTGTGGTCTTTTCAACAAGAGGATTTCAAGGATGACCTATGTTGTCTGTCTCCTGTTAGACTCATCCTCACTGCGTCATTGTACCCATAGCCCCAGCATTAGTATGTCATCTTTGTCCCCTCAATAAATCTTCCCTAAGATAGGGGATGCAAAACTGTTGTTAATGTTAGTGGAATTTGGAATATGCTTTGGGAATTGAGGAGAACAGAGCCTAGCCATGACTCTCTCTTCCTTGCTGGATGTTTTTCTACTCTGTCTTTAAATATGGTTAGACTTCCAAATGCTGATAAATACAACTCTCTGACTTTTCCCTGTTTTTTAATTGGAGGACTAAAAGCAGTGGGCTTTTCTTTATTCTTTTTCTTTTTTCTTAAGTAATTCAGTAACGGATATAATTCTTGCTTCTTAGAAAGATGTTACAAATGCTGTATACTTGCTTCCTGAAGATGATACTGAGTATATATAAATTTTACTGGCTTAGCAGAATGAGGCTTGCAAAGCAGGCTGACCATTGACTATGTTTTATAATTACATTTTGAGCAGTATATTAATGGGCATGACAAGAATTTCACAAAATAAATCCCTTCTTAATGCCGAGAAGCGGGGAGATGCTTAAAGGAGAAGGGAATTAATAGCCTTTCTCTTTACGGGATTCTTTTCTCCTCTTAGTGCATGTAACTCCCTATTAGGAATCATGGGATTAGCGCATGTACATCAAGGGGAGAATAATCAACACTTCATATTTTCTTATCATAACTTATTGGTCATGCTTTCTTTTTGAAACTGTAATAAATACATCATCAGTTACTTAAATTTTGCTTTTCTAAACAAACATATCAGTAACCATTTGGAAAATGAAAATATACAGCAATGCACAAAACAGTACAAAACCAACACAAATATCTTCACTTTGAATTTTATCTCCTCAAATAGAGGTTTTTATACACACGTGCGCACACACGTACACAGAGTATGTATAAATTAAAATGACTGGAAATAGCTGAAGTAAATGTCACTAATGAAGATTAGCAGGTGGCTTGGATTGGAAAAGTGAGCATAGATTTTATATCTTATTTTCTTCTGGTTTAATAGAACATAGCTTGTATATTTGACTACCAAGCCCTTTAAGAGCAATAATAAACAAAAATATATAATGTTTTTCGTCTTTTGCTTTTCAACCATGCTAGGTTTAATAAACTTAAAGCTATAGGAGCGTTTTCTCTCTCCACCTTTCAAAACTTTCATTTATTGCTTGATTGTTTAGACTAAATACCACGTTCTCCAGTATGGACTTGCAAGGTGACTGCCATGGAGTTCAGCATTGACTCCGAAGTTGAATGGTTCTCAGACTAATATGGACAGATGCTATGCTCCTTGCCTTGGCAGCGCTTGTCATTGTCATGAAGAACAATGATGTTGCTCTCAAAGTGGGATTCGCAGTTCCGAGGTAGCATCATGTTGACCTACATCTAAGAACCTGGTGGGAGAGCTCAGAGAGTGCTGGCGTTGTGGCCTCTCTCAGTTAGGAAGGCACAAAAAGCTGATGGTGAAGAAGGACCAGATAACTGCTATCCAGAGGTCTTGGCTCGGTAGGGATTACAGTTCTCTGTGGCTCATTGTGGGCTGAATGTGCTCTTGCAGTTGACTTTGCGTCACTGAGCAAAATATCTGTCTCCAGCACAAAGAGTATGGGCAACATTCCTTTGTTCTGCTTTAACTTATCTTGAAGGGCTCTACACTTATTTGCTGACCAATGAATATGACTACTACCTTTGTCCTAATTGCCTAGTATTCACAGAAAAAGTGAGTGTGTCTGCTCACTTCCACGTGACACCACTTGTCTCCATCTACTGATGTCTGTATATTTGCTTGCCTGTATTTTCTGCAGATGGTTTCGTTACGACCTCTTAGCTGGAACTTGGACCTCTCCAGTTCAACCAGTCCTGTAGAAATTGGCTCACATAGCTGGGGTTTTGTCTTCCTGCATTTTGGCACTGGTTGACATGCTCAGTAGGTCTAAAGTGGCACAGTTGTGTTTAAGTTGTGTTAAGCGATAATGCAACTTTGCTGCTTCAGAGCAAACCTTTCATTAGGGAAGAGAAGTCCTTCCCAGGCCTGCTCACCTAGGCCATCACTACCTGGTAACAGGTCCTTCTGGCATTGATGAAACCAGGGAAGGGAGTTGGGACAAGGTCTTCACTAACAATTGGAGTAACTGGCAAGTGCAGGACACTGTACATCTGATAATTGCTAAAGGTACAGTTTCTGTCTGGGACTACACCAAAATCTGGTCTTCATGTACATTTTGATTAAAGAAATGTGGGGTTAGAGGTTTTTAATAATGCTGAGTTCACACTATGCAGAGCGTTTCAGATTGAAGACAGATAATATTCACATATTTTGGCATCTTGGAGAAGTATGTGTTAAGAAGTCTAAGGCCAAGATTGGACAGACCTAGCCCAAGTGTGTTTCATTCAGATGCTGGAGGGCAATGGAGATAAACGTGAAAAATCCATTCCTAGATTTCCTTTGAAAGTTGAATACACTGGTGTAGCTCACAGCGTCTCCTGCATGCCCGTGCGCTTACGTCACTTGGTGTGAAGTTTCTGGTTCACAGCAGACGACTGCTACTCGTTCTGGTTTATGCCTGTGGAAAGAAGCCCATCCCCATAATGGTAATGCTGAATTTGTACTTTGACCCAGTTTGTCATAGCTACTCGTTTCCCTCTTTCTGAACTTTCTGATCTGCAATGGGCTGCTCCAGAGCTGCCAGAGCTGAGTGAAGCCAGGATTTGAAGCAGGTAACAGTCATCGCTGGAAGGAGGAGAAAAACCGCAAGGTGCATCGCTGAAGGGAGGAGGAACACTGACAGATCTGGCCAAATTCTTGCCCTGAGAAAATGGTGTGATGGCCAGGAGCTTTGCAAACCAGAGATAAGCAGGGCGCGCAAACTCTGACTCTAATAGAGATGTGAAACCTCCCTGTGACAGACAACTTAGGAGGTAACCCTTGCCATGTTCACGTGATTGGGGTCAGAATTTGTCTTGAAGGGCTGATCTCCTTGTTACAGATGGCAACTCTTACTCTGCCACACTTCCCCTTATTTATCTTGAAGACTAGTTTATGTGATTGTCTCAGCAATCTCTGCATCAAGATCCTTCCAGATTATTGGTTGGTTTGGGTTTTTTTGTTTGTTTTATCCTGCTATGGATTTGAGGGAAACTTTCTGGAAGTCAATGTTACAGGGTCTGCGCCACGTTTGGTAGCCACCAGAAAACATGATGAAAATATTTCACGCTTTGGAATTGGGAAGACAGTGGATTGGCATCCATAAGCCAAACGTGTCATGTTTCTCCTATCCTCGGCCTCCCTAGGTTTATGGAAAGCTGCCTGTATTTCTTAAAATGTTATACCCATAGTTACAAGCCACTCTTCAGTTTTCAAAACTGGGAAGAAAGTTCATTTGTTCACTTTCACTTTTGAGAGTACTTGAGTGCAGCTGATTGTCTATTTCTAAAAAGCTTTACATTAGCGGAAGCAGCATTTTATCTTTTTAAGAGGAAATGTATTTTAAAAATAGACAGACACTTCAGGAGAAACTGGAATATAATAGTACTTTTAAAATCTAAATCGGAAGTGTTCTGTAGTGGGGGCTACCACTACCAATTTGCAGTCTTAGACAAGTTTTATTTCTTTTTTTTGTTTTGGCCAAGGTGTATTTCCAAGAAAAACACACCGATTTACTAGTCACACTAAAATCTAATTTGCAAAGGGAGGAAGAGTGGGCAGCAGAGGCTCATCGGGAATTCCCCCCCCCGCCCAAGGCATGAACTGGTTCTGTGGACCGCCTTTATTAACGTGCATGTGCATCTGTGCGGAGAGCCAGGCTGTGCCCCTTCGTGTTCTTTTGCTTCAGCTTTGTCAGAGCTCTGCCTTGTGACCACTGAATGCTCCTTGCCTGAACGCCAGGCAGCCACGGTCAGCTGGCGTGTCGCTCGCTCCTGAAGATCACCAGCAAGTACTGTAGCTTTAACGAACACCTTCTCTCTGAGACCGTCCTTAACCTGATTGATTTGTTACAAACTTGCCATTTGGAGGGAAGTGTAAGTATCAGATGATCATTATTAGCCAAATCTAACGAGTAATAAAACTGTATACAGGGTACGCATTTACTGTGCATGTGTATATATTTTTGTACATTTTTACAGTTACTTCCTACACTTGATTTTATGACGTTCAGAAGAGATGCGTCTGAATCTGGTTAAAAACAAGAAGCTATTAAGAAAACACAACCTTGTCACCTACTGTAGTTTCTACTAGGAACTCTGCCCAAACAAATATGCAGATTTACCGTGCTATGCAAATATTACTTTGTAAGTGGTCTCTTACATTTTGCTTAAGTAGTTCATGCTGGTTTTACTGGGCTTTCAGAAAAAGATTAACGCAAAAGACTCATCCTGTAAAATAAAATAGCTTTGGCTGTGTGAAAGTACTGTATATTAGAATCTCATTCACGCCTTCAGTTGCTTATTTTAACTGTATGTGATTTTTTACATAATGTGCTGGCATAGAGGGTTTTTAATTGTGCTTGAATGAAAAAGGGGGACTGCCCAGCATCTGGTTTTTTGCAATGTTACTGTTTTGCAATTACATAGCCGATAATGTAACTGGGAGATCTGCATCCTTTTCCTATTTGCCACTCTGGGTTTTGTAACTAAACATGCACTAAGGGCTATTTTCTTTTTGTTTTGGTTGGGTTTATTTCCATTTGCACTTTTTGGTCTCAGTCCTGCGAGGGCTACGTGTCTGCAGCAATAATCTGGGTGGATTGTGTTGTGGGGGCTGGGAGCCTGGGAGTAAAGAACAAGCTTAACCCTACGGCCATTCCCAGCACTACGCCAGTCATTGAGAACCACAGAGGGATGGTGCATTACTGTAGCAGTTAGAGAAGCAGTATATAAAGTTTTGCATGGTTCCTCCAAATGAGGATGGAGGGGAGGGATGTTCCTGTCCTGAAGAAAATCCTCCAAAATAAACCTAAAGTTGTATGATCTGAGAAGCTGAGACTCCAGCAGGGTAAGCTGGCTCCTCGGATAGATGCTGTAGATTAAACCAATTTTTCAAATCTGACATCTTTCAAGTTTCTATTTTTCACTGGAAGATAAAGACCTTGCCCCTTCCTCAGCTGTATGCCACGTCATACACTCCCACCTGAAAGCAAACCGAGACCCACTGGAAGGTCACTTGGCATTTTTGCTCCCTTCCCCACACTTTTACCAGAAGGCTGCCCAGCAGAAGTAGATCTCTACAATTTCTACCTGTAGTATATTCCTCAGCCTGCTTCTGTACCTGCTTGGTCCCCTAAGGCATTAGCTCTTCCTGATGGGAGTTGTGCCTGCAACAACTGACAGGTATATAATATCGTGTTCCTCTGTCATCTTTTTGCTATGGCTGTGCAAGCGTTCAGTTCTTAGTTTCTCCTGTAGGTTTTCCCTTCCCTGATCCTTTGAATATTCCAGGTTGTGCTGAGCTGCCTTAAAATGACAGATCAGTTGCACCGTGTGTCACTGTATCGGCAGACCTTTTTTTGTGGAGAGGATGGGCTCCGATTCTGAGAGTACGCAAGCAGAAACTTATTTTTTGTTACTTTCCTAGTTTGCAGAAATACAGCTTCTCTGTATACATACAGTATCTCTGTGCCTCCATTTAATCTCCTTAGATCCGTAATTCATTTTTAAAGGCCGATGATTTTGATCTGGAATTTTTAATGCTCTGTTCCAGAACTACTTTTTTTAGCCTTAAGGTGAAAAATATGGGTTGAAGTTTTTATCAGTAGAGCATAATAAAGAATTCATTTGATTAAGATGGTATGATCCTTAGTACACGCATGCAAAAGCCCAGCCATGAAAAGCAAAGCCCCAGCTGATGGCAGAGCTCTGTTCCTTCATGTGTGTTGTCTTGCCACGCGCTACAGAAGAGACGTTACCGTTGTTAATTCTTGTCCTCAGAGGTATCCGCCTTCCCCCATTGCCTGTCCACCTGCCCTTCTGCAGGTCCTCTTTCCTGAGCCGCTTTCTCTCGTTGAATGGGAGAGCGTCAGAGATCACAACTGCACCTGCTGGAGAAGCAGAAGCAGGCGGGCAGCGGGGCGTATGGACGAGGGTTGGTTAACGGGGCAGCGTGTCACCGCGGTGTTTGATGGGCAGCACTGTGTAAGGTAGCTGTGGAAATGGAAGAAAACGTTTGCTGCTCGGATGAAGGCTCATGTTAGGTGGTTTGTTTCTGTATTAAGCAGTCCACATCACAGGGACCTTTAGGTTGCGGGAGCTTCTTACATGACCTCTCTCTAAATTGTGAACACAGTAGGAAGTTGACTGCGGTGGTGGTGGCACTTGCTGGGTGTAACTCTTCTAGATTCCTTAATCTCATTTATTCCACCCTTCTTCTTCCAATACTGCATTAACATATTTGGGAAAACAGCCTGGAATTCCATAAAAGCAATGCTGTGTCAACACCAGGCACAACCAGCTGCTGCATTGGGAGCGAGTTCCTGACTGCAGTTGTGTTGGGCAGAGTGCTTTTTGGGGGGAGGAACAGGTGAATGCACTGTTTACATACTTCTAAAACTGGAATCTGTTCCTGAGGGGCTTGACAGACTGAGTGCATCTATGAAACAAAACTTTATGTAAGTATAACAGATTTTTATAGGTAGATTAAAGCTTAATAACTGAGGTATGTGTTAATGAAATACTCTTCTGGATTTTGCCATGGATTGGATTCACATCCATGAACCTATAATTTTTTTTTATATATATATACACACATATATACATTTATATGTCAGAGTCTAATACTCTCTGACTGGGTTCTTTTAGATACCTGACGTGGAGGGTATGTTTAATATTAACTTTACTTATTTGAAGATAGTTGTTACACAGGATTTCTGAATTGGCAGCGTGATATAAATTATACTGAAAACACAATGCAATACAAATGTAAGTTACGCTCAGCAAAATACAGCAATTGCAATACATAGTTCAAGCACAATGCCAACGTGATCTCCCTTACCAATCTCTGTAATATGCTCACCATCACGATGCCGGGCATCCCCAGTGGCTGGAATACATGGGTTGAAGCCAGCTCAAGCCTGTTGCTCTCTTCAAAATTCTTTTGTTAGTTACTTACTTTTTATATTCTATGTGGGGCTGAGCTACGGATTCATTCCCCCTATGCTGGTCCGGCTAACTCGGGAAGATGTTTACACCAACAGTTGATCCACTCAACTGTTGATAGCTGTTTATCTAAAACAAAGGCCACCCCTGGTCCCCTCTGTGTTGAGCTGAAGTCAGCTTGCTTTGCGACAGCTGTGGTCAGTCACACCCTGCATTATTCCCTCAGCGTCACGGGACATCACCCTTGCCCGTCTGCGCTGAGCCTTCTTCCCTTCTAGGGGTTTATTGGTCAGCCACAGTAATATCACATATGATATCCATGTACCATATGATATATAGTATGATACCAATATATTTTATGATTCATAGATTCAAGGTCCTTGAACGCGTCCAGAGGAGGGCAACAGGGCTGGTGACAGGGCCAGCAGGAATGTCCTGTGAGGAGCGGCTGAGGACTCTGGGCTTGTCTAGTTTGGAGAAAAGGAGGCTGAGGGGCGACCTCGTGGCTCTCTCCAGCTTCCTGAGGAGGGGACGTGGAGCAGGAGGTGCCGAGCTCTTCTCCCTGGGATCCAGTGACAGGACGCGTGGGAATGGTTCAAAGCTGTGCCGGGGAAGTTCAGACTGGACATTAGGAAGCATTTCTTGACCCACAGGGTGGTCAAACACTGGAAGAGGCTTCCTAGAGAGGCGTTCAATGCCCCAAGCCTATCAGTGCTTAAGAGGCATTTGGACAATGCCCTTAACAACATGCTTTGACTTTTGGTCTGCCCTGAAGTGGTCAGGCAGTTGGACTAGATGATCGTTGTAGGTCCCTTCCAACTGAAATATTCTGTTCTATTCTATAGACATATCCCCCAGAATGCCAACATCATTATGTTCCTGCTGTGATAGAGGTATGTGCCAAAGGGGCAGGATTGCGGTGGCCTATACGGTGAGCCTGCTGGCGCTGGAGCTGTGCCACCTGAGGTGGCATGCTTGGAGCAGGCATTCCTGCTCAGTGCTAGAAAGGCAAAGCACGTTGCTTCCCACAGCATTTGCTAGAAAGCAGACTACCAAAAGCAGATGCCACCTTGCTGTTTGTGGTAAATACCTCTGCACAGACACGGGCACATAACTGACAGGATATAACGGGCAAGGACTGATTGCGAAGAACGTGGTACAGAGCACAGCTGACTCTGAGGAGAGGTGGTTTTTCTTTTCTTCGCTGTGACTTGTGATGTGAACTGCCTTTGTTTTTCGTCTCACTGATGTAGGGCAACGTTTGCAAAAGCCGAATTCAGTGGTGGCCCAGTTGTCTTGTGACGTCTCTTTTATTTCCTTGTCCAATAAAGTTGTAAGCAGCTACGTGCTAGTAGTTGCTCCATTTATGATGAAAATCAGTAGAAGAGAGAAACTAGGCAGGGTTTAAGAACATGTATAAATCTCCTCCCACCTTGGCTGCAATAAAGTACAAACTCTACGAGTATTTTCAGGAAAATGCTATTTCTGGTATGCTTCCCATCAGCTCAAAGCTCCTTGTCAAAGATGGGAAAGTGCTACACCCTCCTTTTTCCCCATCTTTTAATGCAGCTGCAGCAAAGTTATATAGTCAAGATTAGGGCTGGAAGCTGGATCTTTTAATTGTAGACCTTTACCGTGCAGATACACTTAAGTATGCTGTTACAGGCTGCTTCTTCCAGTCCGTGGAGAGAAGGCTCTCGTGGCAGTGGTCTGGGCTCTCCCCTGGCGTTTGTGTTTCCCCCATCACACCGGGGAAGTGAGAGCCCTTTCATGGTGGTTTCCAGAAAGGAGGACAATGCTGCACCTTATTGCATCTGATCAAAGCTCTCCACTTTATAATCCAGCCAGGCAGGATTTGTGGAGCAGAATATGGGCCCTGCAGCTTGTCTGGCCATCAAACATTTCCATTCACGTGGTGACATTTAAGATGATGAGTGCATTTGAGCTAAATCCTGTTCAGATCATTGTGGTGACTGGGGTGTGTATAATTGTCTCCTTAGGGATTAGCAGCCAGAAAATAGCCCCATACAGCTGATACGGTTACTCTCACCTCTTTGTAGGCAAGAGAGGATGGTAGACGGAGGACTGCAGACCTAACGACCGCCCTCTTCTGCACTTTGCCTCTGTACAGCAAAGCGGGTTGGCAGGTTGCAGAAGTGGGGTCCACTGTGCCGCAGAGCTGAGCCGACCTCCTGAGGCTTCCCGGGGGAAAATCCTCCCCACTGCGGTTACTCCTCCCTTCACACAACCTCTGCAAGTGCCACGCTTGAGCAAACGAGGCCAACTCGTTTTGTGCACAAGTGGGCTTTCTTCCAGCTGTAAGGCATTACTTTAAGCAGTTGCACAAAAATGAGGCGTAAGGAAAATGCAATTGATGCCGAATGGGCGGACTAAGCTCTCCCTCTTCCTTAGGTCTTTTTCTCTGTTTTGCTGCATTGTTCCTCCCGTGTTACACCCAACACATAATCATGTAATCCCCGTCATTTACAAAGCTTTATTCCAACTCTTCAGTTTTTTGAAGGTCTATATTAACTCTTTTTTTTTCTTTTTTTAAGAAGTTGAAGGTTTTCAGTACAGAGCATTTATTGGGGTTATAATGGCATGATCTGCCTCTTCTGCAGTAGGGAAGGATGGGGAAGCATTGCTTGCTGTCTCTGCCAGCAGGTAGGTTCAGAGCAAGACTCACTAACTGAACACGATAAATGAGTTTGCCTAACAAATCCCCTATTTCTTATCTGATTAATTTAATGTTAATGGCTCACTAAAGGATGGAGAAGACCACCTCAAACTGCTAAGAAATGCTCCCATGAAAGGGCTTTTGAACATTCTGCAGCTGTGAGGTGTGGACAAGACACAACCATGTGCTGCAGAGTGGAACCCTATATTTTTGGGGAAGGAAATTTGCTCAGACCAAAGTTAGTTCCCTCTCAGATGGGAACAAACAAATAACATCCCCCCACCACCCCCGACCCAGAACCGCAGCAAGATGGGAAACCTGCAAACTTGTTATTTCCTGAGACTGTGCACTCTTTTGCTGGCAACCGTACAAGAAGGCAGTTGGCCTATCTAAATTAAGTACCACACATAATGGAACATAAATTATTCCTGTTAACTCCAATGCGATAACATGGTTAGGGAGAACAAATTGCACTGAGGCAGTATTTCTTTTTTTCTTGCTCTCAGAGGGATCTCTCAGTGAAGCAACCTCTGGAGCTAACATTAGGTCTGGGAATTTCACAGACATTAATAGGATTAGGCACATGACTTCCTTTTCAGTCTGATGGGAGTCAAGTGTTTAATTCCCTTGGGCTTCTCTGAGATTTCAGCACAGATTCAGAAGCGGCACCCAAACCGTCAGCACACCCAGATTTGCCTCTCTGGCTGTTCCCCAGGCAAGGAGAGGTTTGCTAATCCACCCATCAGAAGGGTAAATGGCCTTTCCAAGGAAGAGAACTTGGTGTGCAACCTGGGACAAAACAGTACTCGCTCCCACTCAAGATGCAAAACAAAACAAAATATCGTAACTTCGTATAGTACCTTTACGAAAATGAAATAACAGAATTGTGCTCTTCCACTCGCAAGAGGAAACCTGTTCTCATTTACCAACAACTCATTTGGCGGAGGGGTTCAAGCTCAGTCTTACTCGGCTTCAGTTCGGTGCTTAGGGCAAGGTTCATGGTGCCTTTCTGTCTTTAGACCCAGCTGAAAAAGACTAACATAGGATGGTAAAAGGAGTGAACACTTGATTGCAATGCAACTAGAGGATTCTGGATGTAAGTAGCATCATCCATTAGAAATATTTACTGCCTTATTATTTGGGGGACAGCGGTGGTCAGAACAAAAATCGAGGAGAGATCTCATTGTCCTTTCTCGCCCGTCAATGACATCTTTTGTTTTACAGCTGTCTTAATAGCTTTACTAAGAGCACCAATGTCTAATAGGATCAAACCCTGAAATAGAATTCTGTGGCAGAAAAAGCCCGCGCTGCCTCCATGTCTTTGTAATCTCAAAACTTACGGTACTGTTGTGTCTCTGGTTGCTTAGTCCTTCTCCTTCTCTATGAAATCACATATACACTGAAATTAAGAGGTGGCGACTGTCAGTTTAACCCTCTGTGAGGGGTACTGTTATCACGGTAACAAGGGTATCGAGCCTTTTCTTCAAAAGTGAAGGCTAGTGCTAACAGCACCTTACCGTTTGACGGTGGTGTAAGAAAAATGTCTCCTCCTAATGGGACTCACTCCTACGAACGTTTCAGATACCAAAAACCATGCTCCATCTCTGCTCCCGTGCATGAAAACATCCGTCGTCTTCATAACTATGTTCCAATGCATGCGTAAAAGCTGTCCTCTCTCCATCCAAACTCAAGATTATGAGTTTGATTATACCTGTCATGTCACTGCAGAACGCAGTTCTACTGATACAGAGCAGGGAAAAAAATAAGGACTCCAAAGTGGAGGATTCTTACCTGAATATTTACTTCTAGGCTTATTGTGATGGCTTTCTAGGCCTCTTCTTCAGACTTCATTATTCTTGTAGTACTTCCATTTTGCCACCCAGGGAGGACCTGCCTAAGGTAAGCTTGCAAGGGAATCTCATCTCTAATTAATATTGCATTTTAATTTAATAACTAATAGCTTTTGACATCCTAATTTTGAAATGAGCTTTCCCTTGATGAATTCAGTGAAGAGTATTTAAATAATGGTGTAATTCACTGTAAGATTCCCTCCTTCCCTGTTCCCATCAATTTTTAATTATACCTGGGACATGTGAGCTCTTCCCCAGGCTGGTGTGATGGACAAACAGAGACCCTATTGCCTAGAAAATCAAATAGGAAATTTTATGGTCTAGCTCTTACCAACTTCACCCATACTCTTCAGAAGCTAGTCCTAAGCAGGAGGATAAATGAAGAGAAGTAACAACACACAACTACTCTGTTATGATACGTTTGTGCAAAAAACATAATTAGTTTGTAAAGGCTTATTCTATTAATGTTTCCTTTAGCGTGTTTTCTAAAGTGACTTCTAGAAATGAGCACGCATCAATGTTTCTAATAGTGTATTAAGTGAAAATGAATAGTCATGAACATATGCTGGAGGAAAGGGTTGTCTTTTGTCTGGTCTGTACAGTCCCCAGCTGAGGGTGTACGTGTGCATGGACCGCAGTGTACAGCTGTTAAAACAACTTAAGTAACAGTGATTTACCTCCTCAGTTGTGAACAGGGAGGTCTCTGACAGTGACACAGGTTAAATAAACCACGGTTTCTCTGAGCCTTCATGGCAGGTCATGATAGGTTGCTCGTATCTGGCAATGCAGTCACCTTGCTAGCGCTGATACCAAAGCCCCTGTACTCGAGTTGCACACGGAAACGTCCCGTGGTGCTGTCTTACCTCCCCCTTTTCCAAAGTATGGCCAGTGTTCTCATTTTTATCTTTCTGCGCTTCTAACTCCTTCTCTCAGGATAGTATCACTTTCCAGATAAATAAGAAATAGGCCCTTTTCTTCTAAGGTCTTTTGTCTCAAGAGGAAGCCCAAAACCACCTTGGGGTGTGACTGCCCCAGGACCCTGCCTTGGACTCTCTCCCACTCATGCTCTTGGCATAAATGAGGATGAAACTCCTCATGCAAGCCTCCTCTCTCTTGAGCTAGGATACTCGCTTTCCATTTTCGTGCAGCAGTAGCTACTATGGCTGCACACTTAGCAGGGCTGGATAATATGAAAAAGGGAGCAGAGGTGGGTGATACAGAGAAGTAGCACCCTTGGAATGGTGGAGAACATGCTGCATGCTATCAGTTTGGATCTCACTGTTTAAGACCGGCTAATTAACCTCAGTGCCTCCCTGCTGGCCATTGAATTGTTCCCGTTTTGCAGCCCGGGTCCGGGACTGACATCCTGAAAATACTCCAGAGCTACAGGAACTCCTGGGGTTTGAGGGCCTTCTCCATCTGCTGGCACCTGACCTTGTTTCTGCCCGTGCTGGAAGCGTGCTCGTTGAAAAGTTGTTCGGATTTCAGCAGAGCTGTAAAAGGCGGCAAGTGATGGCTCAGCTGCAAACGTGACCAGATTGAATTCTTCTGCTCTTCAGGATTAGTTTGGACTAAAAGCTGTCATGTCCACTTTTTCCTTTTCTTTCTTTTATTTTGTTCATGTGGTACAGGGGGAGAAAGCACAGTTGTTTGCACCATTAGACACATAACATTATTATCCTGATAATGATGTTCATACTTTTGTACTCAAAGTTCATACTCAAAATTTCATACTTTGAACTTGTTCTTCTTTACCAAGGTGGATAAGCATACTTGTAACATACTCAGCATTTGATCTGTGAGTTCAAATGCCTTTCTCCGCATGCCTGCAAGGTGAAGCTGCCTCTGATAACTCAAACACGCTGCTTTTTTGTAGCATCTTCCCTGGATGAGTAGGATTTTTGAGAGCTATTCAAAGCAAGCTGTTTGGGAGAGGAGGAGAGCCTATCTTAAGGAGTGCTAGAAAGAGATGCATTGCCAAGAAAGGAGGTTTCTTTGCATCCCAGAAGACGACTGATGTTGAAAAGATTATGAAGATTATGTCGGAGAAATAGCGTGCTACTGATCCTCCCTTCCAGGCTAGGTAGCATCTCCCCCTCCTTGCTCCAGCTGCTCTGCCCTGGCTTGCTGGCCAGTTTTTCTGTAGACTCCTTCCTTAAATGATTTCTCTTTTCTTTTCTTGCCACTTCTTCAGGCTGTTAGCTTTTCCTGACCCTTCTTGGAGGTCTTTCATCCCGCATTTCGACCTTGTCCCTCTGGTTTGTCTTGGTGGTCATTTAGGGGTTTCAGAGGAAGGACACATGCAGCTCTTCAGCAAAGTTACTATCGCTTCCTCTGCATTCCCCATATTTTCATGACTCTGGTGATGGGGGGCAGTTCACACAACGCAGCATTTTCTACTGCAGAAACACAGACAGACAACTGCGGATGGAATGAAAAATGCTCTTGAATAGAGCTGGTATGGAAATGGATTCCCCTTGCTGGTTTTGTTGCTATTAAATAAATTTCAGTCAATGATTCTTGCCCAATGATATGAAATAAAAAGCCAAAATTCTGGTTATTATGTACAGCTAATGATTTGTGGCTGATATACTAGTTTAAAAAGACAAAGTGGCTTTTAAACTGTTCATTGTGAAAAAAGAATTCACTTTACAATATTACAAAAGAATTTTCCCAAATGTAAAAATCTTGACAATTTTATTCTATGTTTCTGCAGATGGCTGTGAATTCGTGAAATTAGTTAATTAAAAAAAGAATTTCCTATGGAAAACTCATTCAGTTAAAAATAATCAACTGACTGCATACAGAAGTGTTTTATTGGTTATGACGCAGAGATGATAAAAAATTCCAGCATTAATTTTTACTTGCTTTCATATACAAATTCGTTAATCATAGAGTGAATCAACCATATTTTTTTCTCCTGTAATACAGTAATGTGAAAAGCCATTGCTAAGCTGATATCAAATGCATAAATCGATAACTTCTGGTTAGGATCACCTTAAAATCTCAAAGTCTAGGCAAAGAAATGAAAGTATTTAAGGTGTAGAAGAATGACTTCAATTAATTATTTAATGGGGCAAAATGTGTCTCATTTTTACAGTAGTTTGATTAGCAGGAATTACCTGAAAATACTTCTAAGAATACTGTCTGTTGACACAGGTTGGTGTCTACGTGCCGGAGCGCTGTTCACTGATGGGCCACAAGCTGGCGGCACTAGACTATGCGCTTTGGTGCCAGTTTTCTGACCACTGTCTGCAAACTGAAATGAAAACGTAAAACTATACATCTGATTCAAGATCGGATTCCTCAAGTAATTCTTCATTTGGGCTAAGGCTTCCTTCAGTGCTTGCATAAAACTTAGTTATAGTTAATAAGTAGATTTTTTTAATCCCAAACACTGTACAACGTAAATGAGAAGAGCAACTGCAGGACATCTCACTGGAAGTCCATGAATTCCAGTATCAGTTTCTCCCAAAATGTTCATTACCAAGTCCATCAGAGGAAAAGGAGAGAAATCCCTACAAGCAAGGATTTCTGTTCTAACCTGATCATTGGAAAAATGTCTTCAAACTTTTCCCATAGGTAGAAGTTGATGCTCATCTTGAAGAAGGAGAGTTTCTAATAGAAATTCCTGCTGAATTTTTCTTTCCAAGCCTTGCTACTGTCCAGATAATGATAAAGTTGAACATTGAAATATTCATTCTGCCTAGGAAGTTTCTCTTCTGTAACCATTTTCAGGTCAGACAGGATTTGAACTTTTGGTAAAATACCAGATGCGTAAGCTATCTCCTACCATTTCACCCAGAACTGTTCATCTGCCAACAGGCTCTGTTTTAAGTAGTGGTGATTGATAGTATGTCAAACTCAGGGTACTGTTTCATGAATATCTCTGGCATAATCCTACACTAAGTCGTCTCAGGGAAACCAACCCAACCTGTTGTTGTAAAAACAAGAAGAGTTGGGCACAGCGTAACTGGTACTAATTTTTGTACCTACATTGAAAAGCTCTGGGAAGACATCTTCAAGATCCTCCATGCAACTGAAAGCTGGCATAATGATGATTTAAACGATTTAGACATTGCACCGGGTCTGGCTGGGATGGAGTTAACTTTCTTCATAGCAGCTCATACAGCACTGTGTTTTGAATTTGTGGCTAAAGCGGCGTTGCTAACACACTAAAGTTTTGGCTGTTGCTGAACAGCTTGCACAGCGTCAAGGCTTTCTCTTTTTCCCACTCTTCTCCTCCAGTGAGTAGGTTGGGGTGGGCAAGAGCTTGGGAGTGGGACACAGCCGGGACAGCTGACCCCAGGTGGCGAAAGGGCTTTTCCATACCATATAATGCCATAACGTCATGCTCAGCAGTAAAAACTGGAGTACAGGAAGAAGGGAGATTTTTGGCTTCCAAGGCGGCTGCTGTTCAGACTGGCTGAGCATTGGTCTACTTGTGGGAGGTGGTGAGTGATTTCCTTTGCTTCATTTTCTGTCTCTTTCTTTCACCTATTAAACTGTCTTTATCTCAACCCACGTTTTCTCACTTTTATTCTTCCTCTTTTCTCCCCTTGTCCCGCTGGGGATGAGGGAGCGAGCGAGCGAGCGGCTGTGTAGCTGCTGGCCAGGGTCAACTCACCACACAAAACAGAAAGAAATGTTATACTGTGGTCAAATGTAGAGAATAAAGATATGCTTTTTCATGAAAAATCTTTATTCGGAGGTCATCACATGGGAGCAGTGGGATGTGTGGATTGGAGGGAACAAGGCATTTTACGTTCACGACTGTTACGGCTAGCAAATCCTGGGATCCTAGCATCTACGATGATACTCCTGGGCCTCCATTACCTTAAAGGCTATCAGGCAGTCAGTCAAAACTGGAGAGAGGGAATCAAATTACACTGTGGACACTGCTGGTTTTGTCTTCATCCTGATCAAAACCTGGCATAGGAATTATATTTTCCTCCTATCACACCCTTGCCTGCTGGGGATCATTTCCCTTCCTCAACACCATTTTCTTTCTGTTTGTCTTCTTTTCCCTCTCTGCCTCCCCAAAATAGGGCAGTTGATACAATCTTCAAACTCAGCAGGAAGATTTTCAGATGTGGATTTCGCCCTGTAATGGACTTTCCATCAAAACATAAGGCAATTAGGGATACAATCTAACTGCTTGCTTTCCTTTTTCCTGCTTCTTAAATATTTGAAAGAATTTCAACAAGGGTTGTCCCAGTAGGGACCCGAAGAGTGACATCATATTATAGGATTTAGTGTTATAACAATGAGCCAGGGTTTAATTAACCTTTCAGCTCTTCGGGAGACCTGAGACAGAAGATCCAGTTCCTCACAAAACCGCTGCTGCTTCCCTTGCAGTTATTGAGCTCATTAATCTCGCTGATACTGTACTTAGGACTACAGCTATATTTTATTTTGGTCAAGTTAAAGTGCTAAATATTTTACAGAGATAATGAAATTCCTTGTCCTGCCTTGCAGAGAATATCATTTAAACAAACCAATAACAGAAGAAGAGCTGGGGGAAAAAGAAGGAAATGGAAATTCAGGAGCAGAAACTGATGTGGGATATGTTGACTTCCCCTGTTTGCTTGACACCTGAGCCATGTGGGTTTGTGCTTCAAAACAAATGAAATATGACAGAAGGGGACAATGAGAAATTTAACTCTTTAATTGTTTACATAACCACCATACAATATACACATACAGCACATCTGAAACCAGTTTCTTTCTCTGAAACAATCCCCACCTTTCAAGTCAGACTTCATTCCTACTCCAGGAGGGAGAGTTCCCAAAAGCCACAGAAACTGCCCATGAAACTAGCCTAACCCAAACCGAGCCATGTAACATGATTCATGTTACACTGATGGGATTGCCTGATGGCAGTGACTATGGGGTGTATACATCTCTCAGTCATCAGTAAGAAGAAACGTTACAGCAGAACATTAACAACTACAACCGTGCAAAATTTTGATGGAGAATATTTTAAATTCTCTACGATACCTGAAAAATCTTATCGCAGAGAGAAGTTGTGAAATGAGCAGAAAGTGGCCTGGCTGCAAGATCAGCGTGCATATACAAAGTAAAAGTAGGAAGAATAAACACCAGCTACTGCTACTGAAACAGTTAACGAAGTGCAGTTGAACAAAGTTAGCATGAAGAGTTGAGTCTGCATTTTCAAAAGTAATGAGTGAGTTTGTACGCCTTGTTTTGCGAGAGTCCATTTTTTCCCAAGGTTGTTTTTGCTGCTAGTGTGTTCTCATGCACCCAGAGCCCTGTTCCCGTAAACATCCATCTAAGGGAGTCGATGGCGTGTGCTACGGCCCTGTTCAGCCAGCACGCCTCCACTGCCTTGGCACAGAAGCCAGACTGTGGAGTAAAGAGGAAAAGAAGGGCTGGTGCACGCTTCTGTCCACACCATCCTGAAATTCAGAGGGGGCTGAGGTGCACACAGACTTGGAAACCAGAAATCTCTTCTTGCTTTAGTAATACATATGCAATCTTTCCATCCAGTCATATAGATGCCTCCTAGATTAATCTGCTCCTTTATACTGCACCTCAAAGTCAAGATCCATCCCAGTGGTGACCTACTCGGGCACTGAGCCTGTTGCGGTAATAGCAATGATACCGCTGATGCTTAGGAGAAACATTTGCACAGGCTCTGGCTGGCTATGAACTACCCCAAGTTCAGCTCCTCCTCTCCCACTGATTCATCATTTAAAGTGCAGGTATAATTCTGCTCTGCTAATGTGACTAGGGAAAAAGTTTCAGGCACCTGATACTCGACAAACTGAAATGGTGAAGAGAATTTGCTAATTGCTTTGCTAAAGAGAATGTTTTGTATGTGTGAATGTAATTTTATCTTGCCAAGCATTTAAGGTTGAAAAACTGGAGAGAACTGTAGCACCATGATGGCCTGGTGTCTACAATATGATAGGGTTTTGTGGGTACAAAATTACTGTTCACTTAAGAAATGTATGATTTCCACTAGAGACAGACAGTATTTTAGATATTGTTGATGTAAAGGAAAGAGGAAAAGGAAAATTCTAATTGCAATTCAAGTGATCCCTTTTTCCCTTTCCCACATTTCTCCCAAAAGGAAAATTTCATCCACTCATTTCAAAATGCATGGTATAAGCACAAGGTTGTCAAACTCCCAATTTCCAAATGCTTTAATTTTTCTCCGTATAGTTTCCTATTAAAGACCTACTTTTTCTTTCAGAGACCAGTCAATAAATTAACTTTCAAATATTTTTTGGCAACTAAACACCGGAGAACACACTGAAAAGTTGTTTTCCTTAGTCTTCTAAATCTTCTTGCCTAGATTAATGCATCTGTCTCTCTGTCTCTCTTTTGTTTGCCCTTTTTTTTTTTGGGGGGGGAGGGGGCGAGGGGCGGGGGAGGTGTGGGGATAAACCACAAATGCGTACGTATTTGCTTCACTTGCTATCAAAAACAGGGTGGGTTTTTTTTGGTTTAATAGAAACAGCTATACTGCAACTATAAAAACTAGAGAAAGAAGATTGAATATACATTAAATTCTGTGCTGATTAAAAGTTTAATCCCAACGAACTATTGACTTTAGCACTAATCTCTGAAAAAAGGGGACAAGTACTCTACAGGAAGGGGAGATTGTTGGAAGAGATTCCTCCTTATTTGACTTGGGTTTGCCTGTTTTCCTACCTGCGTTGTTTAGGACTGTGCAGGATGGACTATTTGACAGATGCATGAAATGAATTGCTTTGGAGCCTGCTGGAAGGAATTTATCATTTTTTGCATATGCATATACCAGTGGTTTTCTTTTCTGTTGCAGTAAATCACGTATTTGCCACATACTTATTACTTATACTGTAAAATTATGTGTAAGTGCTGTCATTTTAAAAATAAAATTGTGCTGTGATACATCTTGACTCTCACAGCACAAAAAAAAAAAAAGTAATGAAAAAATGTTAGTGTCCAGCTGCTCACCTAAACCTGAAAATCAGATACAACATTTTTTTGTGCTATATAAGATTCTTAAAAGTTTTGGCCTTGTAAAGAATTTTGTATTTGAGTGTGCCAAGGAAATAAGTCTTGTTATAACCAAAGTGAAAGAGAAGTTCTATGCAAATGCTGATGAAAATACTCGAAGAATTGGAAACAACCATTAATCCCCAAAGCAAAACAGAAGAGAGAAAACTGGGAATATTCATCTGCAGTATGGGATGAAACATGTTACAAGGATGCTGTAATTATTTTTGAAACAACATTATAAGCCCAGAAAATAGGGTTAAGGTTTTGCTGAAAGAAAATTCTAAACAAATTGACTTCTGGAAATACTTGGACAGAACACCCAAACCACCTCAGCACAACATCACTGTGCAATAAACAGTTATGATTAATACACAGATTATCTATAGTCCTACCTTAGATTACATTTGGTTTTACACATGTATGCAGTGTTTTTCATTTTTTACCCCTTATGGTAGACTACTTTCAGTATGCTCTTCTATATCTTATTTACTTCTATTTGAGATAGTAAGTCTAAATCCTCTAAGTTTAGGATTCTTGATTCTGAAGAAATAGCACATGACCAAGGTGAACAGTGGGTTTATTAAAAACAAATCAAAAGCATAGGATTTTGGTCTACAGTAAAACAAGAGTCAATTTTATGAGTCCTGAAGTCTAACACAAACTAATTAGCCCCAACAGAAGTGTAATAGCGTGTTATTCCTATCCATTTAAAAACTCTACAGTATAAACCCTTAAACTTTAAGGGCCATATTCTCCGATATACTCTAACTGCTATGCATTGCTCTGGAACAGAAATATACTTATGATTGTGCCTCCTTTGCACGAGCCAGTTTTGCACTTGCATCTCATTTACCTCCACTTACTCACTTGCCAATGCTATGTGCTCTTTTCTATAATCCTATAATCCTCTCCCTGACTCACACTCCATACATACAACCCCTCACCCTTTCTTCCTCATGGTTTCCATGCTCAAAGAATGCACGTAGTGAATTCTAAGGCCAGCCATCTGTTGCCTGATTCACCATGATCCGTAAAGCACATCTTCAAGATGGCCTGCAACAAAATTGCTTGAAGTATTTAAGGTCAGTGGAAAATATGCACTTGCTCCCATTGAACTAGCCAAGCTGTAGGCACTAACAGCCATGGGAATGACCTAGGCTCTGAAGCAGGAAGCATGTGCTACAGAATCCTGTGAGTATGTTATGTTCTTTTCCTTTTTCCTTACCTGGGCAGAAAAGGAGAAACCATAGCTCTCCATGCTGCCACCTGGGATTATTCAAAGGTGGTGAGCAGAGGCTTAAATCCACTTGTGAAAATTGGCAACCCAGCTGTCACACAAACCCCCGTTTCTTCTAGGCCCAGAGCAACCCACACCTCCTCTTTGCCCTCGGGCGCAGGCACAGCCCAGCCATGGCACAGCCTGGCAAGGCCCCTCTCCCTGCCTCCCGCCTAGAGGGCTTACAGGCCTTGGGCCGCTGCCCACGAAGCCCACCACAGCCTTACATAAGTCCCGGAATACATTAAAAAACAGAAGATTCACGTCGTTCACGCCGGGGTCAGTGAACCGGGCAGACTGCGGGGCTCCTTCCCACAGTCGCCTCAGAGCACCCGGCAATGGCAGCCTCCCTCCCAGCGCCCTAGGGCTCCCGCCGGGCGGCACAGCACGGCCTCCCCCGGCCTGGCCGCGAGGCCGAGGTGAGGAGGCGGGAAGCAGGCCGGGGACGGCCAGGTAACCCTGCCTCCAGCCACCTGTGGCTTCAGGCAGCGCAGGCCGGCCATAACGACTCCGCCCGCGAACAGCTGCCCGAAGCCCGGAGGGGAGCGGCGGCACGGAGGGGAGCCCAGCCGCGCCTCAGCGCCGGGCCCCGCTCCCCCATCAGCGGCCGCAGCGAGCGAGCAAGCAAGCGCCCCGCCCCTACCCCAGCGCAGGCTGCGCCCCGCCCCTACCCCAGCGCAGGCTGCGCCCCGCCCCCGCTCTGCGCAAGCGCGCCCCACCACCCCTTCCCCAGCGCTGCCAGCCCCGCGCTTCCCCTTTATTTCACCCGTTTTCCGGGTTAACCCCTGTGCGGCCGCGCTGGGCCCGGGCGGCGTCGCCCCTCGCCGGCGTGCCGCGGCGCTCCCCGGAAGCGGTAATGCTCAGTCGGTGATCCAGGAAGCGGATGAGCTCGCCCGCCTTCCCCTCCGGAGCGGCGCTGCGGGGACGCGGGGAAGGGGGTGGGGGGAGGCGGGGGGGGGGCGCCAGCAGGCCCCGAGGCGGAGCGGCCCGTCCCAGCCCCCCGGCAGGGGGGAGCGGCGGCGGCGTTTCCATGGCGCCGAGCGGGCGGGGGAGCCGGGGCTGAGGACCCCGCCCGCTCATGGACCCCGCCGCGGCGGCGGCCGCCGAGGAGGAGGGTAGGGAGAAGCCCCCGGTGATCTACACCATGGAGAACAAGCCCATCGTCACCTGTGAGTGCGCCCCGCGCGCCCAGACGGGCGTTAACGGTCGCTGCCGGGGTGGGGGGGCGGGACAGCAATGGCCGTCCGGAGTGGTGCGGGGGGCCTGGCCGGTGCCCCCGCTTCGGGCCCGGGTGAAGGGCGGCCCGGGGCGGGGTCCGGCGGTGTGCTGGCGGCGGGCGGGCCCGCGGCGCTGCAGTCCGGGGGCTATGCGGGGCGCTGGCACGGCGGGGAAGGCAGGAGGGGGGCGAGGCGAGAGCGGCCGTTTCGGAGGGGCGCCCCGGCGGAGGTGCCGGGCTACCGCAGCTGTGGGTGCCGGCGCTCGGGGCTGAGGGACGCGGCGCCGGCAAGAGGCTCTGGTGGCGAGTTTTGCCTCCTTACTGTTTTTCTCCCCTTTTAATGGCTGTGGACAAACTTGGGTTTGTTTCTGTATGTTTCAGGGCTGTGGTAAATAACACAAACGAATGTCATGTTTACAGGTGCTTAGGGGAAGAGATTCAAATATGACAATAAATCTTAAACCCCAGACTTCTTGTCAGTGAGCTTTTTGTAGTTTTGCTCTGGGTAAGAGAAGTCACAAGAAGTAAGACATCCTTTGTGGTGAGGAGAGATTCCCGCTGACATTATAATTTAATCTTAACTACTGTGCTTTGGTTTCATCTCTGAGACAGTTTATTTAACAGTCCGGATCGCATCATTCCAGCGATGAATTAGTTCTCTCTGGTGTCAGAGGCAGGCAGCTGGGACATGCGCGCGCTGGTCCTGATGTAAAACGTGAACTCCTATGCTCTTACAGGTATAGAGGGTTGGACACAAAGTTCACTTAAAACAAGGACGGGAACTAGACTGGACATTCGGAAACATTTCTTTACCGAGAGGGTGGTCAAACACTGGAACAGGCTTCCTAGAGAGGTGGTTGATGCCCCAGGCCTGTCAGTGTTTAAGAGGCATTTGGACAATGCCCTTAACAACATGCTTTAGCTTTTGGTCAGCCCTGGAGTGGTCAGGCAGTTGGACTAGATGATCGTTGTAGGTCCCTTCCAACTGAAATAGTCTAGTCTATTCTAACTACATCTATAATGATCTTAAAAAAAAGTAAAGTGAATGAGATCAGTGTAAGCGAATTCTGCTTGCCTTTTTTTTTTTTTTTAACAAAAGGTAACCAGTGGCTGTTTGTTCTTAGTCAGAAGTATCTCTATCGATGGCATAAACTACATATTTGCACTTTATCAGAAAAACACTGGGAATGCATTATGTGCGTATGAAATAGAAACTATTTCACAGGTGTTTGTTGTCTTATTATGAAGTAAGCATTTATTGATGATTAAGGTTTTAGACTGATATTGGTATTTAGAAAAATTATGCAACTGTAACTTCATAACTATATAATTATGGAACATATGTATATATGTTTTCTTCAGACTATTTTATAAATGTGCTTTTTTCTTTCTTAAACTTTTGCTTTTTTTTTTGGATGCAGTTCATAGACTGAAGTCAGTGGTATCTGTATTAATCTTCTGTACTCACCTGCTTCAAGACTTTTGAAATCCATTTCACGTCAGATTTAAAGTCAGAAAAATGTACATATCGGAAACACCTGGAGGATATTATTGCCTTTCTTGTTGGTGTTATGCTACTGTTCAGGCAGTGGTGGATTGCTTTTTAGATTTGCTTGCTTTATCCTATATTCAGAATTGGAGAGTCTCTGTGTGTTGGGGGGGGTGGTGGTGGTGGTGCATGTCAGTCCTTACTGTTCCTGTATGATTTGAATAAGTAGCATATCTTTCAGTCTGTTGAAGTACATGGAGTTTTACCTCAGGCTTGCTTTTTTGTTGGTAAATGCAAAAGAGAACTCTGGCCTCTTTGTGCAAGGAAATTTTCAAAATTCCGAAACATTAAATTTCATCAGATTTCAGTCAAGCCCAACTATCTGATATTGAAAATAATATTAATTTCATATAGTGAGTGAGCGTGCTTTGCAAAATGGTTGCAAAATGTTTTGGGCTTATCACCATACGGTATGGTAGCAGCTTACTTACAAATGAGGTATGAGAAGAACATTATGTATCATTTTTATGCCTTTCTCCTGGACTAAAGGAATCATTTCTGGTGCTGTGAACAAGCATGACAGTACTATCTTTACTGGTATGGACTAGAATGTCTTGGTCTGAGACAACCTAATTCAGAAAATAACGCTAATTGAGCAAAAGTGCTGAGGATGACCTCTCTGGTGAATGTAATAAGGGTGACTTGCTACCATTTTTAAACTAAAACATTTGCTTTTAATGGGGAGTGTGTTTTGCTTTAGCTATTTTAGTTTCCTTTTTTCTGTGTTCAGAGCAGTGGAGTACTTAGAGACCGTAGTATTTCAAACAAATGCATTCAACAAAAATGACTTAGTTGAAGGAAAGCTCTTCTAAGCATTATATTGCTGGTGATTTATGAAGAGGTGAAGCTTGGTCTTTCAAGGAAAGAATTGTTGGCTTGGTATTGGTTTGTTGGAAAATGGATTCAAAGCCACGCTATTAGAAGCTGTTCAACAAATACAGTTTATCTTTTGTTTTGTGGTTCCGATTTCAGGCAGTTGGAGTTGTCTGGGTGTCTGCCCCACCTAGCAGGTGCACAGGAGGAGAAAACAGACCTGCAAGGGGATGGCTAGTTTTTGATTACACGAAGGAAGAGTGAAGGTTAAGTGGGGTTGTGTCTTAGAACATGTGTTTCCTTTTGGCTACAAGATTTAGATTAATCTCTGTCAGGTAAACATTTGTATCACGAAACGCTCCCGTTAACTCTTAGGGTTTATTCTTAATAAGGGAGAACCGAAGAGAGTTTTGTTTGGAACAAAACTTATTTTCAACACTCTGCATACCAGAGATATTTTGTAAAGAAATGTTTTTATCTACTTGAAATACATTTGACAGTACTCTGAAAGGAATGCTTCTTTGGTAAAGAGAGTTATGCTTTCAAATCTGTGAGTTAGTCTGTATTGTAACAGTAGGTATTTGCTATATTGGTACGATCCTGAACTCGGCACTCTATGTATGTACAGGCCTTGGCCTATAGAATAAAAACGGCAATTTCCACGTGGCTTGTGTATTTGATGCCAATTACAAATGCAGTTTTTGTCACTACTCTTTCCATGTTAGTACTGTAACTTAATATTTTGTTCTCAGGATTTGTCTGTAGATGCATTGGCCTTGTATTTATGGTATTTGTATTACTGGCAAAACGCCATAGTTTTAATAGAGAGTTTAGATTAATAGAATTCAGCTAGGCAAACTGTCTAACTAAAAACTTCTAAAGAGACAACCATATTTTGTAGGTGTGGAAAAAGTAGTATATTCACGGAAAGATGCTGTTCCTTTATGTTTTTTTCCCTTTTCTCAAGATGGAAGCATCCCATGTAGTATTAAATCATTCTTGTCAGTTAGGACTGATAAGGAGTGCCATGATGACTCCTTTCCAAATTAGTTTGAATCACGTTTTTATACTGTCGGTCTTACTAGATTGTAAACCCACTGAGGAGTTTCACTGTTCAGCTGTGGTTATGCTCACTCTTGCAAACTCTCAATTCAAGTTTGTAGCCATTTATCTTCACTGCTAGCAGATCTTGTACGTTTACAAAGCATTTTGAGTCAGTTTCTAGCTTTGTCACTGCTGTAGAAATACTGTTTTTAGCATCATTAATTGTTTTTTATTTGAAGAGGCAAGTTAAGCATTTGCATCGGACATCTTGAACTTGGATAGTTTCTTTGCAATGTTGACTTGACATAATCTTTAAAACAATGCAGATTACTTTCCTAGGAAACCTAAACAATGTTGCTTCCTTCTCATGAGTCCTATTTGAAATTTTAATTTGAGAAAGTCTTTGGAACTTTAATATAATGTTCTTGCACATTTATATCAACCGAGTGTTCTGATGAAAGAACTTGTCCTTTTGTAGCTGGTTTGCACTTAAATTATTAGCTCCGTCTATCTGTACGAAGAGGAAGTTGAAGACTGAAGACAATCCTGCTAAATGAAGTAATTAATAGGTTATTCAGAGCTTTCCTACCAAGCTGTTGTTTTGTAATTATCTTCATGCAGTTGTTGAATATTCCTTATCAGCTTGTAGTATCTGTTTATATATTGTGCGTGTGCATATTTGTTCTCACTGTTAATGCTCTGTCTTAGTACAATGAACTTTATATATAAACCTTTGGAGAGAATGGGCTGCATCGTTTTCATCTGGTCCATGTTCAGAATGTGCTGTGATACAAGAAGAGCAAAACCATCAGCAAAATAATTGTAGGCCCGAGAATGGAAAACGATTGCAAATATCTACAAGAGCAGCTTAAACAGAAAAGATTAATAAAAGTAAAGGGGGGGGTGGGAAGAATTTTACATCTTTTTGGAGTGAAAATAAATGCTTGCAGTTAAGAATATTGTTTTGGGACTGGAAGAGCTTGGTTAAAAAGTTCTTCTGTTAGTAGTAGGTAGATGTAATAAAAAATGTGCCAACAAGAAGTGGCATGTAGCCCAAGTGAGTAGAATGATTTGCTGCTAGTGAGACCCTTTAAACAACTATATCCTATAAATGCATTTTCCCTGTTCTCAAACAGGACTCCTGTCTGCATTGTAAGTCATCACTATCGTGCAGTTGATCAAATATTATTCTGTACTTAAATATCTGATTACATATGTCGTGAGAAGCAGCAGCATATTCTTGTTAGTGTTAACCCCTATTTTACAGATTTAGTAGTGCAGCAGTAAGTAAAAATGTAAAGTTCCATTAAACTGATTTTCTTCTGCAGGCTACTAGTGAATCAGCTAAGAATTTTGTATAGTAATTAAGCTGTCTTGTGTTTTGGTTTTTAGAGCTCTTTTGAACATGAATCTGGGTTGGTGGGGAGGAGGACCTTTAGAAGAAACAAATACAAATAACCCACCAGCCTTCCAAAACTTCAGGTGGATCCACTTATAATAGGCTAGTGAATTATGAAAAAAGATTCACAGCAGAACTTTTTATCGGTGGAAAAATAAGTGGGATCAGAAAGGTCAGCTGTGACTGATATTTGGGCATAAAAACTAAACAAAACCACACCAAAATGTAATCTTCGCACTGAGCTCTTTTAAAGGTATTTGAAGCCTTTTATCTCAGTTGACTGGGTTTGTCATTGGTATGAAAGAAAAATATTTGTCTGCTTTAGTCATCTAACCTCAGGAGTTTTCGTTTTACACTGCCTGTGTAGTCAGTGGGTTGGGATAATTTCCTCTAGAGGAAAAAAATTAATTGTGGGATATTCAGATACTGCAGTGACAAAGCCTTGAAGTATCTAAGAAATTTGGAAAGTGTTAGGAGAAAAATAGATTCTTGGGGATTTTAGGCAGGCATCAAACTAAAAAATGTCAATATTTTATGGCTCTTTGGTATCAGACAGCTGCCACAAGGAGTGCATGTTCCTTTTGGGAGTCCTGGTGATGCAGTCATTCTGGTTCTCATATCATTCCTGTACAGATTTGCAACAGAACAAGTGTCCTAGATGGGGGTAGAGGGACGGGAGGATGGCTGTGTTGACTTGATCTACCAAAATGTCAGGGAGAAAGACAAGGAGGAAAGAACGAAGAAAAGAAAAATATGGGACCAATAGCATAAAATTTTAAAAATGAGTAGTCTGAACATTCATGTTTTCTTCTAGAGCTGTATTGACTAGGATACTCAGTCACCTTTGCATTACGCTATAACCAAAGCAAAGGATGTTGTGGCATTAGGTGTCCATTTCAGTTCTTGACTAATGTAATTTTCAGAATTTTTCCCCAGGATTAGGTTTATGGTTATGAGCTGCTGTATAGAGATACAGCCTGTCCTTGAACAAAAGATACAGTCATTCTTTACTTGGTTTACATAACAGGTTTTTGCAGCCAGGTTCACAATCAAGATTCATTTGAGTAAGTTTTGTTCCTCTTCTGCCATCTTAACATTTTGGATGTCAATTTGGTGAACACCAAGTCTTTGAAGGTCATAGAAATGTTTTTAACTTACGCTGTCTGATTCGGTGTTTGATTTAGGCTTATTGTAAAACCCTTTTAAGGTTCTGCTGCTTTATTTGCATTTCTGGACAGATACCTGTTTGTCTTAATTTGTTTGTGAAGTGTTTAAATAAGTGGCAAAGGGCATGCCTTCTGAACTTTGTAATATGGAAAGAAAGGAAACACGTGCTTTCTCCTTTCCTTCCCTTTCTCCGGAAGTGTTTCTGTTTAGTGTATATCATTTAAGCATTACTGCTTTCCATTATTTTGTTAGTTAAAATAAGTTTTACCACTTCACGTACAGAACCACCTTATAATTGGAGTGGCATCACTTAAAGAATTACTGTGTTTTTTCTGAATTCGGTGTGTGTGGTGACATCCAGATGGGAAGTAGATTAATTCAGACATACATGGTATAAAAGCTGAGATGGGTGCTCCAGACGCTATGGATTAGCAGTTTTTTCTATTCTTCAAAAAAAAAAAAAAGTATTTAAATAAAACAATCAAAAAGACTTATTTGATTCATAATATAAATTAAAGAAGTTGTAGAATTGTACATCAATATGTATGATTTTGAAATACTATAAATCTATTAAATCTAATTAGATTAATATTATTTATAAAATATTTGTATTAGAGAAACTTAATATAATAAACCACAAGATGTGCACTTCTTATTGTGTTTTAAGTGATAAAGGATGACTCTTTAATGTTACTCCCTAGTTATCATCTCTGTTGGGATATTTGGGTCTTATTTAATTCTGTTGATTCTAAAAAAAAAAAACAACCCTTCTCTAGAAGGCTGCATGGTTTTAATAATGGTAGGATTCCAAAATTACTTTTCTTTCCCATTTACGCACATCCTTCCTTCTCCTTTTCATTTGTATTTGATCATCCTTTACACTTTGTCTAGGAGCTTCTTTCCTCCATTAGTGAGGATCCTTTGAGTGAGGGCTTAGTGTGGAGATCCATCACTGAAATGAATTTGCTGTGATATAATTGTGCTTAGGCATGTGGCTATAATAGTCTGTTTTGTGGGTTTGCTGTTGTGGTTTTTTTTTTCCTAAAACCCCCAAAACAACCAACCAACCAAAAAAACCCACCAAAACAAACACACAACGCTCCCTCTCCCCCCCCCAAACAAACCAACCAACCAACCAACCTACAACAAAATCTTTGAAGCAATTCTCAAACTTTTGTGCAGACATTTGGGGTTTGCTGTAAGTTTGAATTCCAGGGTTACTTGTGGTTTTGGAATGTTTCGTTCAAAATTCATAGAATTCAGTCACATACAAGCAAAGTAGATCATGGATACTACGTCAAACTACTAATGCTTTAGAGGCATGTATAGAGAACAAAATGAGATTTCTATCATGTTCAAGGTCTCTTGAGTCATAGGAATCTTGCACACCACCACTCCAAAACTAGAGTGGTCTTTCAGGATTTCTTGTTCTGTTAGTTGGGAAGGTTGTGCTCTTACTTGTCTACTTGCTGTGAGGTGGTCCCCTCCCTCCCTGCAGTCCAGTAGCAAGCAGTTAATAATTTAATGTACATCTTGCCAATCCTATGGACCTTACAAGTCCTTACGACTAGCTAGTCTTGATGTTTGTCCTGTGTCAGTGCTTTGCTAGTATTGCCTGCCGATAACTTCATTTTTAGTGTCCTTGACTTAAGCAGCTCAAACGTACTGATGACGGTAGATGCAGGGTCTAGGTGAGCAGAACCTGAAATGTTATAGCCCTTTGGGTGTTTGCAATATGGGGTAGCAGTGTTTGTAGCTGTGTTCAAAAGATAGCTGATGTATTCTGCATTGAAGGTCTGTTCTCCCTTTTCCTCGAATCCTGGAGGATAGTCTTGCCTTGATCATAAAACACGTTCTTATATGTATTTTATATGCCCTCAGAACCAGTGCAGGAGGAAAAATTGACTGGTTTTAAAACGAATATACCCTTCTTAAGCTGATAATGTGATGTGGTTGTCTGGAATAGCAGGAATAGCAGGCTTAAACATTATCATTTAATAGTTCCTCTGTATTCTGGAGTACTCATTTTACTCGAGATGTTGAATTCTGAAACTTTTTTTGTGGCATACGTTGGATTTTTAGGTGCAGTATAGAAAGAGCACTTTGTTATGCTAAAATACATAGTTCGTTCTTTTGGTCAGCCTCCAAACTTCATGGGCTATCATTCTGATGTGGTCATCATGCTGTTGCTAAATCACTAAGCCATATTTCCCTT
The DNA here is from genome assembly GCF_964195595.1 of Calonectris borealis. Taxonomy (NCBI): domain Eukaryota; kingdom Metazoa; phylum Chordata; class Aves; order Procellariiformes; family Procellariidae; genus Calonectris; species Calonectris borealis. Next base: position 122,703,266 of record NC_134312.1, read on the forward strand.
TCTATGGGCAGTAATGAGTTGCAAATCAATAGACTGTTCTCCATGGCCTAGCTTATAGAGATGTTGTAACTTGGTGTAAGACAGCATTAACAATATGACTGACACTTGCTTTGTATTCATTTTAGACATTTGTTTATAGTCCTGAATAAGGTTTGGTATGGTACACTTAATTCAGACAGAACAGGATGAAGGTGAAGAGTCAAGAATAAAGTGTTTAGTAGCTTTCTGGAGACTTAAGGCTAAAGCACTAATAATAGAGTGGGTTTTTTGTTTGTGTTTTGGTTTTTAACTGCTCTAGGAAATTGTCTCACTAAATAATAGATATTGTAGTCAGACAGAAGAGCTGGTTTTGCTTGATCTGGCATTTAGTCAGAGTTTTAAAACTTAATTTTTTTTAATTATTCTTTTTATTGTGCGGTGATAGAATTATGCTAGTGGCTGGTAATCAAAATAGTATATATGAGAAAATTGGGAAAAGGTCAGTGGACTAGAAAAGGGTTCCCAAGATAAACTAAAGCGTGCTAAGCTGCTGTGGAGGTAATGCCTGGCTGTTTGCGTGGTGGGAGAGAGAAGAAAAGATGTCAGCTTCTTCTCCAGCCTTACCTTCCTGTGGAACAGGGAGCTAAGAAGGTCTTTCTGTTCAGGTTGGGCTGTACAATGGCAGATGATTGTAAAATGGAAACAGGTGGAAAACTACCAGGAAACAGCAGAATTGCCTATATGCATGTTAAAAATCTTATTTGGAAAATGTAGCTCTTCGGCTCAAGAGATCCTGGGGAAGGAGGGGGGGCGCGGAGGAGGGGCAAGAGTAGAGTCTCCGTAGAAGGAAATAAAGGATTTTTTAGAATTAAATTGCAGTCTCTGGTAGGGGAGAATACAGCCAGCCAAAGATGAGGCAGTAAGGAGGAAGTACGGGGAAGGGAGCAATAGCTGTCATAACTCAGGGCAACATACAGATGAGAGGCTTAATAAGCGATACCATTTAACTAGTATGGGCCAGCTCATTCTCCCAGATTTAGAGAGTGCACATGATATAAAAGATTTTAGAACTATGATCAAATGCAGTGGCAAATATATTTTTGACCCTACTCCCTTCTCATTTGGATGTGTCTGTTTGAAAGACGTCAAATACTGTTTCTTCTGTTTAAGTATCATGAAAGACTATTTGGGCATTATGCGTTGGCTAGTATGGTCGACTGGTCAGTTTGGATTCAAACACATCTGACAAAGTGCCTTGTTCCGGAGTTTACCATCTCATTGCTCAAAGATGCTGATAACCATCAGAAGTTGGAAGAACTTACTTTAAGCCTGTCTTTCCCTTGTCACGTCCTCCCTGTACCCAAAGGACAAGAATGGCTTTTAAGAATTGATATTCATAGGCTACTGATAATACATTTTGTTCCATCTTGTATATAAGCTACTCCAGTGGTGTTGCATTTAATGCAGTTGTTCAAAGCCCAAGTGATTAAAGCCTAACCACAGATCTGCGTGTCCGTGTAGGGCCAGCTCCAGTGGACCTGCAGCATGTTAACAGACCTGATGTTTCTGAAGGCAGCAAGAACAGCACAGAGGGCAGGGAGCTGCTTCGTGTTAACTGCAGCCCCAGAATAACGGGGAGAGAGGAATCAAACCCAGTAAAGCACAGAACATGTGCTAATGCTAATTTTCTCATGGTAGGCCCAGCCCAGCTACAGAAGGGATGTGAACCACTGTCTAACCAGTCTTCTGGTTTGTGAAGGCTGAATTTCTGAGATTTTTTAAAATATGTTTTGTTTAGCCAGTGACTCTGGCTAAGGAGTTGCTTGTTTAGTTTTTAGTTTTAGTTGGACCAGCTATATGGATGATACTGTCTTTGGTATATGGATTATGTAGCTATGTGGAAAATTGTAATAGTAATAACAGTATATGTATTATGTGCCTTGTTAAAGTGTTGTATTAGGTCGTGAGAGCATGTGATTTAAAAAAGTCTAGTTCAGTGCTAGACTCCAGTTTCCACATAGCAGACAAAATTACATCTTTTTATTGAAACAACAAACCATTAGCTTATTAATCTCTTTTCTATAATTTACATATGATAATAGATTAATGCCTTTCACTTTTAGGTGCTGGAGATCAGAATTTATTTACTTCCTTATATCCTACACTTTCTCAGCAGCTTCCGAGAGAACCCATGGAATGGAGGAGGTAAACTTACATTTTATTCTGTGATACTATTTCAGTGTGTGTTTTTAGACTTGGGAAAGTGTGTATTTGTTGTGCTCTGAGGAGCTCTTACCATAAATTGAGTTGAATATAGCAACTGACTTGAGGAAAGGAGAACTTAGAAAATCAAGGTAAATATTGTTCAGGATGATCATTTCCACTCAGCTGTGTTGAACTTCACCTAAAGAAAAATGACAGTAATGCTGTGTTTCTCTTTTTGGTTTTGTGGTTTGTGGGTTTGTCTTGGTGTGTGCTTTGATGTGCTTGGGCAGCCATGTTCTGAAAGTGACATGCTTTCTTCTTAATGAGAACATAGGTAGAACTTATGTGGAATTAGATGTACTCTCCTGCAAAAAGTTTGGTATGGCACACTGTTTTCTGATTGGAAAAAAATATTTTGGGAATTTTCTTATTTGGAATTTTTTACTTTTAGCGGTCCTAGAGATACAGAAAATCTTTTAATGAAAGCTGAAAAGCTTCTAGCTCCTGTTCTTGCAAAAAGGAGCATCTATCTCACTTCAAGTGATACCAAATTTTAGTTTACTTTATACAAACTGCAGTAAGCATGGTTTGTGAGTTTCCAATACCAGAGTATTTCAGTTTGTTCCTCTTCCCCAAAATACATGTTCATTTTTGTATTCTGCTATGTATGTCTTGTCCACTAACTTCAGTTTTTAAACTTTGTAGGTCTTATGGCCGTGCTCCAAAGATGATTCATCTAGAATCTAACTTTGTTCAGTTTAAAGAGGAGCTACTACCCAAAGAGGGGAATAAGGCCCTTTTGACTTTTCCCTTTCTTCATATCTATTGGACAGAATGTTGTGTAAGTATTAGGAAAACATCACGAAAAACTGAGTACTCAGATTTAAAAATGAAATTGTTTTGACTTTCTAATTGTGCTCTCTGGTATTTTTCATTTGCTTTTCATGCTTATTTGAACAATTAAGTCGGCGTTGCATAAGCATGCGTACCCAATATTATTGGAAACAAAACTTAGTCAGCTTGAGTACTTTTTACCATAAGCGGTATTTCTTTGTAATGTTGCTTGACACTAAGAGGACAGGCTTTTGAATAACCTATTTTCAGTACTTCATCATGAAAAAACCCAGGGTCTAACAGTGTTACTGTAGTAGCACAGCAGGCTTGCTTCATAATACAGAAATGTGGCCAGAGTATTTCAGTTATGATCTATTCATGAGGTTAAATCTTAAGACATGTATTTTTTTCTTTAGTTTATCTTCCATATGTGTCAGGTATTAGCACATGTCAGCAATCTAAACTGCGCAAGATTTGGAATGTCTTAATCCTGTTTATCTACAGTCCACTGCTTTTTGGTTGGCCTCTGTTATGAATTAATTACCCAGTTGAAGGACAAAGGTGACATCTGATCTGTGACCAATCAAAAAGTATCCAGAACAGCCTTACGAGTTGTTGGAATTGATCTGTTTAAAACGAACCCAGAAGCCAAAAAAGTGCCAAACAACGCTTCTGTGGTTTTTTTGATTTTTATGAAAAAGCTTTTAAACAGATTAAGATTTGGGCAGTGTTAGAAGGCACAAATATCACACTTCTGTTACTATGTAAGAATAAAATAGTTCAGCTTTGTAATTTCAAACATGTTTTTGTTGTAAAGTTCAAGAATGTGTAAAGTAAGTTTAGATTATGTTTAAAAATCTTAATTTCAGTAATCCAAAGAATGATAATATACCAAATACTAAGATATATTTACTGTTAACCAAAATACTAGAAATAAATTAAATTCAAAGACCAAAACCTTACTATACTTTACCTCATTTGATTTCTTTCAGTAAGTGAACTTATTGTCACTAATTCTATTTGATATGTGTTTCTGTTTGTCTTCTGTTGGGACAAAATTTGCCTTTTGAAATTGTTCAGAATGTCTGTTTGATTTGATGATTCACCACTTCTCATCCCAGGACACGGAAGTGTACAAAACTACAGTCAAGGATGACATCACCAAGTGGCAGAATGTTCTCAAAGCTCACAACTCAGTGGACTGGCTAATTGTGGTAGTTGAGAGTGATGCCAAGAAAAAGAACAAAACAAATATCCTTCCCCGAACCTCTATAGTAGATAAAATAAGAAATGACTTCTGTAACAAACAAAGTGACAGGTAAGCATTCCTTTACTTGCAAATATTTTAACCTTTTGACTAGTGTGCTGATTTAAAAACTCAACTCACTATGTAACAGGTTCCTTGCTCATTTAAGGGCTTTCCTTGATGTCCAGCATTCAAACTGATGGTACCATAAGACCTATGCTTTGAAGAAGACTGACAAAAGCAATACAGGGAGAAGTTTATTTTCAGTTCTTCCTGGATTCGTGGTGGCTTTGAAATGTGTTTCAAAAAGCTTTCAATTATCTCCTCCTGGCTACGAGAGGTTTAAGAGGAACAGTGTGGTAATAATCAGTTTTTAGAACTTCAGGGTTTTTTTGTTTGCTTAGGTGCTTGCAAAAATGTTACCAGAATTACAGGTAGTGGGAGTGAGGTGAGAGGGGAATATGAAGCCAGTAGGGCTTATTTTTTACCATTGTACTTTCTGCCTTTTGCTTAATCACGTTTCCACTATGAGATAATTGACTTAAAGCCAGTTTCTTCAAATGTTTTTATACTAAGGAAAATAATAATGAATATATGAAACTCTTTCTGCTTTCATTAAAGTCAACAAAATACACAAATCTTAATTGGAAACCAACTTTAATAGATACCGTCTTCCTTATTCTGAAACATTGCACTGAATCCATTATATATTACATTTCTTTCTTTTAACCTTAAGAGTTAACTTTAAACGGGAGATTTTCCCCCTAAGAGTGAGTGATAAGCATTTGAAGTCGAAAAGAGTAGTGGAAGCACTCATTGTACCTTGGTGTGAGCTGACAGTGACTAGCAGGTCAGCGTGTTACAACACGCTGTACACTGGCAGCACTTTCTTTGTACCTAGACAGTGTTTGGTATGTTACAGGATTATTTGAGCAAATAGTTTTAACAACTCTGATTCAGTTTGCTTTTGGTTTCTAACTGATTGATTGGCTTGGTTTAATCATTTTGCCATAGGATAATGACTTTTCTAACCAGAAATGGTGTTTTACTTGGGTGAGAGGTTTTCCTGCCTTTAGAAATATAGGGTAGTTTTTTGGATGTTACTAAACTGTGATAGAAGAACTGAGGAAAGAAAATGCTCTAAAAAAGACTGATTTATTTGTGAATTAATGGGATCTGTTTATTTATTTATTTATTTTCTGAGAAAAACAGTGGAAGTTTTAGGATATAGGATGTGTAAAAACAAATTGAGATACTATAAGAATATATTATGGAGGATTATTTTAAGTGACTTAGGAAAGGCTGACTATATGTGATCTAATGGATCTTGGTTTGTATCTTGCATAATCCTTGCCAGGAGTAACTATAATTACCATTCTGCTGATTTGTATTGCTAAGCAGACTTTTTTTTCTTGGATAGCTACAGCATTACTTATGTTTAAGTAATCGGAATAATGTGTCCTTTATTTGCTTCAAAAAAAGTAAACCTTTACAGTAGTCATTTTGTGGAAAACACTTAACTCTTCTCATAAACTGTATATCATAGACTTAAACATACATGGAAGAGTTTTTAAAAAGCCACTAAAAACCAACCAACCAGAAAAACCCCCAAAACCCCAACATACCCACCCCCAAACAAACAAACATAACCCTCAACCTTGGTTTTTTCCTTCTGATTAGTGCTGAATGAAAAACTAAATTTTGTTCACTCTGAATCTGTCAGGTATGCACAGTTTTGAACCATGCATTTATATGTGAATTTTATGTTTACCTCCTCAAAAATAATTTTTATCTCTGTCTTTACAGATGTGTGGTACTTTCTGACCCTTTGAAAGACTCTTCCCGTTCTCAGGAATCTTGGAATGCCTTCCTGACCAAACTCAGGACATTGCTTCTCATGTCTTTTACCAAAAACTTGGGCAAGTTTGAAGATGACATGAGAACTTTGAGAGAGAAAAGGACTGAGGCAGGGTGGAGCTTCTGCGAGTATTTCATGGTCCAGGTAAGAGTCTCTTTTTATTGAAGAAAGTACTTGAGTCCTAGTTTTAATAATGGCTTTTTTTTGTTGTAGTTGGCTTTCTGGTACTGCTAATGTTCTGCTCATTCTTTGAGGGTTGGGGCAGGAAATACGAAGACTGGTATAAAAGCAGCATTTTTAGATCTTGTTTGCAGCAGGTTTGTGTTACATGTAATACAGTGCTATTACAGAAGCAGAATCTTTTCAGACTTGTCAAAGTTCGATGAGCCTCAACTGAAGCAAACAATTTGCATCTAGAAAGTGTTTTACTAGTTGCTCCTGAGTTTTGGGTAAATATCCCATTACTGTGCCTGTGCAAAGACACTCAAACTTACAATTGGTATTTAATATGAATGTTGCTATGCTTTCTTTGTTTAGATTATTATCAGTATGTATGGAGATGATTTTTAGAAAAGTGTCTATTTTGAAGTAATCCAGATAGAGAATGCCTTGAATTCCATTTTTTTGTATTTCTAAATATGTCTTTGTTTTAGCTGGTGTAGAGAAAAGCAAGAAACTCTTGTTCAAAGGTCTTGATTGCTTTGGAATTTTCTGGTCCTGTACAGTGCCCTTCTCCACACCAATTCCACCTCATCTTCATATCTCCTTTGACTTCATGCGCTACCTCTTGCATATGATATATCTGATTCTCAGACTTTTTCTACTTACCACTTTGGCTATCTTCTCTGTGTACAATTGAGCCTTTATTGATACTGCAGTTGGTGCCTTCACAGTGTAAACAGAGGGGAAAAAAATATTATTATGGGAGATGAGTCTTCAGCAATTTTTTTTTTTTTTTTTTGAAACGCGAACTTTTGATAGATGTATGAACAATATCTTGTAGTGAATCAGGATCTGGAAACACAACAGAATTTACTGGCATAGCTGTATGACTTGATTTTCTTTTATGAACCTCCCTGTGTTAGGAAGAAATGGTGCATCTGCTACAATGGCAGGTTTTCTTATATGTGTTAATACTGGAAGGGGCAGAATGTTGGAAAAAGTAGTTCCCGGAGCTCTATGGATGGATGGATGGGGGCAGGCTGTAATACCAGACATGACTAATACCAGTAACATGCTCCTTGTATTGCCTGTGTGTCAAAAGGAAGAACTGGCCTTCGTCTTTGAGATGCTGCAGCAATTTGAGGATGCGCTAGTGCAGTATGATGAACTGGATGCCTTGTTTTCTCAATACGTTGTTAACTTTGGGGCTGGTGGTAAGTGTCTTAAAATGTTAAATAAATGTTAAGTGTATTAATTTCTTCACTATGCTTCCGGTAAATATCCCGGTGCTTTGGGTACCATATGTGTACATGGGAGAAAAAGATGGTACGTTGCAGTGAAGATGCACTAGGCAGTTTGTGCTCATTTTATGCTGTATGCAGACTCAAGTCTATAGTCTATTAAAGTTTTGTTTTTCATCTCTGAGGCTTAGAAGCAATTTTTAATGAAAACCTCCGTTTTGCTCTTGCTCAGTGATCGTTACAAACGGAGCCCTGACACTCTGTAATGACCTAAGTATCGATCTGGCTGAAACATAGTTGCTGTTTTCACAGCTCACTGCTAAGTTGTTCAATAAAGAGCTTCCGGGAGAAATGCATTCAGTTTTGCCTCAAATTATATGAGACATTTGGTAATCACTACAAAACTGAATAGAAATATGTGCTTAATCTGCACTAGAGAAGATTTAACTTTCTCTTTAAGAAAAATTACTGTGCAAGAAGTGTCAAATAACTTTAAACTGTTCTAATGGGCTAAAGCATATGTTGTTGTTATATAACAACTTTAATCAGGTGTGTGTTACGAATCTGGTAAAACTATAGTGCAGGAGTAATTGCAGTGAAATATATTTGTCCTGACTGAACCTGATGCTATACCTGAAAGTGGGGGCACGTTTACCCATGATGGCTGTGTAAGAAATACTTAAGTAGATAAAGATTGTTTGTTTTGAACTTCAGGTAGGCTTAATTGCTAAGAAATACATTACAAACTGATTGCCACTATACTGATAAAAAACATGCAATTAAGACAAAATGCCTGTGGGGTTTGAATGTTCAGAAGTTCAGTTATCTACTTAGCTGTAGAAGTTCTGCTGGTTTTTTGTTTTGTTTTTGAAGTTAAGACATAAAGTCACTTATCCATATGATAAACTTTAGAAAGAATAAGCCAGCTCTCAATCTCTGGAGGGAGGAAGAAGAGGCTTTGATAGAAAGCGGTGGTTGATTCTTGGATATTAACTTTATTTACTTAGATGGTGCAAACTGGCTGACGTTTTTTTGCCAGCCAGTGAGGAGCTGGAATGGTTTAATTCTCCGAAAACCAATAGACATGGAGAAGAGAGAGCTAATTCAGAATCAAGAAGCTACTCTACTGGACTTGCGTAGTTACCTATTTTCTCGCCAGTGCACGTTATTAATCTTCCTGCAGAGACCATGGGAGGTTTCCCAGCGAGCATTGGAGCTTCTTCACAACTGTGTGCAAGAACTCAAGCTATTAGAAGTGAGTCAGTGTAATATATTCCGTTACGTGAATGATTTTATCCAATGATGATCTAACAAGATTTTTGAAGTTTAGATGTTGGTGACCAGAATACAGTAAGCACTGGCTGTGAGTTATCAAAATGATGCTGTAATAACAGATTGTAACAGTGCTACAGTTGAATGTTTCATCATGAGGATGTCTTTGGAAAGAAATTTGGAGACATCACATCCGAAAACCAAACCTGTATTTAGTTAAAGTATTCTAGTCTTCACCTGGGAAGTTAACTTCTTAAGCTGGTAGGTAATTTGTCTGTTTCTTTTCTGGATTTATTACCAGTCTCTTGAACTATAGTTCCCATCATTTAAATCTATAACAGTGTTGTATTGAAGAAAATAAGGCAGAGTGGTTAATATGCTGATATGCAGGCTAGTAGTCTGTAACAAAAAGCCGTTTCAAACTAGAAACAGTATCTGCAGTAGGGCTTCTTACTGCCACGCAAGTTGGATGCTGCTTGATCACCCTTTGTGGTTTTACCTTGTGATTCCTTTTGATACCCAGTAATGCTGTTCTGTGTTATGCATGTGTCTCTGGCTATCTCATCCGATGACAGAAGAGAGAGAGAGAAACAAGTGACAGCGCTCAGAGCTTTTTGTCATGTTGCATGCCTCCATGCTTTACCCCTCCTGCCTCCATACTTTAGTTTCTGCTGGTGTTTTTTATTCCTCTAAAGAGGCTTTATCAGGGATGTTGTACACTGATCATCCTCTGTGTATGACCACAGATGTCTACGAATTGAAATACATCTTTAAGAACAGCATAGTGTGCATGAGAATATTTCTGGATTTCACCTTGTGACTCATCCATGTCCTTAATCCCGTGGGTGTGTGGTTCTCTGTTAGTTTTATCTGTGCTGTTATAACAGCAGCTGCTAACTTTTGCCTGTTTGACATTGTGGTAGTAAGTTCCGTAAGTTCCATCTGTTCATCTGCATTTAAAAACAGAAATCGACTTCAGATGCCGACACCTTTATGTATTCTAAAACTAACATGTAATTTGCATAGATAGTATGTTTTGTGTGTGTGTTTTGTGGTTGTTTTTTTCTTTCCAAAATAAATACATGCAGGCTTCTAAATCTCTGAAGGTACCTTTTGCTCCAGCCCAAACCTGTCCTGTGCCTCCAATGTTTGGGGCTCTTCTCTGCACTGTCTCTTATTTCTGCTGTTTCTATCTCGATGTGGTGATCCAAACTGAGTGCAGGTGTTCAGGCTGTGAGACAGTGACACTTATTTGTGCATACCATGTGGTTAGCCCTTGTGATCCTTTTTCTTAATACGGACAAACCTCTTAATGTGGCTTGACGCCACTGAACACAGTGCGGAAGTCTAAACTACTCTGTTCTTAGGATCTTTCTCTTCCTGAAAATTCTTTCAGAAGTCGGATCTTTTTTTTTTTTTTCAAATGCATTGTGCTTACATGTTGAACTTTCCTATCACATTAGTCAATTACCTAGTTTATTATGGGTTTCAAGACTTTCATAGTCTTTCTAAAAGGAATATTTTTGCATTGTTTATGAACAGGATTTTGAGACACCATTATTGTGATTATATTCCAGATCTCCCAGTTATGCTTTATGATTCCAGTTATGCTCATCTTTATCTTGATTCTTGAAATATTCTAGTATCAAACTCCGGTCTTTCTCTATCATGTCCTGACTGATAATCCCTTCTTGGGTTTTGTTTTGTTTTGTTTTGTTTCGTTTTTTCTTTCTGTGTGGGGTTTTTTTTTGTTTGTTTATTTGTTTGTTTTTATCTCCATTCTTTAATTAGTTGTCCATGACAGATGTCTTATCCTTTGATTAACAAACTTATTGTTGTGAAGGAAACTTAGACTAAGTTCTTTTTTTCAGGTTTTTTAATCTACTTCTTAGTGTACTTTTAATTTCAGTCTTAATTAGATTTGATGTCTCCTTAGGAAAGTAGTAGTCTATTTACAGAAATTTTTCCCAACTCTGCTTTCTTTAGGCTTAGTTTCCAAATTTTTTGAATTTTTCCAAGTACTAGTACCTATTAGTCCTCTTTTCCTTTTCTTTCATCTTGTTGAATGTATCAAATCTAGTTAATATAATCACTGTTTAGTTGCTTAGCTGTCCTTATTTCATGAACTAATGTATAAAAATTATTTAGGAGGTAGTGAGAGATGGCCTGTTTTCTGTGTATTCTTAGAGTAAGCTCTTCCAAGAGCCTCTGCTATGTTGTATCAAGAAAAGTAATTTGCTGAAGTATTTTCTCATCTGACTAATGTTTATTTCCCAGTTAATTTTATCCATTCGTCTTCAGGTCTCTGTTCCTCCTGGAGCTTTGGATTGTTGGGTATTTTTGAGTTGTTTGGAAGTCTTACAAAGAATAGAAGGCTGCTGTGATAGGGCTCAAATAGATGCAAATGTTTCCCACACAGTTGGCTTATGGAGCTATGCCACTGAGAAGGTGAGCAAACGATGTGTTGCAGTTGTGGTATTACAATTTCGAAGTAGACCATTTGTTTCTGTGGAAAGATTTTGCACTTTTTATTGTGGAATTTAATATGGGGTTCTGTATATTGTCTTCAGTCTAGTCTAGCTGAGACATCCAGGTCTATATCCACTTTTTCCACTGTCAGATGAGGCCTCGGAATAACCAGGGTGTATTCACCTCTTTGTTTGTCCCCCGCTCCCTCTCCTCTAGTTTGATAATGGCTGGCTAATTAAACTCCAGAACGAACCAGTCCATGTTGACTGAGAGAAGGAGCATGAATTTCCATTAGAGCAGGAGAAGCTACCCAGATTTGGATGCATTTACCATTATGAATAGAGATTACAGCAATCTGTTTACATAGTTCATTATTTCTACAGTATGTTAGCATGGTAGAAATAGACCCCGAACTTCACTGAAGGTGTTACCCTTGGCGGCTTGTGAAAGAGGCAAATAAGTAATAATTTGTAATTTTTCAGTTACCCCCCTTACCATAAAGTAAAAGTTGTAAAGTGGCCTTTTCAGTTTGATTAAGCTCCTTCCCTAATTACATGAATGCCCTTTCAAGTTCCACTTACTCTGTTTCTATGAAAGAGTTGGTGTCTAAGGTTGCTACTGCTTACCACTGTTGAAAAACAGTTTAGAAAGATGACAAGCTCCAGAAACTACTGAAATAGCATACTGTCATCTTTGTGGATGTTTTTGAAGACCAGTGTAAGCTCATCCTCTTGTTTGCATAGCCTGTAGAATATTTTCTATTTATTTTAATCATAGTTTGTTCATATTTCAGTAGACTTAGGAATCCTCTAACTGACCCTAGGAGGTCCTTGTCTTATTACAACAGCATAGAAAGACAATCTCACCTTGAAGAGTTACTGTTTAAAAAAAAAAAAGGGGGGGGGAGATCAGAATAAGGGAAACAAAGAATTTAGTTTAAAGTGGTGATGGGTGCATCGTATTCTTCCTATGCTCCTTACATGTTTCTATGGAAGGTGTGTACCTGAATTGGAAATGTTCCTCCCATTCATAGCTCTTCTAACAAAAAAGGTAAAGGCAAAAATTGTAGGATAATGAGTAGCAGTAAGATGGAACAGACTGAATGAAAGAAATTTAGCAACTAGTGACAAAATTAAGTGGAATTTAAAAAAAAAAAAAGTTAATGGCAATCCCCATTTTATATGGTGTAGAGTAATACGACAAGCTGGGACATTTTTTCTTTTGCGGGCTTACCTTGGTAGTTGATTGAGTTATTCTAAATGAATTAATCAAATGACCAACAGAACTGAACTTCTTTAAGACGGTATCCTCTGCTGACTTCTGGGTATCAAGCTGCTGTCTGGAAGGGGTTTTATGGTAGTTGTGTGGCATTGTTTTAACACCATTAGCTATCTAATCATCTCTTTTTCAAGAAGGTTTTCACCTGAATACAATACTTCGGGTGAATTTGCAAGCTTGTCTAATCAGTGTAGTGGAGACTACATTTATATTTATATGTAAGCATTTCTTGCTTACATAGTTTTCAAAAATACAGACATAGTTATTAGAAATGATCTTTGGCGATAGTTGCCAAACATCTCAAGTTTTGTCCATGTTTATGTGAAAAACCAGAAGGATTTATTCTGATTAAGTGTTATGCATGTAGGGATGTAGTGTGTGTGTTTATGCATGTGTTCCAACGTTATTTGAGACAGTAACTTATATGCAATTTAATTCTTAATAAAATGAATTTCTACTGTGAGAATAACAATTACTTTTGAAAGGTTCTCTGCTTTCTTCCCATGAAGAACTTGGATATAGATCTTATAAGAGCTTACAAGCAGTATAATATGACAGCACTGGAAATGTCTTGTCTTGTAAGAATGATGTAATAGAATAAAAAGATTTTGTATTGGTTTTGTAGCCTATTGAAAACAAGTATCTGGTTTCTCTTATAGTTAAAATCTCTGGGTTATCTGTGTGGACTTGCGTCAGAGAAGGGACCCAATTCAGAAGACCTTAACAGAACTGTCGATCTGTTAGCGGGGTTGGGAGCAGAACGCCCTGAAACAGGTATTGCTAGGAATGTACGCGTTCTTTCTAATAACTGACATTGTCTTAAATACATAGCATATAAATACATCAGTAATAATGATTTCCAAGTATCCGTACATATATATAAACATTGATAGAACTCTTACCTCTTACGAGTTCTTTTAATGTGTCTAGTACTTTAAATTATCGATGCATCTTCTTACTGTTGCAAGTATAAGTTTTTGCCATTAATGCTTCCATTTTCCCTTGAAGTACATTGTTTAAAGTAGTAAAATGTCTTTAAATTACAGTATACTTCTGTCATGCTGATTTATAAATCCCGCAGTGGGGAGTTGTGAGAATATTATTCTTGGCACAACATGGTATTTAAATACAATTGTGTGTGTTTTCAGGTTGAGTAAATGTTATGAAATAGTGTGGAGAAGTTAGCACAATTACTATATTGCTGCTTGCCTTTACCCTGCTACCCTGAACACCACACAGAGAGTTGTGAAACAGCCTTTCTTGATCTTATTTTAGAGCCTGGAGAAGAAACTTATGATCTCTCTCTCTGTTGGTGACCTTCCCCACATAAAATTAGTTTAAACTTTTCTCTCCTCTGTCTACTGAAGGAAAAAGCTGGGGGGGGGCTGTTATTAAAATAGGAATGTATTTGTAAGTGACACATCTTGTTCTGCTTTTTTCTAAAGCCAATGCATCACAGAGCCCTTATAAGAAACTTAAAGAGGCCTTATCATCTGTAGAAGCTTTTGAGAAACACTACTTAGTAAGTATGAGTTTTGGTTATTTATATTAGTTTTGCATGTTTACATTTATAGATTGAATAGAGCCAAAATTTTCAAACCTGAGAAGATAATGTTGAGAACGTAAATCTTTATTTTGGTATCAAAGGTTATTGCTTACACACTGAACACAACAAGGCTGATTTGTCTTACAACTGGAACCCTGTATGGGCCCCAAGTTTCAAATATTTGGATTAACTTTAATATTTACAGTTATGAGTTGGAGGTTATTATCTGTAAGTATGTATACTTAGTTATTAAAAAAGCCAATGTCATGGCTATCATGTTCTGCTATCCCAAATTCAGAATTAATTTAATCTTTTCCAGAAGAATATTGATGTGTTAATTCAGCTTCCTTTTGAATGGTTTAGACTTGCATCTTGCGATGGGTATTACATGGTTTAAGTTATACTGTTGAATTTTTTATACAAACTGTGGGACATCTGTGGGTAATAGGGTTGGAGCTGGCATAGATTGAAACATTAGAATTCTCATTGTTCTTTAATATGCATGTTTATTTCCTGACAGCTCCCTTATTGAGGAGCCATTGTAATGATCTTTTGGGTTTTTTTATGAAAGATTGTTAAATAAAACAAAAAGACCCTGACTTTCACAAGAGTGTGTTTGGTTTTGGGGGGGTTGGTTTGTTGTTTTTTTTTTCCTTAAATAATTTTCCTCTGAAATTTGTTATATTTGCAGTACTGCCATTAAAGTTTTCTGGGGAAAAGTTGGAGGAAAAATTGAGCCTTTTTTTTTTTAACCTGAAAACTAGGTGGTACTTATTTTTACAAAGTTTCATTGAAAGAAAAAGTCTCAAAAGATTTCGTCTGAAGGTACCAGGTTTCATTTTTATACTTCATTTGTTTATAAGACTAGTTGGGTAGCTGGACCAAAAGTAAAATCTTCAGAATTGCTAGCTGCTCTTACATATTCAGTTCCAATTTGCACCTGAAGATCTCTGCTAAATTCAGCAGTATCTTCCTGCATTTAAGAAACTAAGTGGGATCTGCAAAGTTTGCCAATGAAAGAATTGCCATTCCTGTTCGTATTTCTGACTGCACTTTTATGCAACTGAAATTCAGGTATCAGATACACCATGAAAGATTGTTTTCTTTGCAGTTGTCGCATGAATATATACAATTTATATATACCCATAATTTATCCATGTATTCAGTGGAGAAGCACATAGAATTAGTTAAAATTTCCAGACACAGCTAAAATAATTTATTTGCATTTAAAATTTTAATGAGTGTGGAAAGTAAAATGCAGCTTTTCGGACATGTTGAAAGCAAGAAGTGATGAACTTTTATTACCAGAAAAGGCTTTGTTCTCATTCAATGGCTAGTCTCATTTAACAACTTCAGAATCTTTTGTAAGTCTGTCAAATCTTCTACAAGCATGTTGACTTGTACCTTAATTTTGGGGGAACGTAGCTTGTCATTTGTATGTGTAGCTGATGTCCAAGACCTCTCTGGTTATGCTGATCTGTTAAGGAGTGATCACTTAGTTTATTGTAGGATATTGTTGTGAGTTCTTAAATAAAGAAAGAAGTGATTTTTCTAGGCTCTCCGTAAGAAACGTAAAAAATGGCCTAAGAAAGGCTTTGGGAGCTCATTTTAGGTAATTTTCCTGCCCCGTAGGAATAGATGCTTTCTGATAGATACTCCATAAAATATTTAGGCAGTTGGAAGTTCTTAAGCAATTTGGTTTGAAGCATAGGGTAGTTCTTAATACACTAAGTGAAGGAGAACCTGTGGAAGGTTGCTGATAGTCAGAAGAGGCTGCAGGTTTGTAAATATGATGTGAAATGTTTTCATGTATCTGGCCAGAGATTATTATATACTCGAGAAAAAAGTTTGGTGGTGGTATACAGTGTGTGTTATAACCGCTAATTTTGTGAGAAAGGCTTGTCGCTGTTATTACAAGCTTAGGGCAAGGTGAGGAAGCTGACATGTAGACAGTGTGGCTGCATTGGAAATTAAGCTTAAAGATGACTGAGAAACTTCAGTTTAGGATTGCATAGCTTCAAGCAAAATTTCTTTGAGGCACTCTTGCAAAAATACTTATTCTGATTGTAACTTAGCATTTTGCGTTTAATTGTATGTTTACATACTGCAAAGTTTCATATACTCCATATTCATTCATATGCATTTAATGAAAGAATCATGTACCATGTTCTGTATGTAGTTGATTTGGTTTTGAAGTATTAGTTGTGAGTCTCTGGGGCAAGCTCTAATATTGTTCTAAATATGTTATGCTGTGGTATAGCCTGGAATGATACACTACACAATCCTGCGATGATAATCTAATAGCCTATAGTCACTGAGAAATAAGTGCTTTTAAAAAAAGATAGGAGGTTTCAAGTGTAAAGAAGTGCTTGAGACTGCATCTCGTCAATTATTTTGATGGTTTTGAGTTGCCTTACTAATTTTTAATAGGCTTTTTTCCCCTGCTTTTTATAACACAGGTATGGGATAATGACCAACTGTAGAAAAAGTGAAGACGACCTGTTAGAAACTGCTCTATATTGTGTGCTGGGGGCAAGGGGAAATCTAAAAAGTGACTCATTCTGGTCATTTTGCTGTAGTAATGTGGTTACTGGCTATGAGTTTGTGTGAAATACCGTATAGCTACTAAAAATATATAAAGCTTATAATAGTTTCCTTTCTTTTAAACAGGATCTGTCCCATGCCACCATTGAAATGTACACAAATATTGGAAGAATTCGTTCAGCTAAGCTTGTGGGAAAGGACTTGGCAGAGTTTTATATGTAAATGAATGTTTAAAATGTCTTAAATGCATTAGTTTTGAAAAGTTTGAATATAATCCTTGAGGAAAATACGCTATATTTAAAAAGGAATTTTAAAATGTAAACATACCCTAAGTTTCAGGCTGTACTTCAGCAAAAAAAAGAAAAAGAACACTGGCAATCTCTTTATATCAAACCCTAATTCTCACCTCATGATTTAGTACTCTTACCTTTAGCTGTCCAATGTTCTTTAGCTTGATCCTTTCCTCTCCTAGGGAGAAAAGGGCAACGGGGCGGGGAGAGGAAAGAGATAACTTTGCATTTATTATAGCCTGCTTTGTAAAATGGTTTCTGACTTGTTTCAAAGTTTAGAGTTATCTTAACTACATATGTGTATATATACCTAAGAAAAGTCAGAAAACATGTTCTTTGGAGAGTAATCAGTTTCACATCTGAGGTTATGATTGCAAAATGTTTGTTTCCCCCACTGTGAAACTTACAGTGGTTTTATTGCTAATTTCCAAATATATTTTTTGTGTTTACCCCTGCTGTTAAATTCCACTACAGGAACCTCCTGCATTGGTTTTCTCTTTCATTTTATTTTTCTTATTTAGAAGAATTTGGGAGTCCTAAGTGTTTTTTGGGGAAAACATGTTTGGGCATGCTTCTCACCTATGTTCACTAAAGCAGTCTGATCTTCTAGCTGCAACAGATTCTCCTAAATTAACTTAAATTTTCACCTGAGGGAATAATGTTAGGTTTAAAGACTACCATGAAACTGCTGTGTAGTGATAAAATTATATTTTCATTGAAGCACTTTCCTGCTTTAAAATTGTTGAGTAAGCATATTTTTAGTGAACTGTCAGAAGCTTGAGATGGCTTTTGTCATATTTGTGGGAGGTAGATTCACCTCACTTGCTCTGACTTGGGATAGATCTGTATATGAAGCCTTTCATTGAGATGGTTTATTACACTAATTGCAGTTCTGCTTGCTTAAGTGAATCGCATAAAGGTAGGCCAATATGTTGATCTGTTACCAGCAAAATAAAGAGCATAATGGTTCACTGCATCTTGTTTCTGCATTCATATGCAATGTTCCTCTCCCATCACCACTTTTTGAAAATGTGTAGAGAGTTTTCATGGCTGCAAGCGTTCTTATATCACTCTGTACTCATTTCTTTATTTTTAAAGGAGGAAAAAAAGTCCACAGAAGGCAGAAGTCTATCTTCAAGGAGCACTGAAAACTTATCTTGCCGAGGGCTGGGCATTGCTCGTCACACATACGAGAAAACAGTTAGCTGAATGTCAGAAACACCTTGGGCAAATAGAAAAGTATCCTTTAAAAGGCAGAACCAGAAAAATCAAGACCACAGAAAATGATACTTCTGATTATTTTTCTGATGTATCTATAACTTTTGTTTAACAGTAGAGACTGCCAGACATCAGACAGATGAGTTATTTCTTGTTTCCATTGTTGCTGTTCATTTGGGGAGGGTAGGGTTATTTATTTTTTCATTTTTATTTTTTTAACATCTGGTTCACTTAAAATCTTTTGCATATGGTTGTTGCTCTCTGTTTTAAATATGTCTAGAGTCTAGGGAGTGGCGCAACATGGGTAGTGTGAAATTTGTCATTAGTTCAGCAGATACCATAGAGGTTTTTTATGATTCTGTTTGTACTTCATCAATATGGAAGTTTTTATGTGGTACTGTTTTTTTCATTTGGTAAATATGGCATTATAGTGTCTTCCTATATTAAGGAGCTTAATTTCTGGGCTTTCTTTCTGTAACTGCTACCACCTTTTTCCTGTATCTGACCTGGCAAGGACTCTTCGGGTATTTGTAATGGTGACTTTTTGCAAAAGTTAAAACAGAGACTTGGAAGATGAAAATCTTGTGTCTTTGGTGTGATGTGTGGTATTTTAATATTTTTTGCTATTATTTCTTTTTTATTTCTGGCTTTGATCTCTGCTTCAGAAGGGGAGTAGGAGTTGTTTGCTTTTAAGTTGTGTAAAAGCTCAGTCTTCAATGTGTGAATGAAATCTTCTCTGTAAATGCCACATAAATGCTAAGTAATACTTTGAGAGAATGATTTGGCCCAATCCTAATGTTTGACAGTCTTCAAATTCTTCACTTTGATACTCTCTGCGTTATTTTCACACACCAACTCTATCCACTACAACTGTATTTGTTTAAATATTAAATCTGTCTGTGTTGCTGTACTGTTGCTGCTTTCAAGATAAGCGCGGGGGGCGGGGAGGGCAAACTGACAGGCTTTGAGTGTTTTGTTGTATTCTTTTTGGCATTAGAAACAGCACAATTGGAATTCTACTTTTCATTTTAGCCTCATGTTGTTGCCTAAGTTTGGTAGCTAAATTAAGCAACTTGGTTCTAATTTGAACTGTTGTGCTGCGTGCAGGATATTATTTGCAAAATGGCAAATTTTTATTATTTTGTGGTGTTTTGGGGGAAGGGTACTGCTTCCATTGGTGCTATAGTTATAAATGGAATTCCTCTAGGCGTTCCAAACTGGGTGGTTAGATGAACAGAGTACTTTCTGCAGGACAATCCTTGTGGAAATTGCAAGGAAAGACAGCTTTGTTTGAATAGTCCTTCTAGCCTTTTTAAAGTTGTTGGGGTTTTTTTGTTTTGTTTTGGGTTTTTTTGCCTAAGAAGTTCATGTTTTTGTCTCTAAGTGACAATGCTAGGAATCTTATTGTAGCTGAAAATCAGTTGAGCTAAATTCAGATTTGTAGTTTATTTCGGGTTTTGTTCTTTTTTTGTTGTTTTTTGTTTGTTTGTTTTAGAACTAGACTTAGACATTGTAAATGACTGCCTCCTTTGAAAATTCTTACATCACTTTTAAACATTTTCTAATTTTTCTACTTCAGTGTAAATGCACTTAAAGAATCTGAGCCAGTGATATTGCAGTCTTAGCTAAATACTTAAAGGAACATTTGTATGCCCAGCACTCAAAAGTATAAAGAATGTCTTACAACTTAGTTATGCTGTAACATAGTGATGTTGTAACAGCTGGCAGATTCTCAGCCAAGTAAATTGGAATATAGCCAAATACTCAAGTTGTTTAGTTCTAAATGTTGGGCAGTGTAATGCAACACACTGGGTCTTTAACTTGCATGGTGCATTTATCTATTGTCAAATAATGAAGTTCTATGCTCATTGATCTTTTTAGATGGAGGAAGACTGCACAGGTTAATAATGGACCTTATTTTAGTAGGTCTGCAAAAAGTAGAGATTCTGCAATATTCTCAGGTGATAGTAAATCTTCCATTGTTTCTTTTCTAATGGAGGAGTATGGTGATGATAAAAGCAGGTCTTGTATTAAAAGATTAGAAAAGCAGTACTTGATCTGTCTCGTTTTGAGTCAAATTTCTGAATGTTGTAGGTTTCTACCTCGTGTTTCCTTAACTTTGTTAGTTATCTTCAAACAAGCAGCCTTTTAGCTGGTGATAATCACTTAACAGAAGATGAACGCAAAAGCTTTTGCCAAGAAATACTAGATTTTGCCAATCAGCAAGCAGAGAAGCAAGGTAAGTCTGGTTGTTAAATACTTAAAACTTAAGCTGCTTTAACCTGATCTTTCTCAGAAAGTAGATTGAAGGCTTTTTCTGGTTGTTTTCATTACCCTGTGTATAACTTTTGAACTAACATGGTCCTTTTCTTGTCATGTCCAGAACATGTATAAAACTTCTGCAATAATTAAGAATAGTCAAAGATGAAAGGGTAATTAACATTTTCATCCTCAATATCGGAAGGTCTTTGTTTTCCTTCACTTATCTGTTTCTTTCCTTTGACAGCTCATAATTTATCTTGTGTTGGGTTTTTTTCAATTCCTAACTTGTCTTTGTCTCTACATTGCTGGCACGCAGCTCTGTTGTGATACTTCTTTGGTTTTGATGTTAGATCTGTTCCCATCCACTTGCAGCTTATTATTTTGACCTTCTTCTCTTTATTCTTCCTGCTGCTTCAGTAATACCTTGTCCTCAGATATTAATCATAATTCAAATTCATATGGAATACTTCCTGTAGATCTGTAGATCAGCTTCATATGGAATACTTCCTGTAGTCTGAAGACTGTTCATTTTATGCAGAAGTTTTTCTTGATGAATGGATGTACCATAAGTAAGATGTTATTTTAGACTTGCTTCTTAATTAAGTTTTGGTACTGCCTCACTGTTCGTTTTTGGAATCTAGAAAAGGGAATGAAAAAACCTTGTGTGGTAAAGCTGATGGCTCAAGGCACCGGTCCAATTATTAGTTTCTTAAACTTGTACTTGCTCTTAATTTATGCGCTCTGGGGAGTTTGTCACTTTATGCTACTGTGTTTGTCTACAACACTTTATGTAGTAGTGAAATGTTAAACTTCTGCTTAGACACTATCTCTTAGTTTAGTTGTCTTTAATAGCCGGAGTACTAAAATTGTAGTAGATGTAACTGTTAGAAAACAAATCTCAGCATCTTTAAGTCTCATTTCTATGTAAGATAAAACTAAAATATGAAAGTATTGATTTGTTGTGAAAGGATTCATTGTGGAAAGTTGTTGATCCGTTTAATTCTAGGGGTTAAATTTTTAAGAGAAAGTATTTGCTGATCTCCAGCAGCACTGGAGAAGAATAAAATCCCTTTTTTTGTCTTTCCAGGTCAAAAGGTTATACTGCCTATGCACTCCTTTGCGCAGTTGAAAACTCTACATTTTGACCCTCCAAATGCTGTTGTCCATGTGGGTGGAAAGTTGTCCATTGAGGTGACTTTGCTGAGCCAAATGCCCATCCCTGTCCAAGTGGATCAGATTGCCATCCATGTTCACTTCAGCATTGAAAAAAATAGTTACAGAAAAACAGCTGAGTGGCTTACTAAGCACAAAACTTCCAATGGTGTTATCAGCTTTCCAAATGAAGTTGCAGGCTTTCCTTTGTCAAGAAACAACTTGCCAGCACTGGAGCTATATGAAATGTATGAAAGGAGTCCCTCAGACAACTCTTTGAACACAGCAGGAATTATCTGCAAAAATGTGCACATGCTACTACGAAGGCAAGAGAGCAGCAGTTCACTGGATATGCCCTCAGGGTTGACTTTAGAAGATGGGGCTCATGTATTGAAATGCAACAACTTAATACTGGAACCAGGGGTCAATAAAATAACATTCAATACTCAGGTATGTTTTTATAGTTGAGTGAATGTAGCACTCATGAAAGAAGGACTAAAAGCACTGGCTGAGTGTCGTGGTTTAACCCCAGCCGGCAACTAAGCCCCACGCAGCCGCTCGCTCACTCCCCCACAGTGGGATGGGGGAGAGAATCGGAAGGGTAAAAGTGAGAAAACTCATGGGTTGAGATAAAGGCAGTTTAACAGGGAAAGCAAAAGCCGCGCACGCAAGCAAAGCAAAACAAGGAATTCATTCACTACTTCCCATCAGCAGGCAGGGGTTCAGCCATCTCCAGGAAAGCAGGGCTCCATCACACGTAACTGTTACTTGGGAAGACAAATGCCATCACTCTGAATGTCCCCCCTTCCTTCTTCTTCCCTAAGCTTTATATGCTGAGCATGACGTCACATGGTATGGAGTATCCCTGTGGTCGGTTGGGGTCAGCTGTCCCAGCTGTGTCCCCTCCCAGCTTCTTGTGCACCCCCAGCCTGCTCGCTGGTGGGGTGGGGTGGGAAGTAGAAGAGGCCTCGATTCTGTGTAAGCACTGCTCAGCAGTAACTAAAACATCCCTGTGTTATCAACATTATTGTCATCCTAAATCCAAAACACAGCACTTTACCAGCTACTAGAAAGAAAATTAACTCTATCCCAGCCGAAACCAGGACACTGAGGAAGAGCATAGCGCTGGCAAGTGGTACCTGTATTGCTTCCTGTTACAGCTTGGGGTGCCATTCCCCTTGTGGCTTTCTTTTTGTTGTTCTAGACCTTAATTTCCTTTGAAAGAAGGCTTTGGTGTTTGTGCCAAAATGTACAGGTGACTCTCCTATTTGCAATCATTTGAATCAGCCTTCCAAAATTTATTTTAAACATCTTGATTATTGCTACCAAAAATTAAACTGATAAATTCACACACAAGATAATGTACTGCTCATGAAGTCTGCCTTTGCTGTTGAGCTCATTGAGAATAATGTTTAAAAATTTGATGGAAATGCATTTTCTAGCCCTTAGTAAGTGACTGTGTGGTTAAATTTGGTTGATAGCCTTTTCTTCACTGTGGAGCGTGGTAGAATATTTTTTTGCTTGGTGGATGTAGTAAACCTACCTGCAAGAAGTGTGACAAAGTTAAGCTCAGCTTCAAATATTTGAATTTAGAAGATGTCAGAATTAAAATTGCCCCCATTATTCATCTTAGTCACATAAGGAATGAGAAGACAAGAACATAAGGATTCTCTGCTACAGGAGGACTAAATTTGCAGGAGCAAACACCTGTGAAAATAGTGTCACCATCTAAATGCCACTCTCAGAAAATGGATTACAGTCCTGCTTTTGCCGTATAGTGTTGTATATGAAACTCCCTCAATTTCTGACATACACATGCACTCTAAGTCAGCTTAATACTTGGAGTAATCCTTTCTTTCCTCCCATTCTTCCCCCAGCAAGCTAAGTACTCCCAGTAATTGCTGAAGTATTTAAGGACAGTAGTGCTTATCACTTCTGTTCACATTGCATTACTACTAGATGCATAGTAACTGGAAATCAGCAGGCCTTGAGTACCAGTCCTGTTGGATGGTTGGTTGTGGTGGTTGTGTTCTTCTGTTGGTTTTGGTTTGGTTTGGTTTGGTTTTGTGTTTTTTGTTGTTTTCCTTTTTTTTTTTTTTTTAACTGCCACTCATTCTGTGGCCTTGTACTTTGCTGGTCTGTGGTTTGTTTGCTTGTTTTAATGAAGTGGGGAAAGGCATTTACCTGCTGATGAAGTCCTAGGAAGTGAAATGCCAAGTGTTTTCAAAAGCGAGACGTCATTTCTTTGGCATTCCAGGAGCAGGAGGTTCTGGCCTCAATTATCATGTTGTTCTGTCTTTGGGTTTCTTTAAATACTTTCTATCTCCCTCCCCACCTCTGTAACCCTTCATAGGGAAGTATTTAGTAGAGTTCAATGCTACAGTAATGAACATCAGAGTAGGGAAAATGTGAGTGAGAGAACACTGAGAAATTCAGTGCAGCATCTGAATGATTAACAAGAGATGAGGCAGCCCAATGAGGAATGCAACAGGTGTTTCACAGCGGCTTTATTTTCTGAGCATTATCCAGCCTGTGTATTGGAAAGGATATGGATGCTATGAAGAGAGAAGTTGTTTTGCATATGGTATATATGCCTGCTAGCTTTGCCATCTTCCAATTGGTTTAAATTAGCTTTGGTCCCTTTTTGGTCCCTTTTTTTAAACCAATTTTGAAATAAGAATCTACATAACTGCTTTTGATGACTAAAAATTGATAGCTAGACAGAGCTGGCCAGGAGTTTTCTTTAGCATTCTTAGAATATTTTAGGTGCTCCGCACCTGAGATTTTAACTTTCTCCTTTCTTTTTTTTTTTTTCTTTTTTTTTAATTCTTAATTTCTGTCTTGTCGTAGAACTTTGTTTAGAGTGAAGCTTTCTATAGGCTTACATACTCTGCCTTTCCATTCCTCCAGCGCTGGGGCAGAAAGCACTAGAGATATGTGCTTGGTACATGTGCACACGCACATTGTGGAACCTGTGTGGATAGCAGGTATCTCAAGATGGAAGTTGAGTTCAAGTCCCTGATGATACAATGTGAAATGGCAATAATGTCATTTGAACTACCTACTGACCTAATTTTTTAGGTTTCTCATTCTTTCAAAGGATTGGGACAAGTTAATGGGATTTGGAGATGTCGGAGGTCTTGGTGGCTGCAGATGTAGTTCTCTGTAAAATAAATTAACATGTATGTAGAACTGGATTTCAGGTAAAGGAGCCTTACTAGAAGAAAGCTGTTAGAGCCTGTTCTGAGCAGGCACTTTGGCTTGGGATCAGGAAGCAATCTGAAACCACAGAAGAAGAGACATGGATAAAAAGCTAGATATAGCTCTGCTTTAAATTTGCCTTGTTCTGCATGCTTCTGGTGACTAGTGGAGGATGGACAGCCTTACGCTTATAACTTTCCTATTTTCCCAACCGTTCTTTCTTGAAAGAACTTTGCATGGGAAGACTGCTCAGTGTGAATCCTACTGATCTTTATACAGTTGTTCAAAGCATGACTTAGCTGTCCTTAAAGGGAAAATCTGAATATGTTCTAGTTTTGACAGTGTATTACTAGATAACATGGTGAAAGCTTCTCTAGATTTGAGCTGCAGTATTTACAAAATATTTACTAAAAATCCATTATCACTGAAGTCATATACTGTGTCACTTCTACGGGATTACATAGCTGGCCAAAGGATAGAAACTGTGGACAACTTGTTTTCTAAATTTTCTTACAGTAATGCTTAATTGCACTACTTCTGCAGAAAGAGGAATGACTGTGCTTCTAGGATGCAGAGGGAGTTTGATTCTTTCTGTAGATCTTAGACTGATGATTAGCATTATTGATGCTGATAGCAATCTTCCAGTGTATTTTTTCAAGATTTAAAAGAGATCAGAAAGCATTATCTAAGTTCTTCAGACTGATATTCCCATCCCATGTTGAGGTTTAAAGTATGTATATATTATGAAAGACTTTACTCTTGCTTTTCTGTTTATAAAGTATTCAAGGGATAAAATTTAGTGATTTTAATGTCAAAATGCATAATACTGAATTTCAGTCAGGATTTGCTTTGTAAATAACTGTATAAGTGAGGTTTGAATGTTAAGTTTTTACAGCTTTTCTCGATAACTTCTGATCTTATTCTTTAGATTTAATTATACGCAGCACCAATATTTATGTATTACACTTGGTAAAATGGCACATGGAAAAAGAAAACATTTCCCATTCCCTAGCAGTAGTAGCTAAGAGTAAATAAAATCAAGAATAAATATACTAGCAGATGTTACAAATTTGCTTTTTATAATGTTATCGAAAAACATCCAGAATCCCGTTGTTGAGGGTAAGGGAAGAGTTTGAAATTAAATGTGTATGTATTTCTTTTTTGTAAGCATTCACACAGGGTGTGGGGTGGGGAGTGTGTGAAATCGATAGCTTGAGCTGAAAGCTGTGCCTTATATAAATGTTGTAGGATTTTATGAATGTTAGCCAAATAAGCACTTCACTGCTTTCTAAATATCATTTCAGTTCTTAATAAATATTAATTATATTTTAATTTATGTGGCAATTGGAGGGGGGGGGAACCAACCAACAAACAAGACAAAAAGCACCCCAAAATAACAATTTGACAGCATAGCTACTATATTAGTTATTCTGATTATTGGTACTTGTTACTTACGATGTTTTTTTTTGAATCAGCCAGCACTCTAGAGCTTCTATCTTAATGGGGCAAAAGGTGCTCCTTTGTGAAAATCTTGTCACTTACTCAGAGAACAAGTCTGTTGTTTTAATTTACAAATGCAAAGTATCTGATAAAAATGGGCTGAAAACATGCTGTTGTTTAGTAGAGGGTTTGTTTTAGAAGTATTTCCTAAATTGAAAAATCCATTCAAATGTTTTCTTGAAAGGCCAAAGAACCTGGGACATACACACTCAGGCAACTGTGCACTTCAGTGGGGAAAGTACAGTTTGTCCTTCTTCATATTTACCCAATTGTGCAGTATGACGTATATTCTCAGGAGCCCCAGCTAAAAGTGGAACCGATGACTGGTAGGTACCATTGCTATGCTGAAGTTGTTTTGATGATTTCTGTTCTACTCTCGTAGGACTAGATAAAGCATTTTCTGGCTTGAATATTACTCAGATTTTTTTTTGCTTTATTCTTACTTTTGAGTCTAAAATAAATTCTCACTTTTCAAATTATCCATCAAGTATACTCTGTCAACGATGGCTAGTTTTCAACAACTAATTCCGGTGCTTGGCTCTGAAACATGTAGTGTCACTTTTGAACATGAATTTGAACATGTAGTGTCACTTAAATATCAGGTATGATTTGAGCTGCCACGCTGATTAGGAGAAGTGAATATTTAAATTGTAATTGACTGAGCTTCTTATGGGTTAGTTTTGTGATGCTGCAGTCTCTTTGGTATTTACGAGAGACGCATAAGAACTAGGATTCTCTACTAGAGGTGATAATATAAACTTACTACAATTTAATACTGAATACATCCATTGGTTTCATGGACGGCTGAGCATTACTTGTTGTAGAGTTTATTAAAGTTTATAAATGGAAGTCAATAGTGATTTTATTTTTGGGCTATTAACTGAGGCAGTTGAGGATTTAATATGCATTTTGCGCTATCATTCCAGTTACAGGGGTTGCAGTGTGTGGCGAGGGAAGGACAGGCATATTGGGCATTAATCAAATCAGCTACCCCTATGAAATTAATGGTTGTGATTCAGATATTTGAGAGTCTGTGTGCATACTAGCATTCTTGTTATCTTGATTATGTAAATACAGCATGTGGATATGACTGGCATTGTAGGTGCAAAAATATAAAGCTGTCTACAACCTGGAGAACTTAACAAAAAGCTTAGTAAATCCTTTGGGATTATTGTATTTCACTGAATTCTGTGCTGCCAGAGCTACACAGTATGAGCCAGCTAGTCTAAGCCATCTAAGAAACAGTGGTTTTGGTCACTCAAGTTGAAACAACCGGTTTCTTCACACCAATGTGGCTGAACTAGGTTTAATGTGTTGCATAACACCAAAACCCCACACTTTGAAGTTGCCATAACGTGTGACAAATTGTCTGGTAATATTGCTAACAAGCCTTAGCAGTGCGTTGTAACCATCTACTGATGAGTACTGGAATCTGTTAACAATTTCTGCTTTCTTCTTCAGATAGCCTTTTGGCTGGCATTCCCCAGAAGGTGAAATTCACAGTGACTACTGGTCACTACTCCATGAAGAATGGGGATACTTTGCAGCTCAGTAACGCGGATGCCATGCCTATTCTGTACCATCCGGAGAGCAAGGCAGTGATCTATTCTAACACCAGAGGTAGGCAAGGAAGTAAAAATTAATAATCTTTAAATGCATGAAAATTCAGTAATCCTGAAGTAAACGTGTACTTACAGTATTAAGAACACTGACACTGTCTTTTTCAGTAGTTGTTATTAAGAACAATTCTAGGGACTTGCAACTGAGTACTTCAGTGCAAAAAAGGTCTTAAACTTTCACCCTCAAAGTAGTAGTATGAACTTCTCAGCAAACATAGCTGGACAGCTTTTACTTTCATTGATGGAATTCAGTAGGCATGGTGAAACTGCTGCTGAGGTGAGCGTCTGTCATGATTTCCAAGTGAATCATGGTGATCTTTTCTTACTATGCGGGTTCTATTTTGACTAGACCATTTTTATTGTGAAGTAGTTGTAAGTAGGTTTTTACATAGTGCTCTATGTAAATGGAGTATTTCCTTTGGCCGGTGTTTCATTTAAACAGATGACATCCCGTCTCCTTTTTTTCTGAGCGTAAGTACTGTATAGTCTCCTCAGTTGCTCAAACACAAACAACTTTTAAATAAATGGGAAGAACAGTCTTAACAGACTTGATGAAATTAAGATTAAAATAGAATATACAGAGGCACCCCATGTGTAGTATTTTAAAGATAGATGATGAATGGTGACCGAGAATACTGATGCATGTGTTCAGTAAGTTGTAAGTTTGCTTGAAGTGACATTATGGTATTAAGGAAGTGCAGGACGTTGTAAAAACTTCAGCAGGTGTCATATGATGGACTAAAATAGCTCTTTACCTAGTTTGAAGCTTGTTATCAAATTGCCCTCTTAGTTCTTTCTTGAACATTGGAATGTGGTAGTTACCTTCCTGCAGTTTAAGGAGGATAGAGCGTAACTATTGGGAAGTTGTGAACGGCAGTGGTATTTAAGACGTGTGGATTATAGCTCATTTGTGAAGAGGTTACCGTGGAGTTATATAACATCGTTTCTTGTTGCTGTCTTTGCAGACGTGGAGGTCTTGCTAGGAGGCATCTCATGTTTTTCTATGACACTTCGCTTTTTAGGCTAGTTTCATTACTTACTTAATTAAAATGAAATTGGGAAGGGGTGAACGTGTTTTAAAACTACTTTTTTCCCCATTCTACACAACTATAGAAAAGATCTCAGAATCATCATTAAGGATTCAGTCTTCTGAAAAGATCACAAGCATCAGTTTGCCAGTAGCTCCTGCATATCATGTGATTGAATTTGAACTAGAAGTCATGTATTTGCCATCAGCCACAGAATCTGCAGGGGAGAAAGAAAATACTACAAATAAAGAAGTTCACAGAAAAAACAAAGAGAAGCAGAAACAGGACAACTGCATGGCTACTGTTGACCAAAAAGTAAGATGTAATTTAATGTTTTTCTTACAAAATCTATTTGATCACAGGGGCATACACCTCACAAAATAGAAGTGGTGGTGATGGCGCCACCACTTGCATTGAACTAATTTTCTCTTAAAAGATGTACATGCAAAAATCATAGCAAATGTTATAAATGTAAAGAAAACATATATATAAGTAGAAGTATACACGATGTTTACTATATTACCAGCTGTTCCACTGGCTAGTAATCCGAGTTTTAATGTTCTAACGCTCGCAGTTTATATAAGATGAAGGATACTAGTGTCTTTGTAAAAGGTGGCATGGGGGTCTTTAAATTCTCCCTTCTGACTCTGGCAGAGATATTTCTTTCACTCGCAAAGAACCTGTATGCTTTGTTGAGGTACTTAACACTGTAGTGTTTCAAGCTGTCACGTTATTTAGTTGGAGGTAACTTTTCCTCTTAATTTTCATTATGAAGGGTGAATAAAATAAGTAGTATGCAAAGAAGCTCTTTAGCTGACAGCAGAATGATCTTGAAACCATCACAGTGTTACTCCTTGTTAAAATTGACGAAGCGTGCTGCCATGTATCCTTGTGTGTGAAGAGTCGGGTAAAAAGGAATAGCTGTAGACTAGCATTGCTAAAATGTGATGTGACGATTTTTTTTTTTTTTCTCTGCATTTAAAAAATATTGTATCTTTACAATTGGAAGAATGCCAGCATTCACTTCAGGAGAAATTATTCAGTTAAGTGTGCCGCTCCAAGTTAAAACAAATGTACATTAAATACATTTTTTTTTAATATTTTGAGCTTGTATTTAATATATTAAAGTATTACAAAGACATTTCAGTAATAGATCTTATAGCAATTTATTTGATATTGACCTTTTACCAGATTATTGTATTAAGATGCTATTGGTATTGTTAGTGTCCTTTTATCTTTTCTTTCTTCTATTCCCCTTCCTTTATTTCTAGTCTTCAGAACTGGGTATATCAATTTCCACAGGAAAAGCTTCTTCGAGATTTCATATCCCGCTCACAGGAAAACAAAAACCTAGTATTTTGTCAGATTAGTTTTTGACATACTGATTTTTTTAAAAATTTTTTTTTCTTCTTCTCCTTCTGGATGCATTAGATGTAGACACTTGCTAAGTAAAGTTTTGCTTAGAAATGAGAAGAAAAGCAAAATCATTATGCCAGAGACTATTACGAATAAGAACTTTGTTCCCTTTTTCCTTTAGGTAACCATTGATTGTCCTTGGTCGATTTACTCCACTATTATTGCATTAACATTCTGCATACCTTTTAATGCCAAGCATTCCTTATTGTCAGCTGGCAAACGGTAATGTACTCATTAAGTATTTATTGTTTCTTTCTTCTTACAAAATATGACGCCGGAGTTTCATAAGTGATATTTATAGCAGGCTTTTTTTTTAAGTTGGGCTTTTGTTATCTTACACAGTTTCCCATTGGAAGCTTGTGCATTTCCTCTAGTGTTCTTAACAATAAAACAAATTTGTGGTTTCAGCTGTTTTGGAAATAAGACCACAAGATAAACCAAGCTAGCCTATTTCTGTGTAGTTATTTGTTTTCGTTTAATGTGAAAGAGGATGTTTTACAGCCTTGTTTGTACAGACTTATAAGTATTGAGAAAGAGATTGAAAGAAACAAATATACCTGCCATTCCTTTTTTGCTTGAGCTGCGCACTTTGAAAACAATTTTATGGACCTGTACTCTTTCAGTGTAACTATTCAAATTTTGTTGAACAAACTGTGTCCTGTTTTTCAGGAAATATGTGCAAGTCTGTGTACAGAATTTGTCAGAACTCTGTTTCCAGCTTTCAGACAACAGCCTAAAAAATTCTGCTGACTGTACAGATTTGCAGCTGGTACCTCTGAACCCTGAATCTCAACCGGTAAAGTTTCTCTTGGTTGTTTATGAGCTCACTGGCAGGACAGCTAGATGAAAGTTCTTGTTAGTGAAATTATTAGCACTTCTGCATATAGATTTTGTAGTAAGGCTGATAGCTGATGTTAGGTCAGACCTTTGTAGTCCTCTGAGTAACTTTGATTCTTAAAGATGCTTTAGAAGGCATTTACACCTATAGATCTCAGATTAAATTCTAAAATTTGCAAAGATTATTAGATAAGTTTTCAAACTTGTCCATTTGCCTCTGCAAAGCATTGCATACCTGCTTGAACAACAGCTATACAAATGTAATATCACTAATATTGCTGTTAACACTTAATTTGTTCATCTTATAGCTGCAGTTTGTCATTAGGTTTTAGGACAAAAATCAGGTATAGGCTGTTTTCTAATTAAATACAGCTGTAAGCTAGTTAAGTTGCAAAACAGTCCCCTTGAAGTTTCTTTCAGCCTTGTCTGAACATAACATTAAATTGGTCATTCTTGGTGCCTACGAAAAGTATATACAAATATTATTAATATCTTTATTAAATTTGACTTTTGAATAAAATATTTTTCGCATGTACTTGAATGTGAAGTGTTCCCTTTTGAAACATTGATTCTGACAGTGAAATGTATCCCTCCTTTTAATTACGTGTGCGTTGTTAAAAAAATTCACTATTAGTTATTTTGGTTGCATATTTTCCCTAATCATCTATTTAACACTAAAGAGGTAATTTGTTTTTATAAACTATATTCATGCCAGAACAGACAAACGTATGTATGTGCATTTCCACTTCTTTCTCAGAGGAAGGAAGGAGCTAATACTATAAACATTCTCTTTCAGGTCATATACAGTAAGCAATCGATATTCTTTGTATGGGAATTGAAGTGGACAAAAGAGCTTCCTCTCTCCTTGCAGTGCCTGTTTTCAGTCAGTTTTTGTCCAGCTACCTCTGAAGAACAGTCTCTTACCCTGAAGCCGTTCACTTACGAATTCCAAGTAGAAAATTTTTTTGTAAGTACTATTCTAAGTATAGCATATGTTAACTGAATATGGTTTCCTAATATATGGAAAGGGAAAGTCAAGAAATATATTAGAAACCTTCTGTTTACATAATGAGATTGATACCTACTTAGAATCATTGGAAAGCCAGTTTGTTGAATGATAGAACTGAAGTCTGATATGATATGGTGGAATCATATACTCGCCACTGGAAGGGGGGGAACCATAACACTTGCGCAAGTGTCCTTGATCTTGTTTCATTTTTTTCTGTGTTTTTGCCTTCCTGGGCTTGTGCCATGGAGGCTGTCCTTAGATTTCTGAGCTACTTTTTCCCTGCTGGCTTAAGACTGCACTCTCCAAAGCAAATTGCAATTTCCAAAAAATCTTTGCTATTGAAAGCATTTGAGTTTGTAGTGCTTGAGATGAGCTCCTCTAATGAAATATTTAGGGTTTTCTAGGCCATTATCTTAAATGTTTCTTCTTTCCCTTTATGAACAAACTTTTTATTCCTTTGATCAGCTAGGAAGCTTATAGGCTAGATATAACTTCCTATTAAAGGAATTCTATCAACATTATTTAATCTCATCTCTGAATTCAGACTTGTGTTACCCTTTTTGATGCTTGGGTAAAAAGTAGCAACAGGAGAAGACTCTTATTTGATTGAATTCTTTTGTCTGTTTTCAGTGTTGCTATGTTTTCTACCTGCTTATTACAAACTGGCATTGAACAGTATTTTAGGTATTTGTTTACCTACTGGCATGTAACCAGCATTTGTTGCACTTGTATCAACATCTTTCTGGAGTTTTTAAAGAGAACTGTGTTAAACAGTGTGGTTTTTTGGTAGAAATTTAATTTTGTAGTAATTAAAAATTAGCTCTTAGATAATGTGAGCACTGTTGTTCTGGGGACTATGGTGGTAAGAGTGGTGAAGTAGTTCTCCTGTATTACTCAGAATTTGAGTGATGCGTCTGGAAAGTGAGGAGCCAAGAAGCTAGTAAAAGTTTGTTTAAATAGTATGAAGATTGGTATCCATTTAGGAGCATTGAAAGGCTGAGTTAAAGCATAGAAGTGGAGGGAAAAAAAAGTGTGCTCGCTGCTGGTATCAGAAATAGATTGAATTAAATTTGGTTTGCTTATTTTCTCAAACTGATAGATAATGAAGTGAACATTACTTATAACTGAATCTTGCATTAAAAAGATTTCATGGATGTTAAATGTAAGGTTAAGTTTGTACTGTATGAATTGTCCAGTTCAGTTTAAACACAAGTAAAACACCCCTTTTTTCTTGATAACAGCACTGTTTTCTTCCTGACAGACGTTGTATCATGTGAAAACTGAAATTTTTCCACCATTGGGGGCAGAGTATTGTAAAACAGGCTCACTCTGCTCTTTAGAGGTGTCAATCACCCGACTTGTTGACCTCTCAGAGGTTGACAGAGATGAAGCATTAACAGAATCAGATGGATATTGCACAACAAAACTTATGTATGAAGGTAAGAATATTTTTCTTAAGCAATTGACAAAATTCCCTATTTTTTTCTTGATAATGACATCTGCCAGACTTTCTATGGCATATATTCTTGTATTGTGAGTAAGGCTACTCAATAAAGCAGCTCAATAAAGCAGTTTTCCTTTTGCTAGACTGAGAATATTTTATTTCTTCCTCATTAATCTGTCTTCAAGTGGAATATAAATGCTGCTCAATCTGGATGGATACTTGCTTGGGGCCCAACTATGGCCCTTTTTGTGTAGGGCTTACCTTGCACAGCTCTTCACACATAGAAGCTGGTGGGCTTTTAGATGTTGCTGAAATACTGATTTTAAGAATGCTCTAAAACTATACTGAGGGTTCTTAATTTTTCAGAAAAGATCTTTATAGTGTTTGCTCTTTTTTCTTGCAGTTGTTGACAACAGTAGTAACTGGGCAGTCTGTGGGAAAAGTTCTGGAGTGATATCTATGCCTGTAGCAGCCCGAGCAACTCACAAAGTCCACATGGAAGTGATGCCACTATTTGCTGGATATCTACCTTTTCCTGATGTCAGATTGTTTAAATACCTCCCTCACCATTCTGCTCACTCCATGCAACTTGATGCTGGTAAAGCTATCTTGACTACATGGCTACTTACAGAAATGATTCTGCTTCTCCTGTGTTCTTGTGTAAAGAGAAAAGCAAGGCGAGGAAGTGTATTGACCAAGTGTCTTTGTTACTTACCTTCACTCACAGTTCTGATTTGAAACTTACAAAATGTTGCTCTGACAGGAACTTTGAATTCAGGTTGCAGCCTTCATCTGTGAGGAGGAATAATAAATGCGTTGTTTTCTTATATTTCCTTTAAAGATTATTGTGCAAATTAGTTGTCACTGGATTTATAATCAAGTGAAAACTATTTGATGACCCTCTAATCCTGTGGTTTAATTGTCTGCACATCTACTGTGTCTTCGTTAGTTTTGAAATTTTTTCCCAGTTTTTTGAAAGGATTAAGTACGAAATAAAAGAACTGCTGAAAACTTGTGGCATATAAACCAGATTAGATGAAGAGTTTAAATTACCACAGCCACCTAGAGTATTTATCTGTACTGTTCACTAGTCCCAGCACTATAGCGAGAATTCACTCGTGCAAGCAACTTACCGTTTGTCAGCAGAGCTCCAGGAGCACCCTTCTAGCTTGTGACAAATGTGAGGCAATGCTACTTAAATTTTCCTTAGAAACCAATATAATTCACACTGTTACATCTGCTGCTGGCCAAAAACGTGCACAGACTGTTACCTCAGCAGAGATGATCAGTAACTGTTTAACACGTGGTAAGTTGACTGTGCGTCTGAGCTCCGAAATAATTTTTAAGTTGTTTAATCACTTCATAGAATGAAACTGTGGTTTTTTGTTTTAAACAGATAGCTGGATTGAAAATGATAACCTGTCTGTGGACAAGAATGTGGATGATCAAGCTGACAGCAGCAGCATAAGGAGTAGAGGTAGCTTGCATTCTGCAGCTAGCGGGGAACACAAAGGTTTGCCAATGCCCCGTCT
Organism: Calonectris borealis; assembly: GCF_964195595.1. NCBI lineage: Eukaryota > Metazoa > Chordata > Aves > Procellariiformes > Procellariidae > Calonectris > Calonectris borealis. The sequence goes on from NC_134312.1 coordinate 122,738,408, forward strand.
GCAATCCTTTTCACCTGGTCAGGTCTTCAACTGCAGCACGGCTATGCAAATACTTGTCATTCCCAGCAAGGACGACCATGTTCTGGAAGTCAATATCACGTGACAACTCGGTATGAAAACAAGGAAAACAAAAACCATTAGAAACTGGATATGAAAGCACTTTAAAGGATTATGACCTGATTAGTCTTTGTTGTAACATTCTAACTCTAAGGAAACCTATGGCACTCAACATGTACTGGCCATGGAAGCACCAGACAATTGTATCAATTTAAATGTACAGTGAAGCTTGTGTCAGCTAGTTTATATTGCCACTTCAGTATGTTTTGTGTAAGCTATTGGGTTTTCTCCCTTCAGTCACATCCTGCATCACAACACAGGGCAACAAAACCAAAAAATCCAAATATTTGGACCACTTCTTTATTTTTGTCTGGCAGCTGAGAGATTTGTTTCATGCTTCCTACATATTTTAGAATTTAGAGTTGGATGATGTAATTATCCAAATCTTGGGTTTTTATGTAATAATTTACAGGCTTTTCCACACATGTGCCAGAAACACAACAAAGCACACAACAGCACATTCACTGGTATAATAGTTGCTTTTCTGTTTTTTTTTTTTTATTTTGTTTTGTTTTATCATTGTTAATTCCTGCCATTGCAATTTTATATTAAACTTCCATCGTTTGCATACTTAGATGCATGGAAGAGCTACTGCTATAAACAATCTGAACTGAACAAAATTCCTTAATTTTTTGAGGCTTTCTCCTTCACAGAGTAGACACTGTGATGTCACATATTATATGATTTTTTTGGGGGTGGGGGTTGGGTCATCCTCTTGCATAGTTCTTACCAAAGAAAGATATTGATAGAATTTAATAATAAATTATTTGGCTTATTGAGTTCCCAGATTAATTTCTTTTATTACCATTTCCAAGTGGCTTGGTTTGCTGCCCCAATTTTTAAATTGGGGCAAAAATTTCAGTATGATAAAAAAATTTCAGTGATACTTGAACAGTCAACCTTTCATCATAAAGGCTTTGTGTAATTATTACTGATTAGAGGCCAGACTTCCACATTCGTGATGGAAGAAAGAGGTTGGTTTGATACAGGAAAGCTTGCAGATGTAGAATAATTGTGAAGCAAAGTTAAAACATGTAACTTAAAGAATTTCCTTATTTATAACTGAAATGTAAATACAAAAAATGTAAAAAAAAAAAAAAAAAAAAAAGGTGTAATTTTTGTGAATGTTGCAAATCCACCTGTGACTGGAAAAATTACAACTCCTTCTGATGTCCTGCTTCTGATACTGAAACTTGTGCATTTAATGTGAGAATGACCTTTTCTACTTGCAGATCTATAATGGTGCGTTGTCAACAGACTCCACAGAGGAAAACTGTCCCATATCAAACACTTGTCAGTAAAGCTAAGTGAGGACTGCTCATTAGACAAGTTCATTGTTGTTATTTTTTTCTAAACTCAGGTTCTGCTAAATTATAAAGGGGAAGAAAAAAACAAACCCTCTTTCCAAAAAGAATTGCAATTAAGTTGAAAAATGAATAGGCACCCTGCACTGGTCTAAAATTTTTTTTTATTATTATTTTTTATTTTAAAAAAACAGTATGTCTAAATAGATGTATAAAGTAGACCTGCTAGCTGAAAATGTTCTTGTTATGCATCTTCTTTCTGTGAAGGAATGCCCTTTCTCTGTGGAATTCATACCGTTTTATTCTGGATAAAACCCAAAGCATCATTTAGTGCGAATGACTGCTGGGATTCTTTGACTGGAAAAGGTAACAAGTTAGTGACTTTGACACTGCAGGTATTATAATTAATTCCATTTTCATGGTTTGCTATTAAATCATTTTTCACATTGTTCTGTAATATACTGTTAGATTAAACACATTGTACTAAGATTGTTTAATGAAATTGTAAGCGTTACAGTTCTAAATATACATGTTTTAAAAAGAAATCCAACTTCTTTGCTGCCGTGATTTCTCCAGTTTTCCTTCTGTTTAAAGGAGTGATTGTTTCATCTATTTTAGCCAAAGCTACTTTAACGGAAAAATATTTTCTAAACTTAAATAGGGGGACGTATTTAGAATAGCGGTCTGAAGGGTGCTCTTCGGCTACCTGACTGGGGTTGCCGCTTTCTGGAAAAGAGCCGCCCAGCACCCGCGGGGCAGCCGCGGCAGGGCTGCTGCTTTTCAGCTTCCGAGTAGCCCCCCGGCCACCGCCGCACGTCCCGCCGCCTGGGCCGCGGTGGTTGTTCGTACTCCCGTTTTGGCTCCCCTGGATGCTACCGCGGCGCTGGCCTGAGGAGAGGCGGGAACGGCTGAAGAAATGAACTCGGCCCCGGCTGCAGAGGCCGGCTGACGGCGCGATCTGTGCCAAGAAGTGCAAGCAGAGAAGGGGAGACCGGTAACACCGAACGCCCTTAACGCCGGCGCCCCTCCTTCTGGCGGCGAGTCCCCCCCTCTACCCAGTGAGGCCGGAGGGGAGGGCCGGCCGCTGGAGCGCGGCTCCGGCACCACCAACGGCCTTGCCCTGGCTCCGGCCCCGCCCGCGGCGGGAAGCCGCCGCCACCGCCTCCTCTACGGGCGCATGCGCGGGATCGCCGCGCGTCCGCCCCTGCGCTGCCGTTGTTCCGTGGCTACGAGTGCCGGCATCGGCTCCACGCGCTCCTCACGTGGGGCCGCCGCCGCCATGAAGTTCGCGTACCGGGTGAGTGCCCGGCGGCAGCCGCCGGTGGCCCCTGCCTGCCTCTCCCGGCTCCCTTAACCGCCCTCTCTTTCTGTTTTCCTTCCTCCTCCTCCCCTCGCAGTTCTCCGGCCTGCTGGGCACCGTGTACCGCCGCGGGAACCTCAACTTCACCCGCGATGGCAGCGCCCTCATCAGCCCTGTCGGGAACAGAATCTCCGTCTTCGACCTAAAGAAGTAAGCGAGCCCCGGCGTCTGCGTCCTCCCTCCCCTCTCAGGCCCAGCCTGCCGGCGGGGGGGAGGGGGAAGGGCCTGGTACTGCCAGCACGGTTTTTTTGGGGGGTGTAAAGCTGAGAGGAGGTTGTGGAGGCCGACCCGAGGGCGGCACGGCGGCAGCCAAGTCCGCGTTCTCCGTAGCGGGTGGGTGGGGGGAAGGACGGTGCTCTCGCAGTCCTACCGCCGGCTCTCGCAGTCCTGCATGAGAGGACGGGCGGAGTGTGGGGGTGCTGCTGGCATGGGCTGGGGTTCTCAGGAATGGTTTGCCTTCCCAGAATGTCCTGAAAAGTTTCTGGCTTAGCGTTAAAAGGTAGAAGCCTGCCTAGTAGAATAATTCTCGAGGTGCTGCACGGTGCAGATTTTCTGTACATAGGTCTATAGGGAGAATAACATAAGTAGTATGTAAAGATGTGTTTTAGAAACAAAGAGGGGGAAAATATGGTTTGCATTTCATTTAGTCATGTGGTTTCTTTGTGTGCTTCTGTCTTGTCTTGTCTCTCATATATGCAAAGCCTAGACTGTCATCTGCCTTTTCCTATAGGCCAGAGTTGTGATTGATGCTCGTTATACCGGGATCCTTGTCAGGAGCCCATCTCTTAGAGAGCTGGTGTTTGTGGGATTGTGGCAGCTAAAGAAAGTCGTGGGGGTTTTACATCTAAGTTGATTCAGTGGCTTTAACGTAGGTCTCTAACCATATTTTATTGATACTGAAGATGACTGTGATTTCTACATCCTTGTACCCAATTTACTGTTTTATCTTTTTCTTGCAGTAATAAGTGCGAGACATTCCCATTGGCTACACGGCTTAATATTGTGTGCGTGGGGCTCTCTCCAGATGGAAGTCTTGCCATACTAATTGATGAAGGTACTTTCATAAAGGAGACATTTGTTTTATAAAAGAATGAAATAAAAATACAGCCTGAAGAGGAAAGTCTGTATTGCTAGGTATTCAACCTTAACACAAATTAGAAGTCCTCTGCTTTGAAAATTGTGTGAGAATTTCAGGGGAAGGTGTCTTTATTTACAGAACTTAAAAAGAACTTATGTACAGAATTTAGACAGTGACTTGTAATTTTGATTGTTTTTTTCTTCTTAATAATATTAAGTACGCTGTCTTGAAAAGTTTCTGAGGAAGTACAGTACCCCTCTGTAAGCAAAGAAACTAAGCTTGCTAGGGTTATGGTTTCTTTGGGAACTGGGTTATTTCCATGATCCTTCTTTTTCTGCCCTTACAGAGGGAGCTGCCTTGCTTGTCAGTTTGATCGGTAAATGTGTGATACATCACTTTTATTTTCACAAGCCAGTTCACAGTGTCAGCTTTTCCCCTGATGGCAAGTAAGTAAAATGTGCATGCTGTAGAACAAAACAACAGAAATTACCCCATAAACTAGTTGTAATTATTAAGACATTCTGACCCATCTGGGGATGATACCTATTGATTAACGTAGGGGAGATTTTGAGCTGATCAGAGTCACTTTATCCGTAAGGTTGAGAGGGGAAGAAAAGAGGAAAAGCAAGGCCTTGGAAACAGATACTAGCTGGAAAGTTGCCTGTCACAGATATTGTCTCTCTATGGTGGAACTCTCAGGAACATAGAAGATTTGCTGTGAGTCTTAACTGTTCTTATGTGTCATAGGTAAGGTGAAAGAGCCCACGGGGGGGAAAATCAGTGCTGCAGGGTCGCATGGTGGCACTCGTGGCGGTGCAGTTTCACTGCTGACTTGCGTTAGTCTAAGACAGCTGTGCTACTGAAAGAGGCAGTTCTCTGAATCGGGTGAATCCAGGTCCTGCACTTGGGTCACAACAACCCCATGCAACACCACAGGACTGGGGAAGAGTGGCTGGAAAGTTGCCAGGTAGAAAAGGATCTGGGGGTGCTGGTTGACAGCCAGCTGAACATGAAGACCGACGGCGTCCTGGCCTGTATCAGAAATAGTGTGGCCAGCAGGAGTAGGGAGGTGATCGTGCCCCTGTATTTGGCACTGGGGAGGCCGCACCTCGAATACTGTGTTCAGTTTTGGGCCCCTCACTACAAGAAGGACATTGAGGTGCTGGAGCGTGTCCAGAGAAGGGCAACGAAGCTGGTGAAGGGCCTGGAGCACAAGTCTTATGAGGAGCGGCTGAGGGAACAGGGGTTGTTTAGTCTGGAGAAGAGGAGGCTGAGGGGAGACCTCATCGCGCTCTACAACTACCTGGAAGGAGGTTGTAGCGAGGTGGGTGTTGGTCTCTTCTCCCAAGCAACTAGCAATAGGACGAGAGGAAATGGTCTCAATTTGCGCCAAGGGAGGTTTAGACTGGACATTAGGAGAAATTTCTTTAGTGAAAGAGTGGTCAAATATTGGAACAGTGGTTGACTCACCATCCCTGGAAGTATTTAAAAGACATGTAGATGAGGCGCTTAGGGACATGGTTTAGTGGGCATGGTGGTGTTGGATTGACGGTTGGACTCGATGATCTTAGAGGTCTTTTCCCACCTTTATGATTCTATGAGTGCCTCTCTTCATATCCCTTGGCTGCATGGTCATGGAGCCAAAGTGTGGTGACCTAAATGTTAGAGGTATCAGAAGGGTGAGAGGAAAAAGTGCGGAGTTCCCCTTTTGGTGCATTCCTCAGTTGGATTGACTTCAAGTCATCATGAATGAGTTTTGGCTTGAAAGTTGCAGTCACAGTTCTGTGTTAGGGAATTATACTGGCAACGACCAGATTAGAGGATATGTTTAACAGGGATGCAGACGCTTTGTGTTTGTGAAAGTGGCCAATATATGGAGGTGAAGAGAGGTTGAAATAGAATATCTTGTTTTGAATGTTTGAACTTTTCCTTCCTTTGTGAGAATGAGAGAATAAATATTTCATTATTCAACTTAGGTGATTTTTACTGAAGGTTTTCTGCCTTATAATGCATAAGGTATACCTGCGTTCATGAAGTTGGGGGGATAGTATCAATCTGCAAATAATTTTCTGTTTTTAATTCGAAAGCAATCCATATTTATCATTTCAGTAACGCAGAAACCTTTTTAACATTGTTTTGTTGTATTGCATTGCTGTCTGTACTGAACAATTGTTTGCTTTAACAGCTTTGTGTGCAATTATACTTTCCCCCCCCCCCCCGTGACAGGAAGTTTGTGATTACAAAAGACAATGTTGCTCTTATGTACCATGCTCCTGGGAGGAAACGAGAGTTTAATGCATTTGTTCTGGACAAAACTTATTACGGTCCATATGATGAAACAACTTGTATCGACTGGACTGATGATTCCAAGTGAGTTGTTAAACTAAAGTACTGTCTACCCGCTCACATTGTTAATATTTGTATGCATGTTACAGTCCATTTGCTTTGCTATAAAGTATTGTACTAGCTTTAAAAATTCTTTTTGGCTCTTCTGTTTCTAATTCTACCTTGAATTAAAAAAAAATTATAATTAGGCAGAATATAAAGTATAAAATATGCATGTATTGGGGATCAACAATGCATTCTTGCTTGAAAATGCCTAGTTATCGATAAAAGGAACATATTTCAGTAATGTGAGCATGGTTGACCTTTTGAGTGTATTTAATCCCATCTACCTCTGCTAGAGTTGGCAATCTCAGTTTACAACTCTTGTGTGTAAAATTACTTTTAAAGTGGTGACTGGTGTCTTCCCATTCAGAATGTTCTCCACCCAGTGAAGAGTTTTGCAAACCAGCGTTCTAATTCAAATTGCCTTTTCTTTTGTAGGTGTTTTGCAGTAGGGAGCAAGGACATGTCTACATGGGTGTTTGGAGCAGAACGATGGGCAAACTTGATTTACTACTCACTTGGAGGGCATAAAGATATAATAGTAGCCTGCTTTTTTGAAGAGAACAGTCTAGATGTATGTATAATCACACAACATTCTTGAATTTTAATATTAAAATAGTTGAAGCAGAATCTTACCTGTAGGTAAGGATGCTGACTATTTTGATAATATCTCAGAATTTAGAAAACGCGTAAGCAATATGTCTCTTGACTCCTCTGCTGTGATCAGGAGTTTAAATTCCGTGAACATTTGAAGAAGTAAATTTTAGAACGAGAGTAAGTTATTTAAAATTGCTCCCCCTCAAAAGTTATAGTTGTAAATATGAAAAAAAAAAAAATCAGCTGTAATGCCAACTGGTAATCAAATTGCCTTCGGTCTTTTCAAAATTTCTCTGAGGGCAGGTAAAGTAAATCACCAGTTTCTCAGGACAAGTGAGTTTTCCAGATCAAAGCACCTCAAATTCTAGAGGCCTAAGTAATATATTGTCCTAATGATAAAGTGCAGACTTGCTAACCCTTCTGCAATTCTATATTCATAACAAGACAGCAGAGTACAAAGCATAGGTATTGCACGATAATTGTACGTCTGTGTGTTTGTATTCTAGCTGTACACAATAAGCCAGGATGCAGCTCTCTGTGTGTGGCAGTGCGATACAGAGCTCGATGGTTTGAAGCCTATGCCCCCTAAAGATGCAGCTGGGGAAGAGAATGCAGCAGAAAATGATGAAGAGTTTCCTGAAGAGCCGAAGGGTGAAGAAATTCATGGAAAAGTCAATCCAAATGAACAAGAGACTAGAAATAAGGTTAAATATTCACGTGTTGCAAAGTAAGTGATTTTCAGTTTTCCAAAGACAGAGTTGTTATGGGGATTTACTATATTGGGCTTTTTTCACCCTTTATCACTCATTCAAAGCAGTATAAATCTCTGCCCAGGATTTAGTAATTTACTATAGATGTCATTTTAAATAGTTTCAGTAGAACACCTGTTTGTCATAACTTGGCTACATGAAGGGCGATATCCTTCACCTTCAGAACAAGTCAGTGTAATTTTAATAATACAAGAAATATTGACTTATGGCGTATGTTTTAGTGTTTGAAAGTCAGAAAGTGTGAGGAGATCTTTGGTACAATATCCTCTAACTAAGTATGGAGAAGAAGATATTGGTTGACTTCAAGAGGTGACGGCAACAGTTTGATAAAGATAGCTCATCAGCCTTTTTGGTGAACTACTTGGAGATGCCTTCCTGAAGGATCTCCCTATCTGTCCACATCAAAGGAGACATGGCTTACAAAGAATAATCCAGTTTTAAGATAGTCACAGCAATTAGCTTTGCTTGAAGGAGGATAATGTTCATGGGCAGCGGAGTGAGGGAGAGTCGGGATGCATGTTGGGGCCAATTGGGAACACCTGACATCAGGCTTCTGTTCTCGGTCTTTCTGACTGTAAAGGAAGCATAAAGAAAGTACCCTACCCCAATCCAGGTTGGAATTAGCCTCAGGGAACATCACTTCCAGACTGAAGGAATGTGGAGTATACAACTGTTGGATAATGTTCAGATGCTCCATTATGTTATCTGTTTAGTGCTTATCTGTTCAGTTCCAGTAAGAGATACAGCTACAAAGAAACTGCAAAAACCTTCTTCACCAGGGGTATAACATTTATGACTATTGCTTCAACTCCTTCCTCTGTAAGAGGACTCATGTATAGAAGGATAACCAGTAAATTCATGAGTCACCCATACTGGCATTAGATGATCAAAAGGAAATGCACAGTGCAGTTCCTCTGAGGTTAACTTTTAATCCCTTCCATTGCATGTGATCAGGTGTCACTTCTAATAATCAGATTACTGTAGCAGCTGTAAACATTGAGGAAAAGAAGATAATTAACTTTCACTAGCTATGCAAAGTACATATATTTAGCAATTCCTGGAACTACCGCTTTTTAGTTTTATTGTAGGATACCTTGATCAAAACATTTGACCTATATTGAAATGCAACTATAGCTGCCTAATTTTCTTTTGCATTGTTTACTTTTTTCTTATTTCTTTGATGCCAGGTATTTTTTCAATAAAGAGGGAGACTTTAATAACCTGACATCTGCAGCTTATCACAAGAAAACCCACCTTTTAGTCACTGGTTTTGCCTCTGGAATCTTTCACCTCCATGAGCTTCCAGATTTCAATCTGATCCACTCCTTGAGGTGAGGTATGGGGTTATGGTTGTTTTTTGGTTTGGTGTGGGGGGTATGTTTTTGGGGTTTGTTTGTTTGACTGAGAACAAACCATGTTTAGTAGTGAAGGATGAATAATCGGAGCACAAAAATCTTAAACGTAAGTATCTATTTAGTATTGTAATTTCTGGAGGGGCAGAATTATAGTTAGGCTTAAAATACCATCCTATACTCCATTCCATGGCTTATTATGGAAAAGTGAGATCTGAATGAGGAACTCCTGAGTTCCTCATAGTTGTTGGCTATAGATTTCTTCAGTGCTTTGGACTTCACATTGTAGTTTCTTTGTAGAAAATATAGTATCTGAAAAAAAAGTTCTGCATATGTAAAATTGTCTGTAAATTGTCACTAAGCTGAAAAATAAAACCATAATTCTTTTCCATCGCTGTGTGATGCTAGCTAAAGAATGCATAATTTCCCTGTACAAAAAATTGTGGTTTTTTTTCTTGAACGTGGGGAGTTTTACTCTGTGCTGGCAAGTATGTCTTTGGGATGTAGATACTCTCTCTTCATTCCAAATAAGGCGGTACTGCCTGTTTGATGTTTTTGACTATAATAAAGGAAAGAATATACATGCTGCTTTTGATGTTACAGTGATACAGAAATTCAGTAAAGTAAGCAAAAAACTTGCTTGAACAGAGGAAATAAACCCTAGATTTGAAGTTTTATCACAGAAGGCACGAAAACACAAGTTTGTTTATTGGGTAATTCTCTTACTTCAGTATTTCAGACCAAAGGATAGCTTCTATTTCTATCAACTGTACTGGTGACTGGATTGCCTTTGGATGTTCAGGTTTGTAAATTTTTTTTGGTCTGTATGTGTTTTTTGGCTTGCATTTGCAGAGTCTCATCGTTGTATTCATAATTCAGGTTAATTCTTCTCATGTGTTTATAGGTTTGGGTCAGCTCCTGGTGTGGGAATGGCAAAGCGAGTCCTATGTGCTGAAGCAGCAGGGACATTTCAACAGCATGGTTTCGGTAGCATATTCTCCAGATGGACAATACATAGTAACTGGAGGCGAGGATGGGAAAGTAAGTGATGCGAGGATGGGAAAGTAAGTGATGCAGTATCACTGAAATATGAACTTTAGTCTTAATAACATAGTAAGCAGCTTGAATTTCCATTTTATGTAGAAAGCTCTGTTACTGTAACTGATACATGTTTTTCTTAATATAAAGTCATAATTTTTTGTCCTCACTTAAATGTTTTGATTTTTCTCTCTAGAGCATATGTATATGTATATTTTGATTTGCTGTTATTGGTATTCTCTGCAAATTGCATCCCTTATGCTTTTTAGGAGATGATTTTTTTTAATTATTATAGTTGCAGTCACCATAGACACAAAAAGATCTAATTCATCAAATGTTAATTTATGTATGCTTATGGTTCCATGATACTTTGGGATGAATGAATATCAGCAAATTCATGCCCTTTTAATAAGTGGTTTTGATGCTTTGGGATGAATGAATATCAGCAAATTCATGCCCTTTTAATAAGTGGTTTTGATGCAAAATTCATTTCAAATTATTTATAAAAGTGCAATTCTTAAACAGATTTTTCTGAAATGTACCACTGCAGAAGCTTGCTATTTAAAACAAAAATTAGCTTCTCATGGTTGACTTGTATTGAAATGGTAGGCTAGGTGTACATGTACTTTTTTTAAAAAGATGTATTGTGGAGTAATCCCACAATCTCTTGGCACATAAATGGGACAAAGATAGTTTCTTGTTTCCTATCAAAACTTCTGAATATCAGAAAAAAGACCTGCCACTTCGTGATTTCTGCCATTCAGATTTAAAATTGGCCAAACCCCAGAAGTCTCAAACTGCAGATAGCTAAACACGTAACATTTTTGTTTAGGGGGAAAAAAAAGATTGAAATAACATCTCAATTGTAACTTCTGGAATGGCTTCACAGTTGGTTTTGAATTTGACACTTGTCTTATCAGTGGACAGCCCAAAGCTTGGGAGCCTGAGATGCTTACCAGGTGCTGTAGCTTTCCTTGAAAATTAGCTTTGAATTTTTTTTGTCTGTCTCCACTTAGATTTTCATGTTGTATATGTGTCTGTAGGTGTTTAATGGTGAGCTGTGGCCCTGTTTGTCTCACTTGCACAGAATTCGTTACTGATGGTACTGAAAGTCCTTTAGGCTATCGCAGAGTTTTAGGACTAACTTTTCTTCACTCTTCTGTTGCCTTACCCTTACTTTCTCTCTGAACTGATGATGGAAACGCTAAGAAGGCTTTTCTTGTCTCTCTTGCAGGTGAAAGTGTGGAACACTTCAAGCAGCTTTTGTTTTGTCACTTTTACAGAACACAGCAGTGGTGTAACTGCTGTAACTTTTACTTCCAATGGTTATGTCATTTTGAGTGCTTCCCTAGATGGAACAGTGCGTGCCTTTGATCTACACAGGTAACTCTTTATAAAGCTTTTGTGTCTCATTTAGTCTTCAGCTTTCACACCCCAAAATACAGCAAACTGCTGATTGCTTGTTTCAAGTTGAAGTTGCACAAATGTGAGTATTGCTTTATTGATTTTTGGTTCAGCCTTTGATTCAAGTTTAGGTAGTAATTAGGAATCCTGCCACTTCATCCAGTTTCTGTGAAGAAAATTCTGGAAGAACTTTCCTCAAAGAAACTGGAAGTCCAGTAACATCATTGTCTGGCTTTACTACTCAAATAGGGAGAAGGCACCTGTCTAACAGAACGTTTGTCATAGTTCTAGTGGTTGAGCCATTATAACACACCTGTGTACGGAACTGGATGTGTAAACAAGCCCATGCTTTCTAAAGAATGGACATATGCTACATAATGGAAGAAAGCTCTTCTGTTTAAGTATTTTTGGCTGTTATTTCTGCAGAGTTAATAACAGCTTTTTTGAATCTTGGAATCATTCCGAGGCGTTGCATCCAATTTTATACAAAGAATATTTTTTCTGTAGATAGCTTAAAAGACTTTACAAGTAAAATTAAGTCCTTTTTTAAATACATTTGTAAAACACATGTTTAAATCTACCTAAAAAGTTCTCGTAATTTATTTTCACATTTACAACAGATACCGCAATTTCCGAACCTTTACATCCCCACGACCAAGTCAGTTCTCTTGTTTAGCTGTGGACTCCAGTGGCGAGATTGTATCGGCTGGTTCCCAGGATTCCTTTGAAATATTCATCTGGTCAATGCAGAGTGGGAGGCTGCTAGATGTAAGGACCTACAGGGTTGGAGGGCTTGAATCTAACACATAATATAGATCGTGATGATACTAAGTAACTTTGGGATTAGATCATGATGATACTAAGTAACTTTGGGATTAGTCGGAGGGTTTTAATACAACATGAAATGTTTTGTTATATTTGTATTCAAGAACTGGAGCTACGCTATGTTACTCTCAGCAATTTTTAATTTATTGCATGGAGGCTATCCTGGATTTGTGTGAGAAATAGTTTTTAGAATTTTTGAGTATTGAGCTCTTTCTAGCTGATGAAGTAACTGCAGTATTGCTGAGCTAACACATGGGCATGAGTCTCTTTCCTCCAGTAGTTGTTCAGAGATGTTATTTTCTACGTATTTTCTGCAAGTAATGAAGAAATTGTAGGTGCTGTCCTAAGATCGGTACAGATTTCATAGACAGTTTTGCTGCAGCAGAGCAGGGGCACGATTTCTTGTGTAGAAGGTTTTTATTGTGTAGGGCGAGAAGACTATTAAGTTAAATCCCCGCTGTCTTACTGCTAGTTTGAAATGCATTCTCTTGAGAGTGGATGTAATAACACTAACTTCTGAGCAAATCAAGCTCATTTGCTATTTTCAGTTTTTGAGCATTATGTACATCTTGTACAAGTAGATGAACTCAGCGATTCATGTATTTAATCTGGCATAGCTGTTGAATACAGATCATTAATAGTAACTCAGCATATACTTGAGTGGATCTCCAGAGTTTTGAGTTTAGTTTCTTTCCTTGATTTCTTTTGAGAGGAGTAGGAGCTCCATGCCATAAAAATCTGTATTATTCTTATTCACAGTTTTTATTACTGTTTTCTCTTAAATGTTTTCAGCTGCAGGACATACTGAATTCTCAGAGCAATGACTTGCTTTTTCATGGTTGGTCTGATTGTTCTGATAAGGGCGGGGGGGGGAAGTGCACCGTATTCCTAAGTCTTGGTCTCTAAAGAGATTATATGTGTGCGTAAGAGTGGCTCGCACTTCCATGACTATTTTTTTAAAACTTCTGAAAATGAAAAGTTGAGAATCACTGATATGTATCATGCTACATGTCCAAAAGTAACCTCAAGCATGTGTGGACAAGTTAAGCATGGTTTCATTGTTATATTTAGAGCTTGCTGAATGCAGACTACATGTATTTCAGTTTCTTTCACCTAATTCCATTTTATCTTTTCTTCTTTTATTAGGTCTTATCAGGTCATGAGGGTCCCATCAGCAGTTTGTCCTTTAACCCAATGAAGTGTGTTCTAGCTAGTGCCTCTTGGGATAAAACTGTCAAGTTATGGGATATGTTAGACAGCTGGAGAACTAAGGAGACCCTAATATTGAACTCAGATGGTAACCTTTATTTTGTCTTCTATCAAACAGAAAAATATTATCAAAAATATTTCAAGAACTGACAACAGAACATGTCAGATACAGACAGACTCATTCTTGGTAATGAAAACCAAAAGTTGAGATAGTTCTCTATAGTACTTAGTTAACAGTGCAAGAAATCTTTTTTATTTCATACTAGCTCTAGCTTTATAATTAGCTAAACATTTGAATGTTGTCCAGAGAGAAAGTACGGTCATACTTGTTACTCCTAAGCTTTTTCTGGTAGCTAGGATCCTAGAAAAATACAGGATATTTTCTTAGGAAAAGATCTGACTGCATTTTTAACTGTTAATTAAATTCTTTGCAGTTCTTGTTGTTGCTTTCCGTCCTGATGGCAAGGAGCTTGCAGTTGCTGCTTTGAATGGACAGATAACATTTTGGGATCATGAAAATGCAGTGCAAACTGGCTCAATTGAGGGAAGGCATGATCTTCAGATGGGAAGGAAGGAGCTTGATAAAATTACTGCCAAACAAGCAGCCAAGGGAAAGTAAGTAAATGAGGTTGCAGTGAAAAGAGGGTGCAACACTGGCTTTTGCTTTTGAATTGTTTCTTTCCATTTGGTTTTTACGTGAGGATTTCAGAGTGCATCTGCTGTTCAAATATTTTGGTTCTGATGATGGATTTTAAAAGACTGCCCAACTTGACATCTGGATGGATCCTTTTTGTCTTTTGCTGTGTTCACCCACTGATCAGCATGATTTTGAGCATCTTTTTTTTTTCATCAGTTATAAACATGTGTTGCCAGCATAATATTAAGCTTCTCATGACAAGTTGTTCATTGGCCAAAGGTGATAGGTTTTAAGTGGATATCTTGCTATGTAGGTACTAGTATTCTACGCACTACTAGTGTGTAGAAACTGTTAAATTTAAAAAAAAAAAGTAAATATGCTGTGGGTTTTATTACACATTACTATGCATGTGAAGTAATGTTTAAAGGAAAATTGAATTTGTGTGCTGTCAAAAAGCATAATGTAGAATTCATGTGTTTCATTCTTTTCTTTTTCCCTTGAGTCCCTCTTTTTTTTCCCCATATTGCTCCCCCTCAAAACAAAATGAAAAAAGGAAACAATGACATTTTGAAAAAAAATGTATTTTTTGGTGATGAGCTCTCCACCATCTCTTTAAAACATGTCATGACATTGGTTTTTTTCTAACTCTTCTGATCATCCTTAATGTTGTGTGTGGTGTAGCTGAGAGCTTATTCATTGAGCTGCGACTCAGAATCAAAAGTATGGAAGTACTTCAAAAAGCTGTTGAAGTTTTAAATTGTTTGTGATTCATAGCAAAGCACCAAGTACTTGTTCGTGGTAAACGGTTTTGTGTGTTAAGTACATATTGTGTGAATGAAGATCTCCACTTTTTCCATGGAATGGTCTGTGTCTTCACATTGTACTCATGTCTTTTAGCTCAGATGTGGCAGTGAAATTAACTACTTTCTCTTTTTCTTCACTAGATCTTTTACTACTCTGTGTTACTCAGCAGATGGTCAATCTATTTTGGCAGGTGGATTGTCAAAATTTGTCTGTATATATAATGTCAAGGAACAGATTCTTATGAAAAAATTTGAAATCTCATGCAACTTTTCTTTAGATGCAATGGAGGTATGTGACCACAGGAGTCAGGTTTTTTCATTTCCCCTCCTCGCCCCCAAGGCTTCGGTTTTGGTGTAACATCTCATTTAAGAGGGATTTCTGAATGTTTTGTTAAGCATAGGTTCATTTTCTTGGTTTTGTGCAGGAGAGTGGTACGGAAATATTTCTCAGAAAACAAAATTAATTCCTAACATTCAGCTAACTAAAGTCTTGCCAGATTGCAATATGTTTGTATTGAATGAGCAGAACTCTTAAGCATAGTTAAGTCAGTTGGCACTTACAATTGACGAGGAAATATGAAAATTTAAATGATCAGTATTTTGTACTAAGCTAACTTTCCCTGGGTGTCAGTTGCTTGTGTTAGCAAAGAAATGAAGGATTTTGCTATGGACACAGAAAACATCACTGACCTTTACAAACTCGGTTTCTGAATATTGCCAAATGCAAAATTAAATTCCTTTAAAAGTGAAGTGAACGATGAAAAGCATCAGAAGGAAAAAATTCCAGTAACCCTTCTTAACATCCCCTTACCTGGAAGAACGATGATTGTTCCAGTGTTCATGGCTGTATTTGACTGTGGTTCCAAATATATTTCTTTGACAACAGTGGTTTGTGAAGCACCCTTCGTTTCTCTGCTGTCCTCTATTGTGCTAGTGTAGCTCAATATGTGGCTTAAAAAGGATACCAGAAGTGAGCCAGCTGGAAGAGAATCCTGGAGGGGATGGGTGTTTGAAAATGGGGGGTGGGGAGGTCCCTAAAACATCATTTGCATAGCTGTCTGGCTACACAGCCCTTACATTAGCAGAGTACAGTTATGGAACCTGAAGGGGAGGAAAAGTAGGGCTGCATCTGAGGAAATAATGCATCTCTTAAGTAGAACAACAATACAATAATGTGAAACTGCAGTCTAAACTGAGTTGTGCTGTTCTGAGGCCTTAAGACTGACGCAGCCTGATTCTCGTCTGCGGTCGGACACTGTTGCCCGCTGTTGTGAAATTGTCCGTTTTCTCCATGATTTTGGAGAAACTTTTGGAAGAAAGTGCAAAGAAATAATCCTAGATAAACTAGATAACTCCTGAATGTTATGGAGAATTTTCAATTAATACAGATGTTTGAGAGGAGATTCAGCAGAATGAATGGAACTTTCATTTTTTTTGTAGGAGTACTTAGATCGGAGAAAAATGACGGAATTTGGCAGCATGGCTCTGATTGATGAAGGGGCTGGAGGTGAAGATGGTGTTGCCATTCCTCTTCCTGGAGTAAAAAGAGGTACGGCTTTTGGCTTTGCTGTCTTGTTACTAGTTTTATGTGGATCAAAACCTTTGACGTAGAGTCGATACAAGATAAGAAGGGTTTGAATTGTTCAGCTGAGTTTTAAAGTTAGGATTACCTGAATGTTCTGTAGCCACAGGGATCTGTTGCACAAGTGTTCAGCTGTTGTATGGGTGGGTCCTTCTGCATAGTAGAAGCAACAGGAACCAGGAGGTACTGTGGTCTCCTGGGTATGGAACCCAGCAGTCACGATTTTGTTTTCAAAGAGCAAAATTCAGTCCCACCACTTATTTTAGCTGTAAGATCTCTTGGACGTGGACTATCCCTTACTTACCCTGTCTTTAACTCTGCCAGAATTTGGCATGTTCCACATTATTTTTCAGCATAATGATAACAGCATAGTTAGAGTTGATAGCTAGACCATCAACTTTTGGTAAATCACTTCTAAACTTCTCTTTTAGGTGACATGAGTTACCGACACTTTAAACCAGAAATAAGAGTGACTTGCCTGCGATTCTCTCCTACAGGTGAGTATTGACAATTAATGTAAGATTTTTTTATTCCATATAAAACAAGCAAAAGAGTAGAACATTGGAGGAGTAATAATGAAGTACAAATGCGTTGGAGATGGTCTCTCCAGATGTGATACAATGCTGCTGGGTTTGTCGTCTAGTTTCCTGTGCAGTGGATAATTGGGAAACTTAAGTATACATCACTGTCAGCTGGTATTGCTGACAGGTCCATGAATGATGCATGGTTTTCAGTCTTACCCACTTCTTGTAAGCAATGAAGAGTCATCTGTTAATCATTACTCTTCTGTTTCTGTCCTAGAAAACCCAGCTTTGTTTTTAAATATTGTTACTTCTCTTCTAGGAAGAAGCTGGGCAGCCACTACCACAGAGGGTCTTCTTATCTATTCACTGGACTCTGGACTAATTTTTGATCCTTTTGAGCTGGATATTGATGTCACACCCAGTAATATACACAAAACACTGCATCAGAAGGAATATACTATGGCTATCATCATGGCCTTCAAGCTGAATGAAAAGAAATTAATTCAGGAGGTCATAGAGGCTGTACCTAGCAATGAAGGTAAGTGGATCTTCCATGAAATTTGACTGAACTAGGGGTTAGTAGAGATGTGTTAGCCAAATAAGTTGAAGTGTAAAGGGCAGAGTTAAGCTCGGGGGGGGGGGGGAGTTATAACATTGGTATTTAAGGACTTTCTACTGTAGCTGAAGACTAAAGAGGAAGGCATGGTCTTTTGTTAAAAAAAAAAAAAGTAGACTCTTTGGTGTTAACTTATGTTTTAATTTTACTGCATGCTCATCTAGTGACTTTTGAACATGGAATTTGATCAGGTCTGGATATGCAGGTAAAGTTTTTGGATGTCAGTTCTCAGAAGCAGCTGATGTTAGAGGGGCACAGCAAGTTTAACATGAGTTAGCAGTGTGGCTTTGTGATGAAGGCAGTCAACCAGGTACTGGGCTGTACTATCAAGGATGTAGTCAGCAGTTGGAGGAAAGTGATTAGTCTTCTTTATCAAGCACTTGTGAGATCACATCAGGAGTCCTGTGCCCGAGTTTTGGGCTCGCCAGTATGAGAAAGACATTGATACTCTGGAGCATCTGGTGGAGGCCTTGGAAAATGGAGGGCCAGAGTGCGTGACAGCTGAGGAGAGGCCTAAGAAAGCTGGGTTTGTTCAGCCTTTAGAAGAGAAGGGGAATATTTTTACTGTCTTCAAGTGCCTAACGGGATGTTAGAAAAAAGGCAGAACCAGACTTGGAGTTGCACAATGATATGACAAGAGGCAACAGACCTCTTGCAGCACAGGAAATTCCAACTAGGTATTAAAAACAATAATATGTTGGAGGTAGTCAAATACTGCAGAAGGTTGCCAAGGGAGGTAGTGGAGTCTCCATCCTTGGAAGTGTTCAGCACTCAACTAGATAAAGCTCTGTGCAGCTGCTCAAAATTAGTCTTGCTTTGGACTGCCAAAATTTGGAGCAACTCTGCAACTGTCAGCCTTTGAAGTTCTGATGATTTTTGTTCCTTCAGTTATAGTGATATTCGTGCCTCTAAACAAATGTAAATATGGTCCTTATAGAGGGTTGTGTTCACACAAACCAAACAGATTACTAGTTAAGTGCCAAGCTCTTTCTAACAAGAGACAGATGCTTTCACAATTGTGACATGTCGGAAACGAAAGAAACAGGTAAGATGTCACTCCGCTTTGGAGGATATTTACTGAAGTCATTATTTAGCGCCCATTTCATCATTTTGATAACTAATATGCATATTCATTAGCTGTATATCACAGGCATGACCTTAAAAATAAACTTTCAGTAGTCTATTCTACTTAACTTCATAACTTCATTAACAGTTCCGTCATAGTAACTCTGAAGTATATTTTCTTACCTTTACCTCAGTGTTGTCGCCCCAGAAATAAAAATTCCTTTTATCTAGTCAAAACATGCTTGAGTCTGAAATCAGGTATGTTGCCAGCCAACCGCTTTGTAGGATTTTCTTACCTTATTCCCTAGGTAGCAAGCCTGATAAATATGCATATCAGGGTAAACCACCTTTTGCATACCTGTTGGCATAATGGTGTTTGCCTCTGTCTGGCAAAACTTAGTTCTCTTTTACCAAAGTTAACCAAAACTCCATGTACACAGGCAACTCTGGGTAAGTAGGCAGGCGCCAAAACCTCAGAAGCAGAGGATGAGGCATGGAAATTTCAGGCGTTGTAATCCACTGATAACAGAATGAACGTGTGCCTGTTTCTTTAAAAGTGGATAACTTTTTCGCTGTTGAATGTGACATAGGCCAATTGGGGTGGCTACAGAGAATAGGAGTTGGTTATTTTTAAGAGAAGTTTATATATAATGAGGTCATCATAGTTACCTGTGAGATTACTTTGAATGCTTATAAATCATGCTGCTTTATGCTGCACAATTGCTAACAGCATTCAAACACTTCCTCTGTGAGCAGGCAGCTTTTCTATCTTTCAAGTATCCTTTATTGCCTCTGATTATTATGCCTAACTAGTTCCACTGAATACAGAAATTCATATGAAGTCAGAAGCAACAAGGCTTCAAAAAAGTCTAGTTACGCTGAAAAAGGAGGAAAGAGTGGAAGTAAAAGTTCTGAAGGAGTGATGGTGGGGAGAGTATTCTGGTAGGAGGAAGAACTTGGGTAGGTGGAGATTAAGTTCTTGCTTTTAAATACAGTAGTGATGGAAAGGCTTGCCTCCTGAGAGACTATGGTACTGTACCTTGAAATACAATATGAAATGCCAAATAGTTGCCAAGATGGTGCTTTCTTCTACTTCCCTATATGCTTTCCTATGGTCTCTTTCATGTTATTCCAAACAGTAATTCAACTCTAATGTCTAAGGGCTTTTTTTTTTCTTTTTGCACAGTTGATGTTGTCTGCTCATCACTCCCAGACCTGTACGTGGAGAAAGTATTGGAGTTCCTGGCCTCTGCATTTGAGATATCTTGTCATTTAGAGTTCTACCTTATTTGGGCTCATAAGTTGCTCATGCTGCATGGACAGAAACTGAAAACAAGGTGAGAACTTGTAAAAGTCAAAAAGCTGACAAGCATTTTAAAAAACCTGTCAGTTTGAGGTTTTTAATTAACAGTTACTGACATTCTGGATAGATGCATATACAACAGTTAAAACCACCTAATTTACATTTATTACATGTACATTTAATAAATATTATTTAAATATTTACATTTATTTATAAAAATTACATTTTAATTTAATACAACTTCTTTACTAACAAGGGTATATGATAGAATTGGAGTGCATAATAGCATTTCTGAGGATAAATTACAAAAACATTTTCCAAGTATTACAGGTAAAACTGCATAGCTTGCTTACCCTATAAATGCATCAAGATTTCAAGAGAGAGAGGATTTTGGCAATTGTGTTTTTAAACAACTATGCATATTAAATATAACTGAAAGATAATGTGCAGGTACTGACTGCATTTTGTAGACTTATCTTGTGATTACAGCATGCACTTTTAGCTTGTTAATATTCTGCTTTCCTACCTAGTTTTCTGTAACTACATGTGCCTGCCATATGAATTATATTCAGCCCACCCATAGTGTTGAGTTTATAGACTTTTGGGAATAAAAATGGGCAAATTTACAAATTTAAAATAGGCTAAGTGAGAGGTACTCTGAGAGGGAGTCCTGCGGGTTAAAGAAACAATGCATTGTGTAACTCTTTCCTTGCTTCAACATGGTATTAATGTTTTAGTTACTGAAATGACTGGAACACATTTTCTCCTTTTCTTGCTGATAAAGTAGAAGAGGACGATTTAAAACAAACTCTTCCTTGTTCAGAAAGTATTGTAGTAACTGGAAGGAACTGTCATCATTACAGCAAGCAGAATTAGTTCTTCAAGCTGCAGTGTGATATTAGAAAAAAAAATTATTTCTGGCAATATTATTACTTGTATTGAGTATAATCACTGAGGGCAAAGTCAAAAGCAAAAAGTTTTTGTTTATTTAGTATTATCTTAAAATGTTCATGTTTAAAAGTTAACATGTATGCTTGTTAAAATTTTGAGAATATAGAAAAGTTCTAATTTCCATATGTAAAAATAAATCGCACTGCAAGTTGCATGTTTTCCTCGTTCAAGGTCAGTGAAGCTGCTCCCTGTGATTCAGTTCCTTCAGAAAAGCATCCAACGTCATTTTGAAGATGTTTCCAAACTGTATGTATTGTTACATTTAAAAATTTAAATCAAAACCCTGCACAAAAGTGTGGAGTAATTTCGGGGATGATAGCGTAGTATTAGAACTTTTGAGACAGTCTTCTTTTAGAGATGTTTTTATTTTGGGAGAAAAATGGAATCTTGTTTCTAACATGTTGCTATTTATTTTTACAGCTGTGAATGGAATATCTACAATATTAAATATGCATTGGCCATCTCACAACAGCGGGGCATGAAACGTCTGGCAGAAGAAACATCAGTAGATGAAGACAACTTGGATTCTGACAGTGATTATCTTATGCAAGAAGTTCATAAAGACAATCTTAGTTCCTAGTTACTCTTCGTACTCTCCTCTCCCTAGGGAGGGAGAAAACCTAAGACAAAGTAATTTTATGCAGTGGTATTCACTGAGAATGAGTGGCCCTTATAGTGGCAGATTTTAACTCTTTATAACAGTGTGGATGGAGTTACATGTGAGTTATAGAAGTGGGTGAAATGTAGGATAGACAAAGTGCCATCCATGGTGTATTTGGTGTACCCCTTGGCCATAACAGCTTGTTGACAGCATTGATTTCTTGATTCATTGGTTTCTTTTTTTATTGTTCCTGATTTCAAGTAAGACAAAAATGTATTCTTATATCAGTGAAATACAACTGGAAGAAGTGCATTCTTTATTAAAAATGCATTGTACAGAGACTAGTTATTTGTAATGCAGTCTTGTCAGACTTTGTGATGGACTCTTTTTTTTTTTAATCGTTTTTTAAGTCATTCTTAATTGGAGGTCTACATATTGCTCTCAACTTGTTTTAAATGTTCTTTAATTGATTTTAATACATACATATTACTGGAACACTGTTAGGAATAAGCGGACCCATCCATAACAATGAATATGGGGGAAAAAGTTTACTGTGCTATATAACTTCTGCAGAGGTTTAATTAATTAATCTGAGATACTGCAATAAAAATTTGTTTGGAAATTGCCGACTCAATAATCTAACTTAAACTGTAAGAGAACGTGTTACAATTGTTCGTTTTTCTCATGAAGGCCCTTTCCTGTCTTGTTTTTTAAAATGTTTTTATTAACACGTGAAAATCTGAAACTTTTGGTGTCCTTGCTTTTGTGAATTGGCATGAGAATTGGCTAATAGCAACAGTGAGGTACCGAACACAAAGAACTATATCCATGCTTGTGATGCTTTCAAGCCGCATGTTGAAAGGGCTTTCTTAGTGAAGATACTGCAAATATTAATAACGAGCCAGAATTGATTTTTTTCAGTGTATTTTGTTCTTTTTGGATTTATTTTCTGGTCTCTTACCTCTCCTCTCTTCCAAGAGTGGAATGAGTATTAAAAACTGCTGAAGAAAAAACAAAGTCCAAAATACACAGCAGACATAAAGTCAGTTTGTAGAATTTCAGTATACAAAATAAAGATAGACTTGCTACTTAAATAAAACATAGCAAAGTGATTTGTTTTGTTTTTCTTATGGTAAAATATTTTAAAAAATCTTCAGTTGCTGGTGCCCCCTTCCCTCCTAACATTTTCACGGTCGGGCCAATGTTTCAAATGGATGAAGGAGTAGCTGGGCGGGCTGGAGTGATGCTTGCGGAAGATGCTCTGTGGTACTGTGTTGGGATTTGGAATTGCTTGTCATTCTCCACCCCTCTGTCACCTCCTCCTACCATGGTAGAAAGTAGGCTTTCTACCCTAGGTAGAAAGGAGGCATGGGTGGGTAGGGAAGAAGTAGGGCTGGAAAAAGAAAAATCCATCTTGGGATCCTTGTAAAACTGAAGTGCTTAAGCTAACGTGAAAAACATGATCGTGTTACCTGACACATAACATAGTTGTTACTTCTTAATCCATTTTACTGTTTTTCATATACGTGTTGTCTTTGCACGCTTTCTTAAAAACCATATTCTTTTCCCAAACTATATGACCTGTAGCAGACAGGCTGTAATCGTTCCGGGACTGTCATGGCAATAGCTTTGTGCTATGTAGAATAGGAGTTGTGCTGTTCTATGAAGTCGGCTAACTTGATCCCTAAATTTGTATTTGTCTCTTGGGTTTGCAGTATTACAAAACACAGAATATGGGGAAAATGTGGCCTTTCAGAACAACCTCTTTGAAACGTGCTTGTAGGTACTCTTCACATTCAAAACATTTCTGAAGATGGAAACTTGACAAAAAGTACGTTTTACAAAGCGCAAGAGGCTTGAGGGAAGGCGAGAGGGTTAGTGTTGCACCAGCTCCTGTATGTGAGATAAGGACGTGTTCTACTCTCATTAGTCATTTTGCTTGAGCTATAATAAGCTTTTAGGTAATCAAGACAAATTTTACGATGCACATGAAAGCCAATACAGTTTTCCAGTGTGCCCTTCCATATTCATAGGAGGAATAATAAAAACTAATGCCAGATTTTAAGTCTGGTAGGTCCAAAGCTCGGCTTGGTCCTCACCCATGTTGGCACCATCTGCGAGTCCAACAGTTGCCCGTGGGGGCTGGGGTTGGGCTCTGGGGCAGCACCGCTTTCCTGCCTTTCTCCAGCGCAGGGTAAGACCACATCTGCAAACCTGCATCTTGACTTAATCAGATCCGATCATGTATAGATGTCTATATGTATTTGAAAAGGACTATCTTGCTTGTATGTAGCTTGGTTTCCTTAATAAAGGAGAAGAGGGGAAAAAAAAGCTTTTTGTCAGGGAAAGAAATTTACCAGTGAAACTCGGCACTGTTTAATGTTTCTTTTTTCCTTTTAAAAGCAATACCCTATTTCACAAGGTCCTAGAGCGAAAGAAATGAAGCTGTCCCTGTATGTTGGTTTGTTTATCCTGATTTAATTAGCAGCGGTAGTCTCCATAGCTTCTTGCTGCCCTTGTACTGGTGCACCCCCGCCACGCTCGGGCTGTGCGCACCTTGTAAGAGGAACCTGGTGCTGCCAGGCTTGTGTTCAAAACAAGCCCCGAGGATTTATTTCCGTGCGCGCTTTACTTGTTTATACTAACCACCTCTATGATTATTACTAAGCAAGGCCGGGGAAGGGACCAAGGGCCTGCAGGCCCCGCCGCGGGCGGCGGGCGGGCGCTGCCCCTCCCCGCCTCCAGGGGGCGACCCCGCCGGCGCCGCCACGGCGCAGCGGCCTCGGGGCGCGGCCCGCCCTCAGCGGCCCGCCCGGCCCCCCGCTCCGCCGCCCCTCCGCCCTCGCTCCGCTGCCCGCCGCCATGCTGGTCTCCTGCGGGCCGGCCCTCTGCACCGCGCTGCGGCGGGCAGCGCCCGGCGGCCTCGCCTCCTTCCACTGCTCCGCTCGGCACCACCGCGCCGCCCGCGTCGCTGTGGTGAGTAACGGCCGCGGGGCCGCGCCGCGCCGGGAGGAGGCCCCGGCGGCCGCGGGCTGGGAGGGCCCGGTGCAGCGCAGCAGCCCCGAGGAGAAAGGTTTTTTTACTGCTTGGCTGTCCCGGTCCACCCTCAGCCCCGTGCCGACGGAAGGGCGCCCGTGCAACTGAGTTCGCTCCGGCGGTGGGGCGGGTGGAGGTGGGAGGGTTTGGCGTGGCGTCGGGCCGAGGAAGGGCTCGCCTGGTGGGTGCGGCAGCTGGAAAAGCGAGGGAAAGCTGAAATTGAGAAGTTAAAGCTGTTTAGAATTGAGTAACTTGGAGGGAGGCAGTCCAGGAGTGGGAAACACGTAAAAATTTGCTTCTGTATAGTTGTTATTGGCCCGGAGTTGAGTTATAAAGAGCTGAACGTGAAATAATTTGTAGTGTAATTGGGGGAGTTACTGGCAGCATACAGGAAAATACTTAATCTGGGTTATGCTCTTCTGCAGGAAGGAGGTAGAGCATGTTAAAAATATGGAAGAAAGGGAGGAGATGGAGAGCTACAGGTTCCCAAAGGAAAATTTAGGCTGTAGGTAGCATCCGAAATGGATACGCAGTTTTGGAGCTCAATGGACAGTCTTTGGAGCTCGAGCTTTGCCTAGTCTTGACGGCATAAAATGTGAAGAAATAAGAAGGCGTTACCTGCATGAAGTAATCATCTCTTTGGGGCAGAGTTGTCTTGGGAATGGGCAGAATACCGATCCAAATGTCTAAAAGGTAACGTACCAGGAATGCTGTCATTTTAGCAAATCACAGCTTTTTAAAGAGAGAGTGGAAAACAAATGTAACTGTTGACATTGGTGACGTAAATTTCTGACTATGGTAGAAGACAGACTTGTCACTAAGCAGCAGGTACTGAAATAACAGAAGAGGATAGTGTTTTAGTACTTTGGTTTCAGTGAATTTCAAAAACATTTAAAAAGTGTTGCTTACAGAAGATAACTTTAGCACAGTCTATTCAGTCTAAGTATTGTTTATTCAGTCTAAATTAAATGAAAGATAAAATAAAAAGTTGGAAAGTAGAAGGCGGCTCTTAAATATCAGAGCAGCAGAACTGTAGTTAGGATTAACATGGATAGAAACGCGTTCATGGATCCTTACTTATTTGGTGAAGTGATGGTAGGATGTCATGCCTGTGAGAGCAGAGGACTGGGTGTTGTGATCTGAAAGCCCGTTCAAGTCCAACATTTCTAACTAAGTTTCAGTTGTGAGTTTCTGTTCATGTGTCTGTGATTAAAAACTTTCAAGCTTCTAAAAACTGAGATAAAACCAGGAGGGAAGAGAGTAAAGTTAATAAATGGACTCTCTTTAACTGTGTTTTTTTTTTTCTTTCAAAACAAACAACCAAACAAAAAAACCCCCACAAGAGTTCACATATATACTTTCAGGAACTAGATAATCCTTTGGATTTTTTTGGTTTTGTTTTGTTCTTAAAATCGCTTTTTTCCCTGGGTTTTTTAAAAATGTTTTTGTCCTTCTACTTTGTGAAAGACTCTCTCCACCCACACAAGAATAGCTGATTGCTTTGTGCTTTTTATTCTCCAGTGTGTATAAACAAACTGAAAGTATTATTACGATAGTAAATAGGAAAAGTATGGCTAATATAGCATAGTTGGATTAAAAGTGATTTAGCTATTGATCCCTGATGCGGATCCTCAGGCAAAATACACCAGCAGGTAAAATAGTTTATCCTAAGTGCCACCTTGAAGGGCACTTCTCTCCCGCTTCTGTTTGATGTGCATCTGGATGAGAAGGCATTTCACACGGATTTGGACACTTCATAAATAGACGTATGACACTCAGAATAACCCATTTTGTGCACAATAAAAACATACCTAAGGATATCATGTCAGTTTGTTAACTCTGAGGAATAAATGCACAAGCCAATAAATAAATACTAGTTATTTCTGAGACCGGTCTGTGATGGGTAGCTATAAATAGGAAATGCCAGTTCTGCAGTATGTCAAATGGCGACACCAGTGCTAATAGCATGATGTTGACTGGCTTAGTAAAGAGCTTGTTGCTAAGTTGGGTTTTTTTGGGAGGTGGAGGAAGGTTTATTGTTGTTTGTTGGTTTTTTTTTTTAAATCTTACAAGGCTCGTGAAAGATCCTGTAGGAAGTTTTGTATCACCTGAAATACTCTCTTGATTTTCTTACTGCAGGTCCTATCTGGTTGTGGTGTCTACGATGGCACAGAAATCCATGAGGCCTCAGCGTAAGTTGCTTTATGAAACTGTAGGTTCCAGAAAATTCTCCTTTACGTTACGGTCTGTTGAATTCAGTTTTGCTCTCTCTGGCCATCAAAATTGCCCTGAAAGATGTATGATGAAGCTTCACAGTTTTCTCACAGCATAATTGGGAGCTGAGGCCGCGTTCTTGCAGTAATCAGTGATTGTCCAAAGATGCAGCACAATGCATGCGATGCCAGAGCAATGAGTTTGAGAGAGACTGTCTTTCCTTCAGAAACAGAAATTCAGAGTTCCAGAATCAATCTCAAGAGAGTTAAGTAAAGACTTCATTTCATAATCACTTCGAATTTCTGTTCCTGAGGCTAAATCTAACCCTAGAATTGTTAATACTCAAGTTGAATTATTAACTCTTAGTGTTAATTGCTAGGAGATGTTTCACCTAGACCTAGATTAAATGTACACATAGGTATGTTAATCGTGGGACTCTTCTATAACACCTGGGGACTTGCAATGAGAGAGGAAGTTTATATTGTTCCTCGTTGCCTGCATAAGAGCACTGAACAAAGAAATTTGTCTCTAGCTTACCGACCCTGCCTCCAAACTGACTTTCTGTTCTGCTTTGCACTTTGGTGTTACATACAGGGATTTTGCTGCTACATGCTCAGTGTGCTTTGGTAGGATGTGTGGTTTTCCTCTTCTTTCAAAATCAGGTGGTGGAATATTTGTAGCAAGACTTAGAGGCCAGATAAAGCCTCTCTCATAAAGTTTTCAGCACATTTTATCTCCGTTTTTGTAGCATACTGGTACACCTTAGTCGTGGGGGAGCTGAGGTTCAGATGTATGCTCCAGATGTTCCTCAGATGCATGTCATTGACCACAGTAAAGGGCAACCAGCTGAAGCTGAATCAAGGTAAAGTCTGTTTAATGTGTTTTCCATCACTGCTGAGTCTCAGTCTTTAGGCATTCTTCAGACACAGCAGGCTGTAACTGCACTTGTAGCACTTTGCTGACTGGCTTTAGTAGCTTTATGCTAGCTGATAATTTGATTGGAGAGAAAATATTAAACGAGTTTTCTGGACTTGATTATATACAGTCTCTTAATGCCTGCGTTTCCCAGTAGTAGTATTTCAGAAGCATCGACAGCTTAAGTTATTGAGTATCACTGTTCTTCTTGCTTCCTCCCTTCCTCCCCCTCCTCTTCCTCTGCCAAAACTTTCTTTATGCTCTTCTGTGCGCAGATGCTTAATTCATCTCATTATTTTATTTCTGGTTCTTCAAGGAACGTTTTAGTGGAATCTGCAAGAATTGCTCGTGGTAAAATTGCAAGCCTGGCTAAGCTTACTACAGTAGACCATGATGCTGTGATATTCCCTGGTGGATTTGGAGCTGCTAAAAACTTGTGAGTGCCAACTAAGCATTAGACTCCTCAACTAAATATTCATGATCAACTGTTCATAATCAACTATGATTCACACAATAAAATCAGGAAGCAATAAATGGCGTTATTTACTATATATGTAACCACTACTTAATAAGGAAAACTCCTTTCAAAGTGTTGGAGTTGAGTTGTGCTGTTCATGATGGTTTCCAGTCATGATTCTTAGTGGCATTGTCACTTTTCCGATCAATGTTGGTGAGAATTCTGGAGTTTAGGTAATGCAGAAGTCTTTTTTCCCCCACCCTTGTGGTGATTCTTTTTGGGCCTTACTGAGAGAAGTGAAGGTAAAACTTCATTAGTTTTAGGTGTTCCTAGTGTTATTATTCTGTTTCTTCATGTCTTCCTAGCAAAAAGTCCCCTCTTGCATTAGTAAAGATAAAACAATAGCTAGTTCAAAAAAAAAAAGGGGAAAAAAAAATTCTTGCTAGCCATGTGGAACACGGATCATCTTGTTACTGATGTTGGCTTTGAGAAACCTGAATGTTACTTCCTTTTTCTTCTTACGTGTTTTTCTTCTTTGAGAACATTGCTGTTCCACTTCTCAGTAATCCTAGAAAGCTGATTTGATAATTCTTATTTCTAGATGTTTATATCAAGTAAGGAACTTTCTGACATACCAAAGCCTTGGAAGTGAGTCATTTTGGCTAAGGCACTGCTGGTCAACTACAGCAGTTTTCAGCCACCTTTTAGAAGCTATGAAGTTTGTGATGAGCCTTGAGAGCTGGTCTCAGGGCAGATAGGCATCTCTATTTGTAGGTTTATACTGAGGTATGCATAAAGTTTCTTCTTGTGGCAGATCTACCTTTGCTGTTGATGGGAAAGATTGCAAGGTGAACAGAGAAGTTGAACGTGTCTTGAAAGACTTCCACAAAGCAGGCAAACCTATTGGGTACGTATGCTAGTTGAAGGGGCATTTGTTTTATGGTGTGAGCATGGAGACAAGGTATGTTTTGTGGAAATGTACAGTTGTAATTGTTGGAGCTAGAAAAAACATCCTTGGTTTTGTATCAGTTGTGGCGTATTTTTTTAAATGTGTTTTTCAAGATGGGTGTGTGTAGGTGTTTGTGGAAAAAGAGGCTAAGAAAATCTTGAGTGGAAGTTGCCTTGTGATGCCTTTCAAATTTGTAAGACCATACCCATTTGAATCTTTTCATTTATGACCAAGTTTTGAAAGAGTGCCAGCATAGAATCGCTCTTCTAATTCCTTTTGTTGCAGTCTTTGCTGCATTTCACCAGTGTTGGCAGCAAAGGTTCTCTCTGGTGCTGAAGTAACCGTGGGCCATGAAGAAGAGGAAGGTGGCAAGTGGCCTTATGCTGGGACTGCAGGAGCCATTAAAGAACTGGGAGGAAAGCATTGTGTGAAAGACGTAACTATATCCTTCCCTGTTAATTTTCATGTTGAGAGACAGTTTAGTAATGTGTCATTACAGTAATGAATACATGCAGGATCTATACTTTTCCATTTACAGTGTAGTGGGAATATACAGCGTACAGCAGATAGCATGTAATACAGTGCGTGATTAGAAACGATTGTCCTCTGTACACAGCTGTGGAGTTAGAAGTTGTTCTCAGTCGTTGCCGTAGAACTCCCTTGGACACCTGGTGATGCAGTAAATGCTGAGTGAATTTGCACATAAAACTGGAATGAGTTACATTTGGTTAGTTCTCTTTGAGATGTTGTTTTTCCTTTTCCTGAAGGCTAATGCTGTAATCAAACTGTACTCAGAGACATTTTATTACAGTCAGTAAGTTTTGTAGGTTTTCTTGTGTTTCTGAGTGCCAGCATTCCCACAGATTGCACTTGCAGTGTTTGTATTTCTGACAAAAATAGCTTCTAGTATCTTGGATTATAGGTTGCAGCTGTCTGTACAGCTGGATGGTATAATATATTTGGAGGTGCTTTTTTATAGGATAATGGAGTTGTGAGGTTTTGTCAGATTTATTTTGCAGACAGCATCTGCAAGTGACACATAGGCTGTGTTTTCCTTAACTCCCTTTTACGAAGCTCATGTGGATACAAAAAACAAGGTGGTGACTACCCCAGCATTTATGTGTGAAGCAGAATTACATAATATCTTCGATGGCATTGGGGCCATGGTAAAGAATGTGCTAAAATTAACAGGCAAATAAAAAAAAAATCAGAAATGTTTAAATTTAGGGTGTAGTATCAAATATAATATGGACCAATGGAAACGTTTTCACCTGCTTGTCCTGTTCACACTCCAGTGAGTGCTGATACGAAGCTGACTGATTCCCAGCTGCAGGGTTTTCCGCGCCCTTTCTGAGAGAGGGGCCTGCCGAAGGGCTTACAAAGTACAAGCAGTCTGGCCTGAGACACAGAGCATTTGTTTGAGCCTTTTCAGCTGGAGAGAGGTGTGTGACTGTATCCTCCCGATGCACCAGTGCCCAATCGTTTCTGTGGGGGCAAAAAGAGACCAAAGGCCCTTTCCGGTGTGTTGTGGGAATATAGCAGATGCAGTGGCAGTATATCTAGTGGGTGAAGAATGGGAGTAGAGAGGAATTAGCGCGTGGTTCAAGGTTTATGTGCTCAGGCCTGTATCTGTGAACTAAAAGCCAGGATCAGCTGTCAAAGGAATAGTCATCTTCCACATCGTAATTTTAGCTTGGTATTAATTAAAAGATTAATGTTTTGTTTCTCCATTTCACAAAGGAGCCATTCTGAATATCAATCAGCAGCAGGATACAGCTTAACTGTCACAACACTAGCACTTTGAAAAATTCATCCATTGGCCCATTGTAGCTAAAAAGGTCTTGAAACGAAGGAAAAAATATCCGCTGATGTGACGCACAATTTTTAAGGATAGTATCCATGTTAAAGTAGTTGCATGACTAGTAATGGATGGAAAAAAGTCTCAAATTATCCTTCCTTTCCCTGCTTTAGGGTAATAAAGTTTTCTCCAAAGAAATGTTATTGAATGTCTGGAATAATGATGTATAAATAAATAAATTTCTGCCTTTATCTTATCCTTGTCCCTTGACTTTTGTTTGACAGCTGCCTCTCATAACTTACGCTGGTTGATATATTCTAGCAGTTTTTCTGCTTTTCAGTTCTCTTCACGTCTCAGACATTTTTTCCGTATAGAATCCAGCAGAGTCTGCTTCCCCCCCTTCCAAGTTATTTGTCACCTTTCTATTCAGCAGGAAGCAACATTTCTCGAATTCAAACTAACAAACAAAATGACACCCCTTACCTTGTATTAAAATTCCTTTTACATGACAGACGTGCTGAAGGGAACCCATATTTCTAAGGGTGAATTGTGTGTTTCGTAAACGAAATCTGCAAGCCTTAGATTGGGTTGGAGTATGGTAAATACTGTCTGTGGCTGAAGACTTGCTAGGGATGTGGAATTAAATTTTTTCTATTGGGGGGAGCAAAGAGGAGAAATGAAGCTTGAATATGAGTGGTTGGCATGCTCATCCTTCTCAGTGTTTTTGCTTCTGGAGCCTCTTAGTGTGTGTTTTGTTTTTTTGTCACTAAAAATCACATCAGTATTTAGAAGATCTGAATTTGAGCTTCAAACATGGCACTGTTTTCTTGGAGGATTTCATAGAGATTTCTTGTGCAGATCACAAACTGCAGCGTGGGTACAAAGAAATACACAGAAACCAAGTCATCATGGTAGCAGGCATGGTTCATAAAGTGCAGTTTGGACATATTCTGAAACTTTTTTGCTTGTGCATCAAATTCTTTAGGAAATTTTCAGTACCAAGTTGGTAAGAAAGAGAATTTTAAATACTGTGTATTTAATTACTATGTGATTCAGTGCAAATAAAGCCTTTCCTCCATAAGCTTTGCTTGTACCTAAGTGTGTGTTTTTAATATCAATTTTATACACAGAGGTTTAGCAGAGTATGGGAGGTCATTATCCATATAAAATGTAGTGACATTTTAAAATGTGTGTCTTTCGTACATCTGCAGGAGTTCTAAAAGAAATTTGGTAACATAAAGTATCAAAAAACAGAGATGGTATTGAAATCCCTGGAGTAGAGGGAGAACAGCTGCTGCCTGTGTTAACGGTACCTTCCTCTGCTGTAAAAGTGATGTAAATTGAGCTCAACTCTTCCCATCAGGGACCGAGAGCTAAATCTTTCCATTAGCTCCCCTCACCACAGCAGGTTGTGTATATGTATTCAGGGTTTCTCATGTCTGCAGTTCCTAGTAAGTGCAGCTGTGGTGGACTAAAGCTTTCTTAGATTCTGAATCTTAGATTCAGGTGTCCTGAGGAAAAAGGTGATTTTTCAAGAAATTGCTACTATCATGCAGTGACCAGCTGTTGCAAATTGGTTGGTAGATCATCCAGATGTTGCCTCTGACACTTTCTTGAATCCAGATACCCAAATAATGAAGACTACTAATCTGCTGTGTACCTTTCTAAGCAGATGCAGCGGTGGTCATGTGGATCCCTGACCTGGTGGCTTCCAGGTTGGATTATCCCAGTAGCACATGCTTAGAATCAAGTGTGCAAATCGAAAAGCTCACCTAATTTGACATGACATCTCATCTGCTAAATAACAGTACTACTCTAAAATGATGGTCTCAATATCGGTGACTGTTTGAGGGCTAGGACTGGGAGTTGTAACGAGAGCAACTAAGGAACCAGCTCCTCCTCAGTGCCTGAAACATTTTTCAAGGTAGTTAAAAAAGCGAGCTACCCATACAGTGCTGGAAGCTTGGGCATTTAGTGGGGATGGGACAAACAGATATGCATTGGGGAAATCAAAGACAAAATTTTATTTTCACAAATAATCACATTTTAAAGCATCTTTTTACCCTTCTTTTTTTTCCATCATTCAGAGATAATGTTTTTTAAGGGAGAAAGAATCAGGCACCAGAATTGCCTTTCTTTTTTTTTATTCTCTCTAATTTCACAGTAATGTGCTGAGTACAAGCCTTTGCCACACACGTTTTAAAATTTTTTTTATTAATAGAAGATCCTTTAAGTTTGATGGAAGATGTAAGATTGTCATCTTGGCTTTCAGCCAGTGTAAATTTGGAGGGAAATTCCATGTGTGTTTAGAGATTAATAGAGACATTTGTCTGCCAAGCTGGGTTTTTCCTTTCCTTTCATAGGGCTGTTTGGAGCTGCTGAGGGGTTTGCTAGTTTCAGCCAAGTGAATAGAAGTTTATGATTAATGTGGTTTGTTAGACGCTATCAGAAATAAGAAGTGAAAGAATGTGTAATCTTCAAGCCTCCACAAGGAGGCATGCAATATCTGGCTTATGGATCCTGCCATTTTTCATCTTCAGAAAGCATTTAAGAACTTGGTCCTGCTGAAAGGGAGTGGTAATAAATGCCCCTTCTGCTTCTGTTGGTTTTCTAGTGATGTGATGGGGTGAACTTGTGGGGTGTGGGGAGGAGTTGTTACCTCTTGGTTGTGTTTCTGCCTGCCCCATTTTGCCCTCGTTGACACTTACACACAAAAACCATTTTATGAAATGTTTCTCTGCGGATTGTTGCAGTGTTCACAAATTTGACAGCGGTGCTTTCTTCTTCTAAAAGCAGAAATGAGAGTTAGGGGTTGAGATGCACTTTTCGTTTTTACCCTTCGGTTTGCGGCTACAGCAGAGACATGTTTTGGACGAACCAGATGCCAGCGGGGGGAGACTTTGTGAACAATGTTCTCTGCAGGTTTTCCCTTCCCCAGGCACAGTATTCCAGCGGTTGTTTCTGTATGAGATTTTTGTGTTGACATTTTGGACGCATAGAGGGAATCAAACAAATACTGCTTTCCACTTGTTTAAGAAAAATATAATAGGAAATCCAGTTCCATCGCAATGAATGCATTTGTCCCGCTGTCTTGTTAAGACTCATTTCTTCAACACAGTGACTCCTTATTTATCTCCCTGAAAGTATAATATCAAACATACTTACATTAAGCTCTAAAGCCTTCCCGTGATATAATTATCGCTGAACTATGAGGAAAGGTGTAGTATAAAGTAATAAAAGTACAAAGTGGCGGTTTTTTGTTGGTGCTGTTTTTGGGGGTTTTGGTTGTGGTGGGTTTTTTTTGTTTGGTTTGGTTTTTTTAGATAATAATGCTATTATAGCCAAGGTGGCTTAAAAACAAGGTTTGTAGGGAGGCACTTTTATCAGGCCAAGAAATACTCCTGGAAGGCAAAACAGTTTCTTCAAGGGTCTGTGTGTTTGCAAGCTAGCAGTAGCTTATATCTCTGTGCATACATACATAGTTTTTTATTTTTTCAGAGTGGGAGCTTAGATAATCCTCCATCTGCAAATAATTGAGAGTTGCCTGCATTCCAGGGCTTGAGTCTTTTGTCTGAGCTGTTTTTCTTCCTCCTTCCTGTGGCTTGCTGTGGCTGAGGGGAAGCTTGCTTGTTGTATGGGTCAGCCTTAGCCCTGAGAAGAATTAAGGAACTGATATTTGGTTATCTTTTCGAAGGTGATTTCAGTGGTGGTCAGAATCTCTGCGGAAGGAGATAGAGAGGGGAAGAGAAGGGACTAAACTTGGACAATCCCAGAAGTTGAAACAGAAGTTGCAACGAGGATTGCATTACCCATAGCAACATGATTTCTTGCTGCATATTTAAAAATAATCACCTTCCATGCTTATTTTCAGTATTTTTCAGTACCCTTTGGTCAACTGCTGAGTATCATGCTATGTGAGCAACTGCCCTCAGACTTAGCTGAAATAACGGTGAAAATTCTGCATCAAATATAGTACATTCATTTCTTGCTGATGATCTATATGGGCCATTTCTCCCACATCATATGGAACTGAAAGGAGCTCAGCGAAAAGCATTAACCAGTTAAACTGACCTCACTGTAAACTTAGATAAACTACAAGATGAGCAAACTCCTTTTTGTCTCTTACCAGTGTCACTGTCAAACACGAAAAAATGAACTTGCTTTTATAGCCATTCTTTTGCGAGAATAACGTACAAGGATCTCTTAAGAATTTCTTTAATGTAGCAGATTATCAGCCTATACTCTTGCCGATGAAATACATAGGTGTGGGCCACCAAGGTACTACAAGTGAGAGAAGTGGAGATTCCTCCTTCTTAAATGTGTCGATTGGTTTTGTGCTCCTTCGTTTTCAAAGCTATCCCTCTCGTTCACGGTAAAACTCTGGAAAACGCAAGAAGTATGTGGTGCTCGCGTTCTGCACATTGAGTGAACTTTAAGACAGGCGCTTGCTGTGTCATCACCCAGGCAAGGAAGGACAAATCAAGGTCTGCTAGTCTTTCAAACCTTCGCTTGCAGTCTCCCAGGAAATCAGAATGGCGGTCGTATATCACTAGTGGGAATGGCATTAAGTACAGCTCTGGGAAAATGTAATAAACAGGGACATTTAAACATCCTAAGTGCTGCTGCAAATTTGAGTCATAAAAAAAGTAGGGTTGTAAGCAACATTTAGAGGTCATCCAGTCTTCTTCCCCCCACCCTTCATTCCTCCTACCTTCATCTGCTCATGTGCTTACTGTGATTCGCGCCAGTTTGCACAGGCAGGGAGAATCACTGCTGAGGGTGAACAACGCAGACGATGGAGGGAATTGGGCATTCCTTGTAGGCACCAGCCAGCACAGTGCCTGCTCTTAAACGTATGACTGGGCTGTCCCTCTCTGCAGCAGTGAGGCTCTGTTCTATTGAGACGGGGGCAAGCAGTTCACATTTTTGGGACCAAGAGACATGTACAGATGCCGCCTTTTGGACTTTCTGATTGCACAGGGAGGCTAGCTAACTGTAGGAACAACTGGAATACAAATAAAGAACTCTTAGAGACCAAACGATTGCTCTCATCAGGGTTTTGGGGTTTTTTTTCTTCTTAGGTTTTTATTTTTAATCAACTTTTGTTTTGAAAAATACATGGAACCTGAGACAAATATTTGGAGGGTAGAACACAAAAAGACAATCACAGTATGTACAATTCTTATATTGAAATCTTTCTGTGAAGTGGGACCCCAGCTGTCAGGCTAAGCTGCTCCATACCCAGGGTAGCCCGAGCACCAGCTGAGCTTCACTGGAGCAGCAGCACAGGCTGTGCATGGGATTTTGTCCCCCTTCCCCCCCCAAGGGGAAAGGGCCCTTTGTTAAGAAAGTCAAAGGTAACTCTCTCCTTTACCTCAATGGATACCATTTTAAGCTCTATTTGATTCTGTTCCCTTGCAAAAACAATCCTGTCTTTCCTTTGGAAAGAGGGTGGAACTGTTCCAAATCAAAACGACTTTATGTGCGTCCGTGTGAGTCACTTCCCTCTGCTTGAGGGCTCAGCCAGGAGGAGTGCGTTGCAGTCACCGCTGTTCACCAGCCCCGGCGAGTTCTCCGGAAGGTTCTCAGTTCTGTAATAGGGCGGTTGCAGCAGCTCTGGCTGGAACAAAACCTCTGCGCTTTCTGGATGTTGTTGGTATAGAGGATCCTTTTGATCTTAGTTTTCCACAGGACATCTATGCTACCTGAAGTGAACATTTCCAGAACTAAACCCATTTAATTTGCATAGGTATCAGTTACAATTATTCTGACCAGTATTTAATTCTTTTTTCCTCCTAAGGTACCATTTTTAAAGAAGTAGCATCGTCACAGAAACGATTTCTTATCGCACAGTTCTAGCTAAGGAATCCAGCTTTTGCATGATGATCACATTTACCTTGCTGTGTTTCATGACAAAAGAGAAACTACTGAATTCAGCCTTCTAAAGCTTTTGACTTATTTAGAAGTGGATTTTGTAATATTACTTCACTTCCTTCCTCTCTGTTGATGTTTTATGAACTTCCATCATCTTTCTCAAACAGCTTCATCCTTCTACTGAAGAAATTCTTGTGGAAAAAGGTTCTTACTGATAGCCCACGACGCTTCAGAGTAAAAATAGAAGCTAAAGTCTCACACGCTCAAGTTTCACAAGGTTTCCATCCTCATGTTTCACAAACCGCGAGTGTCTTCCTACTTCCAGTTTTTATCTGACACAGAGGGTAACGACCCCTTCTCCTCCTTTCAGTTCTCTTGAAGGACAGCAGATGAGATCTTAGGCAAAAGCTCTCACTAGGGCCAATTACAATGTGACCTTGTAGTTTTGCGAGTCTTTTATCCTGTCATTAAGGCAAAACCACAAAATAAAAAATAAAATGTTCATACCGGCCGCACCAAAACTGGGCTCCAAGAAACAACTGAAAAAGCAGACCTGCCACCTCTGAGTTTTGCTGCCTTTGGTTTTGTGGAACACCAAAATGCAGGACGTAAACACCCAGTGCTAGGTCTGTTTTCAGCTATTGGTGTTTCTTTCACGTGGCTCTGGAACAGTTGTCACGCTAACCCTACAGAGCTGTTCTGCCCAGGGAGGTCCTCTGGTGAGGAGGACTTCCCAAAGAGGAGGTTGGCTTCCCCAGTTACAAGTGCCAAACCCCCAATGTGACCAGGAGGTGGAGAGAGAGGGGAAGCATAGCCAGATGCGGCGCATCAGCAGGGCTTCTGGAAGAAATCTGACTATGTCCTGAAAAATTAAAAAAAAGAAAGTCAACATGTAACTGGTGGCTTGACAAGAAGTGTATCTGAAGTTTGTGTGATACATTTTACATGAATGCATTGATGGAAGATTGTTTGTAAAATCATGTGAATTTTGGCTCATTTTCAAAATTCTCCTTTTTGTGTGTGTGTACCACCCAGAAAAAACACTCTGAAGGTACTGTGGTAAATCATTTTTTCTCCTTCATAGAAAAGGCACAGACACTCAGCAACAATGAATACAACTTCCTTTCCTGGATGACTGAGACTACTTGTTTAAAATCCTGATAGAACAACAACAACTAAAAGAGTATAAAATACATTATCATTCTACCTACTCAGGGCCTGAGGTAGGCGTTGTGATTAAGAGTCCATAATTAATGGTAATAAATATTAAAAAGTCTAGGCCACGGACGCCTAGGTGGTAGCAGCGCTGTGTACCGCTATCGGTACGTAAGCCACAAGGTGGACACAGGGCACAGATTACCCTTGCCACAGATGGTACCTGCAACCCATGCTGGATGTAGTACACCAGTAAAAAAAGATTTTGAACCCCTGACTTAAGCAGTAGAGAAATTTTTCCTGTAAGTGTTTAGGTCCAAGTTCTTCTCTGGGAAGATCAGGCTGTATATTGTTTTCTACACCAATCCTTAGGCTGTTCCTGTTGCTGTGGTATCAGCTTTCAGTATGTTGCTGCAGCTAACTTATCGCTCGTAGGGGTGCTTCCTCCCCCTCTTCCTAGGAGGGGTGTGCGGTATTAACGTGGAAGGAGCCAATAAACATTGGGGAGTCCTCGGTAACGCTTTGAAGTAAGTGTAGGGTTATAGCAAGTCTCCTGGCCTCTTGTGACCTCTTCCAGGCCTAGGCACTTTCATTTTTCCCAGAAAAAAAAACGAAAACAAGTTTTGATTAACCCAGAAGGAGTCTTGCAAGAAACCCAGGGTGACAATTAGGCTCTTTAAAATAATTATGAAAAATAATCAATCCAGCAAATAAACAAACAGAAATGAAGCAGAAGCTAAACAGATCAAAACTGTTTCTGTTTTATACAAAAATATTAAATATCTGCTGATCTGGTTATGATGTGTGTGAGAACTATTTCTGCACACAGTGTCTTTGTTCTCAGCAGGTTGTTTAACTTATTCTAAGTCCCTTTCAAAATAACAACTAATACAAACCAGATTCTCTTCCTCCCTTTCTTAAGAAATGGCAGAAAATAAAAAAAATGGGAGCTGCGGCTGATGATTTTCTTTACAAGAAGTTGACAAAAGGAAATATTTTTTCCTTTTTGCAGAAAATTATGTTTCAAAAGTTAGGCTTTTGTTCTTTCCTCCATTCCCAAGCTCCCCAAAAGCCAACAGTACAAGAACCCTCAGGTGTCGGGAGCGTGTGATTCAGTTTGTTCTCCTATAGCAAAGTTGAAACACCCGCCCTTTTCCCAATCACTTTTTTTTTTCCAATGAAAATACCTTTTCATGGTAAGAAATTTATATTGAGGAAAAGTTGTCAGAAAGTTTTCATCTGAGTCAAACATATATACAAGTATCTCCTTTAAATACAGCCTACTTACCTTTTGGTTTTGAGAAACTTCCATTGCTACTGCATTAAGAAGTTTGACCCTTGATAATTTCTCATTTCTTGTGGAAGGTAACAGCCAGAGATATTCTAGCTCCTGTTCTCTTTGCTTTTATAATGTTATAATGTGGTGCTGTGTCACTGAAGGCATGATACCATACTGAATTTAACTTCATGTTCTTTAAAGACCTTTAAGCCAGCTAGAGGAGATATCTGAGGTCTAAAAAGGATATTTCCTGTAATTTTTCAAGTTGTTTATTGCTCATGAAGTACAGAGCTGATTTTTTCTGTGTGGTCATGAGATAAAACACTGCAACATTTCTCCTCCTTAGTTTCTATTGGAGTTTATTGCTGCTTAATCTGGCTGTAACATCGTATTGTGGCTGAAATTACTATGTTAACTGTAATATAATTATTGTTATGTAATGGATTGTATATTTCAGCTACACTGAGTAAAATACAAATTGCAGCTATTGCTTTTTATATGACAAAGTGTTACAGGTTTGATACCAATTTAAGATTTTGTAGAGTTAATAAGAATAATTTGGCTTACAAGCAGGATTTTTATGGGAGAATTCACTGACGATGGCATGTCAGAGCTGGATAGCCTTCTGTATTGCATTCACTCCAGAAGTGTTTACAAATGACCCTAATGTAGTTACTTCTCTGCAATGATTAAACCTAGACATTAGCATCTGCACTATACTTCAGAATTGCCTTTGGATGAGATCTACTTTAATTCTCCCAGAAGAGCTTATGTGGAGTCATTAATCATGTATTTTTAGAATATTTATTACCTTATTTACCCAAAAAGACCCCCTATATCTCTTGATCTGGTAGTTCATTCATACCAAGGTAATTTACAAGGGCCTTAACTCCCAGAACCGAATGGCTTCCGTGTTGCTTGTTTTTTATTGATTTTTATGGTGCCCATAATGGTGAGTAGCTTTATGGACTAGGGACCGCTGGCACTTCAGTATTCTTCTTTCTGCAGTCTAGGTCTGTCTTAGTGGTGGAGATATTTTTCCCTGTCTGGGACAGCTGTATTTTGCTAGGCTTAGTAAGAGAGAACAAGCACCATAAGTCTATTGGACTTTCTCTATTCAGCACGTTTTACCAATCCTGCAAATTCAAATTAAAGCACTGGATAATCACTTAGACACTTAGCAGGTT
Organism: Calonectris borealis; assembly: GCF_964195595.1. NCBI lineage: Eukaryota > Metazoa > Chordata > Aves > Procellariiformes > Procellariidae > Calonectris > Calonectris borealis. The sequence continues at coordinate 122,778,796 of NC_134312.1, forward strand.
AAGGCGTATTGCCTTACCAGAAGGAGAAGAAGCCTCCTCAATGCTAGATGGAGCTGGAAAAAAACCACAATAATCAAAGTTATTTGTTTGAGCCTAGAACAGAAAAAGGGTACCGATAATTGATCTAAGGGTTAGTGGTTTTTTCTGAGAAAGGATACATTTGACAAACAAATTGAAAGTTTAAGTATGATCACAGAATTAAATCAGAGTAAAAGACACCTTACTGCTCCCAAAAATTAGATGATGAAAACATTTTGATTCTGCATTTTCAAAACACTTTTTTTCATTTTGGAAACTGCAAAACATTTCACTTTGAAATTTTCGGAACAAAAGTATTTCCCTTTACATTTTAAAAACATTTTTCTCTTGAGAATGATGTGCATTGAAACAAAGATATTAAAGGGTTTATATTACTTGAAAACAAAATTTTTCTATTTTAAGCAGAATTAAATGTGCGTGGTTGACTATAATGAAAGTTTCCAGCTGATTTATTCAAGCAAGGCACTTTAAAAAACTATGATTTGTTTTGATGTGTATCCCCTTTTTTTAATTTGCTTTTTCAGTTGGTCAACTGGTCAAACCCAATGCCCCATCATTCTGCTGGCCATGCTTATAGGTAGTTTAAACATGCTAGCTCAGTTGTTTGGCATTATTCAAGCATGTGTTATGGTCTTATTCATTTTCCTAAGGAAGAAAAATAATAATTCTTGTTGCATGTGTCCAGCCTTGCCACCAGATCCAGATCTTCCAGCTGCAAGGGAAAAGGTAATTAGCAACTGTCTGTCTTTCATCTGAAAGTGTATATGGCCTGGGCTTTGGATCCAATTGCCCAGGAGAGGAAACTAATCCTGCTTCACAGACCCAAGTGCAAACAATGAAATAAACTCTCCCGTTCCTCTGGGACAAGGTGGATCCAGGACAGTACAAACCCATAAATAACCAAATGCTTAAAAGTTGAGAAGACCTCATTATTCATTCACCCGAGGGTACTGAGGGAGCTGGCGGAGGAGCTTGCCAAGCCACTCTCCATCATTTACCAGCAGTCCTGGTTAACAGGGGAGGTCCCGGCTTGCCAGTGTGACGCCCATCTACAAGAAGGGCTGGAAGGAGGATCCGGGGAACTACAGGCCGGTCAGCCTGACCTCGGTGCTGGGGAAGATTATGGAGCGGTTCGTCTTGAGGGCGCTCACAAGGCATGTGCGGGACAACCAGGGGATCAGGCCCAGCCAGCACGGGTTCATGGAAGGCAGGTCCTGCTTGACCAACCTGATCTCCTTCTATGGCCAGGTGACCCGCCTGGTGGATGAGGGAAAGGCTGTGAGATATCTGGACTTCAGCAAAGCCTTTGACACTGTCTCCCACAGCATTCTCCTAGAGAAGCTGGCGGCTCACGGCTTAGACAGGTGCACTCTTCGCTGGGTGAAGAACTGGCTGGACAGCCAAGCCCAGAGAGTTGTGGTGAATGGAGTTAAATCCAGTTGGCGGCCGGTCACGAGCGGTGTTCCCCAGGGCTCAGTACTGGGGCCGGTCCTGTTCAATATCTTTATCAATGATCTGGATGAGGGGATCGAGTGCTCCCTCAGTAAGTTTGCAGATGACACCAAGTTGGGCGGGAGTGTTATCTGCTTGATTAGGAGGAAGATAGGAAGGTAGGAAGGCTCTGCAGAGGGACCTGGACAGGCTGGATCGATGGGCCGAGGCCAACTGTATGAGGTTCAACAAGGCCAAGTGCTGGGTCCCGCACTTGGGTCGCAACAACCCCATGCAACGCTACAGGCTTGGGGAAGAGTGGCTGGAAAGCTGCCCAGAGGAAAAGGACCTGGGGGTGCTGGTTGACAGCCGGCTGAACATGAGCCGGCAGTGTGCCCCGGTGGCCAAGAAGGCCAACGGCATCCTGGCCTGTATCAGAAACAGTGTGGCCAGCAGGAGCAGGGAGGTGATCGTGCCCCTGTACGCGGCACTGGTGAGGCCGCACCTCGAATGCTGTGTTCAGTTTTGGGCCCCTCACTACAAGAAGGACATTGAGGTGCTGGAGCGTGTCCAGAGAAGGGCAACGAAGCTGGTGAAGGGCCTGGAGCACAAGTCTTATGAGGAGCGGCTGAGGGAACTGGGACTGTTTAGTCTGGAGAAGAGGAGGCTGAGGGGAGACCTCATCGTGCTCTACAACTACCTGGAAGGAGGTTGTAGTGAGATGGGTGTTGGTCTCTTCTCCAGTAACTTGCGAGGGGAGGAAATGGCCTCAAGTTGCGCCAGGGGAGGTTTAGATTGGACATTAGGAAAAATTTCTTTACTAAAAGAGTGGTCAGGCCTTGGAACAGCCTACCCAGGGAAGTGGTTGAGTCACCATCCCTGGAAGTATTTAAAAGACGTGTAGATGAGGCGCTTGGGGACATGGTTTAGTGGGCATGGTGGTGTTGGGTTGACGGTTGGACTCGATGATCTTAGAGGTCTTTTCCCACCTTAATGATTCTATGATTCTATGAACATCTCCTGCGAAGGGAGGGGGAAGAGGCAGGCGGCTTGCCTTCAGGAGTCCTGCAGCTTCTGTGGATATGCTGTGCTTAATAAAGATGCATTTTTTTTTTCCTTCTCACGTATTCTTCTAACAAAAGCAAGGAACAGAGTGAAACTGAGTGAAGATTTGCTTTAGAAATTGAAGTAATCTCAGTCGATGGCCACAGATGGCTTGTCAACAAGAAATGCTGCCCTCAACCTCCCTCCCTCTGAACTAAAAAAAAAATCTTACCTGATACAATGAGTTGAATTTTAGATTTCTGTGTTTTGTTGGGATGATCCCCAGTCTGTTTGTAGATGCAAGTATATACAGCTGTGTCCAGTAATTGGACATTGGTGAGCTTTAAGGAAAAGTTGCCATGCTTCATCTGGTCCAAAAAAAGACTAGTTCTGCCACTGTAATGTTTGTCCTGGAACTCCAGTGAATCCTGCCCATTGTGAAAAAAGTGCACTAAGACAGAGTCTATCTGCCAGTAGAGCATTGAATTGGAAAGGATCAGCTCTCCAGGAGAGGTGGTGGTGCAAGGCAAAACGACAGTTTCTCCAACAAACGCATGGCACGTCGTGTCTGGTTGACCTGGAATAAAAAACAGGCAACTTCCTCAGTGCGCAGCAGAGCTAGGGACACCTGGTTACCTATAATTTGGCTTCCTTGCATCATTATTGCCTCTCTTCCCCCCCCTTCTTCTGCCCGTGTCTTCCCGCTCCCAGCCAGGCAGGAGGCAGTATGTGCTATGCCAGGACTGAGGGACATGTATGCTCAGTGCCCAGCCAGCTGTGCAGCAGGACAGATGTTGCTGTGTGCACGTTGCCTTTGCTTTGTCAGTGTGGGTGCTGCTTGAACTTGTCTCCTTAGCTGATGATTTTTCTCCCAGCTTCTGGGGATCTTAGTCTTTGAGATCGGGTGTCTGATTTGATTTTAATTAATCGGTCAGTTCACCGGAGGAAAAGGGAACGCAGGGAAGTGAAGATGGGCAGACATGATTCAGCAAGTTTTGGTTTTCTAGGAAGTCTGGCTGAAAAAAGGAGAAGCGTGAAAAGGGTGTTATATCAGCAAGAGAACAGTCCTGGATGAGTCTGGTCCCCCCCAACTCCCATTGCTTGCCTATCAGATCCTGGCTCCTTATTTGTAAACAACGTGCTAGAGGCCCCCGTCTCCCTTCCCCTGTGACATCTTGCAGAGGGACTGAGAGGGCTTTTTTCTGCAGGTCTGGCTTGGTGCACTCTTGCTAACACCTGTCCTGTAGCCTCTCATACTCTTTGGTGTAGTTATTCTCCCAGTACCCCAGGTCTGTCATTTCCACTTTAGGTAAATGGCTTTTCCAAGGCCTCAGGGAGACAGATCCCTTGCACGGGTGGCCTGGACATCCGGCAGGGATGTTACCAACCTTACCAACCAATTCCAGCACATGCAAGAACCGGGGTGAGGGTAGCCTGCTGGTGAACAAACGGGCGGACAGGCAGGGCAGGAAGCCAGATGCATCTCACTTATACACACTGTTCATTTAATAACTTTGATACTAATTATTTTTATAAATTCTTCCAAGTTAGTGGAAAGTATACTAAAACTTGCACAAATGGGAGAGTCTGCCACTATCACGTAGGACAACTCTTACTAGATTGTGGTGTTATATTTTCTAGGGGAAGACTGGGTTATGGAAGAAGGTTTCTATGCATTTATGAAGTATAAACAACTAGGTATTTTCAGCACAGAATGTGGGCTTAAATTAACACTTTGACGAAACCTGTTTCATAAAATGATGTTATAAATTAAAATGCAGATGAATTAATCTGGATGGAAAAACTCATCCCCAGCAGCGAGCAGAACAAAAGCAGCATGAGTCTGCAATTGTGCCAAGAAGAAAAGCTAAAATTCACTGTGAAACAACTCAATCTGTTTTCATGGCCAAAGTTCTGTGAAGCATAAGGGGTGAGTAATCAGACTACTTACAGAAATAAGTGTTCTTGGTTGCAGTGTGGTCATTCCTGTGTTCTAGGCCTGCACCAGTTCTGTGCATATATTGGGCTAAAGACCAAAGAGAGTCCCAGTTCCCCTTGCAGTCACTGACATTAGCCAGGACTCACTGGGCCTCTGTTTCCATATTAATCAGCGTCTGTTTTGAGGCTTGTTTGGTGTCACATTGTGTCCATCCAGACAGATAGAAAAGCAGAAGGAAAAGTAGAATTCAGAAAGCTAAATCACAGAGCTAACTAAGTGCCTTCCATTATAATGTCTTCGATATATATCCAGTTGGCGGCTGTCACAAGTGGTGTTCCCCAGGGCTCAGTATTGGGGCCAGTTCTGTTTAATGTCTTTATCAATGATCTGGACAAGGGGATCGAGTGCTCCCTCAGTAAGTCTGCAGACGACACCAAGCTGGGCGGGAGTGTTGATCTGCTGGAGGGCAGGAAGGCTCTGCAGAGGGACCTGGACAGGCTGGATCGATGGGCCGAGGCCAACTGTATGAGGTTCAACAAGGCCAAGTGCCGGGTCCTGCACTTGGGTCACAACAACCCCATGCAACGCTACAGGCTTGGGGAAGAGTGGCTGGAAAGCTGCCCAGAGGAAAAGGACCTGGGGGTGCTGGTTGACAGCCGGCTGAACATGAGCCGGCAGTGTGCCCCGGTGGCCAAGAAGGCCAACGGCATCCTGGCCTGTATCAGAAACAGTGTGGCCAGCAGGAGCAGGGAGGTGATCGTGCCCCTGTACTCGGCACTGGTGAGGCTGCACCTCGAATACTGTGTTCAGTTTTGGGCCCCTCACCATCCCTGGAGGTATTTAAAAGATGTGTAGTTGTGGTGCTTAGGGACATGGTTTAGTGGTGGACTTGGCAGTGCTAGGTTAACGGTTGGACTTGATGATCTTAAAGGTCTTTTCCAACCTAAACGATTCTATGATTCTATAACTCTATCACCAAACATCTGCTTTCTTTAGGTTTTCAGATTTTTCAGCTGAAAATCCCAGTCCACTTTTGCCCAACAATGTAAACTTTTAGCTGAAAAAAACACATAACCTCAGTGCTATTTCTGGTTGTCAGTGGAAGGAGACTCCTCTTACTGCATGGAGAGCTCAACCATTTTCAGACTGTATCAGTCGCTGACCAGGTTTTGCTTCTCAAGGGGAACCTGAATTACAACAGTATCCAAACAAGGGTCTTATTTTATTTATAATAAAGCTCAGCCTCCACTGTACCGTACCCTTACTGCCACAGCACGTACGACCCTACACTCCCCAAGGAGACTGCCTCAGCCCTGCAATTAGTGACACACCCAGGCAGGGCCATTAGCTGTACCCAGCACACCTGGAAGGGCCACCGCCAGCTGAGGAAGGGCAGGGAGCAGCCTGAGACCTGTCCCTGGGCTGTTTGGGCCTGGGGAGCTGAGTAAGGCTGTGCTCAGCAGAGCCTCTCTGAGGCAAGGCCGTGTCTGAAAGCGGACTGCGGTTATGGCTGACGGTGATTAGCTAACCACAGCGGGGAGATGAGTGAGCCTGAGGCTGCAGCAGGTGTTTTGTAAGCCCTGGAAGAAGTGAGCCTCCAGAAGAGCTTTCTGGTGGGAAGAGTCCTGTCCACAGGATGCCATTAGGAGAGAGAGTGCCTGCAACATATGGTGTTGCACACGGATGAAGAAAAGATAATCCTGAAATCAGCAAAACTCGTAGCTCTGTTCAGAAAAATGGACAATAAGCATTTGCTTAATTAACAAAAGAGGGAGAAAGAGTGTTGGTCCTATCTCCTGATCGCAGTCACTTCTAAATCTGATATTGGTTTTAGAAGTGCATCTATTTGCTTTTTGGCTCTTTATTCTTTTTCTGAAGATGGAGGACAGCAGTGCCCAGCATAACCGAGCCTAGCATAACCATTCCTTTCCCGCATGATATGGTGTACAAACCTTGTAACATTTGTGATGACTCTATAAACACCCACCCTGCCCTACACTGCTTTCAGCTGGTAAAACCAGGGCAGCAGGAGGCAAAAAAGGAGGCACTGCTGAAGTTGCCTGGGACAAGAACAGGTGACTGAAATCTGGCTGTAATGAGTTATTTAACAGAGCCTACAGCTACACGAGGTCTTTTGTAGATGGGAAGAACAGACTTCTGGGTACAAGTCAAATAAGTGCCTTTATGGAAGCCAGTCTTGAGAAGAAGAGTAAAGTCATGCTGAAGACTGGTGACAATGTGTTAAGCTTCTTACTGAGGCTACTGGTGCACCAGGAGATGTCAAAGCAGAGAGCTTCCTGGCCAGAAGACCGAAGCAGCCGTGCAGTGAGCAGCGGGGATGGTAGCAGCTGCTGCTGGGGTGTGCGAAGCAGGGCGAGTAGTGCTCATCTGATCTACCTGGTGAGTTTTGCATGTGGAAGGTGCAGTTCTCTACCTTGGAAAAATGCATGTTGGCACACAGCTTTCACTTGCGGTTGTAAGACTCAAATGCAAAGTGAGATGAATTTATTTTGTGGGTTTTTATTTTTTTTTCATTGCCCAAGTGTTTAAGACTATCAAGGTGAAGTTGAGTGTGTTAATTTAACCAATCTGTAAGATTCCTATAATGAGAAAACACTGCTGCTGTGTTATCCAGCAGTATATATCCAAAGTATGGTGCAGGAAAGCTTATACAGACTGGGCATCATTCCCCCCGAAGATGATCTTCGTTTATTAACTATACATTGTTTGTACCGGGGGAATCTGGCATGCCAGTAGGTCATCTAGAGTCTATGCCTTGTGGAAAAGGGCCTGGGAGTGGAAAGCTCTTGAGTGTGTCGCTCAAGTTCACTTTGGTGATGTTAGTGCAGTTCTGACAGTAAACAAAGTAGTGGAAGTAAAGAGTTAAGCAGAAGAATGTTGCAGTGTTAGAAACAAGACAACAGGGAATTTCTCGTGTTTCTGAGTGCTTACGAGCTCAAACTGAAGTGTATTACCCTGACAAGGTAGTGTTGTGTGATTCCTTACAGGCTCACGTCTCACCTACATGCAAAAGTATTTTGGGGAGGGTAGGGGGCTGTTTGCAATCCCAGTTGCTTGCTCAGAAACACTCAAATTCCCTTATTTGGGGGGGGGGGGGGGGGGGGGAAGAGAAATTCTCTTATTTTAGGGAGGGGGTAAAAAAGAGAGTCAAAGGGTAGTTAGTTAGATGGCTCCGCATGCTTACAGGTGCACTCAGCTACTGAAAGAGCACATCTTGAGTGGCAATCAACTTTTCACACTGCTCTGTGAAGCAGTTTTCCCTAAAAATGTCAGTTGTTCTTCCAGAAGAGAGAGGGAGACTAGTTCCAGATGAAGTGTAACCTCCTGAACCAATGCAGTGCCTGGTAAATGTGAAGCACTTCTGGGCAAACAGAGGAGTCTTGACCACACACAAAGGTCTTAATATTGCTGAATTTAAGCCTCAGATAAGGAAATTACAGGAGGTTGCCCCTGCAACTTGTAGAACAGTCCCTCACCGGCACATATAGTGTATCTCTTTGATAGGGAAGATCATGTCTAATCTATATAATGTCAGAAACCCAACTCTGCTAGAACTTGGCAGAGCATGTGCAAAGATTGAGAGAGACTGACTGCTCAAGTCCTTTCACTTACCTGGTTATGCCTGTAGCGAGCCCAGCAACTTAATGAGTTTAAATACAAAACCAGATGTAAGGCAGTTGGGGGTTGTAAGATGAGATGATGATGAGATTCCAAGTCATCCTTAACATTATGGAAATGGTAGGGGATTTTTAAAGATGTGGGCAGGATAAACTTTATAGGTAAAGATTTGTGGGCCTGAAACACCTTACCTTGAAACGACTTCTTTCAGATATAGAGGTTTATCTGAAAGTTATTACCTGTACTTGCAAACCTTGGACTGTGATGAAATATATTCAAAGCAAAGCATGTGTTTGTTTTGTTTTGCTCCAAGATTCTCAGTTTGTGTATTCACATATAAATACTTCCACAAACTCCTACCTCTGGGTAGAGACGCAAACAGTAAGCAGGCAACCATCCAGAGAGCAGTCTCCCTAATAAAGTGAGAGAGAGAAATGCCAAATGCTTTGTTAGAATGCTAGAGCAGAGATCAAAGATCTTTTCTCAGGCATAATTTATGCCCTGTTTCGTAACTCCCTCATCTGAGAAGAGAATTTGGATACGAAGCTGGATGGGTTAGAAACCCTGTTTTGTTTTGTTATCTAGTCTTGGTGTGGATTGTATCTCCTGCCTGTAGATCTGAGGTTTCTCAATGGTCGTGATGGGATGGGGCTTCAGTCGCAAACACCAGACCCATACTTCCCACTTGTGTTCTCATGTGGACAAAGTTAATTGTGTATATGTAGTCATAGTTTGCTCTTGAGATTATTTTCTATTGGTAATTAAATGAAATTCCCTCTGCCCCCAAACTTCAGCTGCTTCACAGCGCAAGAAAAGCGTAGCTTACCATTTCATTTTTGTGCCTTCCCAGCCCTTGGGAATCCCTCCCTGTTGCGAGCTTCACCAGGCGCTCCAGCTGCTACTTCTGCCTCTGCAAAAGAGTGAAAGGCTCTTAATTTTTGTTGCCATAAGCATTTCTCCACAAGGGGATAGGTTATTTACTAGTACTTCGTTTGCTGTGGTTCAGAGAGTGAATATATAACAGTGTGTATTTACACTCTGCATACACTCTTACAATACACAGACTGTATTTATTTTCATGTGTAGGATGGATGTGAGTCACAAGCCGTACACTGACTAGCCCTGAGCTTTCAACCCAGTGAAGAGATTCTTGTTCTATGGCCAGCTGAGATCAAAGATGGTGGTGAAACCTAATGGCTATTGTATTTATCACGAGATGTAGACACCATCCCTCAGACTACCAAATACCACCCGAGCTGCATATCTACCAACAAAATACGGACACAGATAATAAGCCTATTAGGAAAATGCTGCTTAAAAGAGCTGCTTCTTTGAGGAGGCTGTTAAATCAGGTACTTTCTCAAAGTGGGGGGGAAGAATGTGGGTTTTAGGCTTCCTCTTCCTGTCCTCATAGCATCTCGTAGCTTAAGGAGTACAGATATCTGAGTGATCGTTCCTCCTCGGTGTGCTCCAGAGATAATGCTGACAGTGGAAGTAGTGGTTTAGCCGAGGTCCTCTTCCTGCTGAGGTAGCTCTGTCTGGGGAAGGTGCTGGTGCTGTTCTCCTGCCTATTGCTCCTGGTGCAATGGTGCTTCCTGGGGTGGGCAAGACCCGGGAGCTGGGTTTCTGTGTTTCTCCCTATCTCCTCATGGCCAAGCCCTGGTGATGTTTCATTTACCAGCCCCTTCCTGATACTCAGTGCAGGCTATCTGCCACCTTTGGCTTCTTTGATATTAAAACCAGTGTGTACTGCATGTTTTTGGTGAACTTCTGTGGTTGCCTCCCTCCCTGTTGTAATGGTTATTGTTTCAGGCAAGGGTATAAATTCATGCATATGTGTTCCCTGCCTGCCTTTTGTAAATGAAACTGAGGCACTGATGGCCACTCTTACCTGCCTGACTAGTTCTCTGTGGTGCCCCACGGAGTTTATCCTCCCTCTCAGCTTTGTACAGATGTTCCACTCCACGTAAGGCTGCTCTGCAAAAATACCAGGAGCAAACTTAACTTGTGCTCTGGCCTGGCACTGGGGCAAGAACGAGGTGGATCTGGAGAGACCAGGGCTCCACACCAACTTGCTGTTAGGCAGCAGCAAGGTCTCTTGCCAGGCTAAAGGAGGGCAGCCCAGCAGCTGGTGCTCTGCAGCTGTGCTCTGTAGTGGTACTGGGGCCATGCCCACTCTCTCTGCAGGTAAAGGGGGTCCTTATGATATCTCCCTATGCAGAAAGAACTGTGGGAAGAAAGTAGGTGTGGCCAGCTAACAGGTCTGTGTAAAGGTGCAATAGCAGCAGACAGGAATGACCCAAAAGTTAGAGCTCCTAGAAGTGACGTCATTCTTATGAAGAGTCAGTCGTTTTCTAGCAGTTTGATTCTGACTCAAGAACCACATGAAGGTGGTTGTTCCAGCCCAGCCAGCTTTGCATCTCTGGCTTTGGCTGGCTTACTCCCACAGAGTCCCTGTGGGGGTTCTGGTTCTCCAAATGCTTGTACAAAAGTCTTGGACTGGGGGGGAAGTGGGATCAAACCTGAAATACCAGATTGCATCTGAATTGCATGTGAATGTTGAGCTCTCTTGCCATCCACATGCTTTTTGTTACTTCCCTACTGAAATGTAAGCTTCTGCATAAAGAAAGAGCAAGGCAGGTCTTGTTTTAGGAAGCAGTATCTAACCATATGCTATCATATCATGCATGTCATAACCATAACCAGGAATGCTTCAGACTGGTCTTGCTGGTGCACCTCACCCTTAATTTAGCTTAATCCAGTGCTGCTTAGTTGAAATAATTTTTATTTCTGGATTGAGGTGACTCTGCTTGGAACAAAAATGTTTACACTGAGCCTCCAGAAGGATTGTTCTTGGTACACTAAAGGGGACAGCTGTTCCTGTCAGTGCAGTTCAGCTGGTGTAAGATGTTTCAGTCACCACGTGGATCAACATTTAAAATAATAGTTTCTATTTGATATTTCACATCTCTCCCCCCTCCTCTCCCTCCCCCCGTTATTTTTAAGTGCTGGTTTAAATGAAATGGAAGTTTAGGAAACTAACAAGTAATTTTTTCTCTGTAATTTTTTTCCAACTTTGGCATCATGCGAGGCCATTTACTGAACATGTTAGCTCAGCCTGCAATAAAATTAATCAACTAGGCAAGTAACCAAATGTTCCCAGTGCCTTAGTATAGCTGGACTTTTTGTCCCAAAGTAAATTGATTCAAGTTGTCTCTTTCCCATGCAGGAGGAGGGGTGGGGGTGAGAAAGGGTCTAAATGCTACTGTTGAAGTCTTTACGGTCTTGCAGCACTAAAAATCTCCCATTAAATTAAGAAAATGGTATTTTCCATAAGTGGTCTGTTAACCCTGGAAACAGTGTTGCTACAGTATATTAATGATATTCCCCTGTGAACAGCTCTGCTGGTCAGGAGAGCTGGGGTGGCAGGAGGGGAAAATGCTGTGGGTAGAGATGCTGTGTGTAAGCCAGGGGCCCATGTTCTGTGCAGATGGTTTTTGTTGTTGTTTTTCCTATTGCCATAAACCTTGCTCTGAATTCTGCAGGCAGCTGTTTGGTCACCAGGAACAGTGCAGCTTGAGCGTGACCCACCTGTGATCATCCAGTGGGCAGCAGTTCTGGTACCAGAAAAAACAGCTGGTTTCAGTGATCAGTCCAGCTATGGCTTGTAGCCACGGTGCACCTGTATACTTTCACTGCAAAGAACGATCAGTTTGGGATCTAGACCAGAAAGGACCTGGGATCTGAAAATCTAGAGAAGGATTGTGAGAGGCTGTTTCGGGATGATGGGCTGAAGTAGGGTGCTAGCCAGGGCAGGGAGGGAGATGCTGAGCTGGAACCCTTTGACATGGAGGAGGTACTTCTGTGTGGTGGCCATCAAGTGTGACATTGATTTAAAAGTTGTTGTGAACTGAGTGGACATGACAATTTGGGTGTTATATTGAAGGGATTGATTTACTTGCCAGCTCTTCTGCTTCATTTGCCAGCCTTCAGTACTGGCTGAGTAACATAGGTAATGCAGCTGGGCACTGAATGAATGGCGATACAAGTTGGAACAGGCGATACAAGTTGGAACAGGCACCAGCTGGAGAAGACACCAGTAATTCTGAAAGGATTAGCCAAAATCACCTAGCAGATGAATGTAGGCCACTGCCAAGAAGGAAACTGCCTGTTATGCACCTGGAAAAGCTTTGTAGCTTAGTCACTGATAGTTTCCTCAAGTGTGTTCCCCCCCCGCCCCGTCCTTGTATGCCTTTGGCTTTTGAGGACAGGTTTATGCGAGCTGACTGTTGTTAATGATGCTTGTAGAAGGATGGAGGGAACCTTTCTCCCCAACTTCGTGAAATCCTGAGAACACGCTGAGCAGAGAAATGTCTCCTTACTGTTCCTTATCCACATCAAGGCAATTTTCTGTCATTTCTTTAAATGCTCTCCGCTCACGTAACCACACAGTCCTTTTAGGTAAAAGCTAATAGCTAGTAGAAAGCTAATGAGTGAGCCTGCAAGCGGAAATTACGGTCTGGCTGCTTAGAGAAAGTTCTTATGATGCAACAGTCTGTACCGAAACTGGGCGATTACTTCTGATCTTATCTGAAAGCAACCTGTAAACAAAATGAGGCGTCATTTAGAGACCTGTCCTGTAATTAGTTCAAGGAAGGATATTTAAGAGATCTCAGTGAGGGATATGCTGGCATGTATCCAAAAATGACAGTGGCTTTCTCTTTTAGGGTTTTAGATTTTGAAATAAATTACCCTAATTTGAAAGCAGTTTTCTGGGGGTTTGTGAGCAGTGGCAGGTAGTGTTTCCATAGCTAACCGCTGTGTGATTCACCCTCTCAGCTCAAGGCAGTGGGAAGAAGTGCGCTTTTGCCTCCTGGGGGACTGTCTGGAGCTTCAGGCTGCAAAATGTGCTGTGGTGGCAGCCAGGTCTTGGACTGGGATCCTTATCTTCAGGTGCACTGTAGCAAACTTCATGCACTTGTGAGGGCGGCTGGTCTGGTTTTCGTGTTTGTTTGTTTTAGCAAAGTTTATAGCCGTTTAATATTCTCTGAACTTCTTACCTGGTGTGCGCTGGAGCGTTGAGTACTCTGTCCACGCTTCCTCTCTTCCCCCTCTGTGCTCCAGTCACACCACCTATGCTGTGGAAGTGGCGTGTGGTGGGTGGAGTGCTGGCTTTGGGCTTGCTTATGTTTCCCCATGCTTATGTTCCCCCATGGAATTTCCCATTGCCTATTTAAGGCTTATCATGGGCCACAGTCAGGCTCTGAGGACTGAAAGGTGGTTATCAAATGCATATCTAATCTGGAAAGTTATTCCTTCTCAGGGGTAAAGAATGAATGAGCGATGGGGCACGACTTGCTCCCAGTGGAAAGCTGTACCCCATACAGAGTACTGCAGCAGGAGCTTACACACCTTCCCCTGGCTTTGAATAAATAGTTTTGGTAAGGAGGAATTTATCCACACGTGTAGAAATAAAACGTGTGGGGGAAACCGAAATTACAATTTATATCTGATCAGGGTTTCCAGGATTCAAACACACAAACATCCTCCCAAAGGTTTGGAGGAAAACAGCAAAACTCTGGATGTGTCTGGCCAAAAAGGGAGTGTGTATGAGCTAGCACGCTTGATAAACTGGACTGCTCAGGAAATTAGACTTTATTCTTGATTTCAGAATAACCTTTCCAAATACCTCTCAGACTAAACTGAAGTTGTTTGTGGCTTTGCAAAATGAGACGGGTTTGAGTGGCTCAGGGGACTGACACTAAATGTGGCACGTTTCATTTCAAGTTTCGGAAGGAAGGAAGCACGCTCTTGGTATGCAAGTGAGAAGAATTCAACACTGATCAAATGATGCTACAGTCTTGTGGGTATTTAGTGGTTTCATGTTATGTTTGGCCTGATTGAATTCTCAGGCAGTCAAGATCCATGCCATCCATATGCCATCCATGCCAATCCATATTTCCAGCTGTCATTTCTGAGGCATTTCATCTCTGTCATCTGCTTGATTCCCTTGGATGAAGGTCAATCCAGGGATTAGAAGGAAGTCTGTACACAGATGCCAGAGGGACTTTGTGTCACTGCTGCCTGTGGGGTCTGTGTTAGGCAGTTTTGCATGGCAACTGTCTGTAATTTTCAGTAGTGGGCTCTCATCCCATTCTCTTAAAACATGCTTTATCCTCTATGTAACATAACTTTTGTGCTAGATTTAGCAGTTAGGTTTTCAAGAGAATGTTGCTGTATAGAATGGCAGGGCAGTGCCTTTCATTTGCTTTCTTTCTGTAGGAAAGATTCTTGACTTAGGGAGCAGTTTCTGCCCTCTAAATCCCTAGCAAGTGTTCCCAGTCCCACCTATCCCTGTCTTGCATATTGTAAGTCCTCCTGGGTTTCTGAGTGCTGCAGATTTAATGCTTTCTGGCTGGAAGTTCAGGAAGCACGGCCTAAGCAGCGTATGGTGTATCCCACCCTTTGCCCAGCCTTGTGCTTACTGGGTGAGACTTATTCCCTGTGACTAGTGGCGTGCGGTGGTCTCATGCCCTTTTATGAAACTTCTGAAGAGAAACCAAAAAGTCATTGTTCCTTTTTGTAATGTTTTTCTGACAACTCCCCCCAAAGTTCCTCTCTTTCTCGATTCCTTTTTGCTCTTCTGAGAGTTTCCACTGCTCTTTATCTGCCAGTTCCAACAAAATGTTTTTTCTCTTTTGATGAATAAATTCTTCTCAAGAATAAAAAGCTGTTCTTTCAAGAGATTGAAGTTACATGAAAAAGGCATAGGTGTGTGGCGTTTTCTGTTTTGCCTTTTAGAAAACCGTAGCCTTAAAGAAGTAGCTCACAAGTGACAATGCAGAAAGAGGCAAGGGTTCCTTCAGCTGAATCAATATTGTGTATTTTTTCTGACTTTGGGAGCAGCTGCTGTCTGAATATCTGCTTCTAGTACTCTCTGGATGATGTTTTGTTTTACTGTTGTTTAACCTCTGAAGATAGAGGTATTGTAGAGTAAAATGTTAATCTGGAAATAAGGATTTTAATTTTTCATTCTTCACTGTGGGTTTTTTTTCCTCTGGCATCTGCTCAAACTGACCCTTAAATCAGTGGCATTGCCCAATTCTGGAGCACCCTATCCAACAACAAAAAGTTAAGCTGATGCTTGGATTCACTTATGTAAGGAGTCCTGGAGACATTATTAAGTTAACTGATGTCAGTAAAAATGTTTGTTGGATTAATACAACGCTGACTGATACTAATATTTCTAATGTGGATGATCTGAAGCAGGTTGTGAAAATGAGACCTGGTTTTGAAGAGAGAGATGATCCAGTTTGGGTTACTACTACCACTTCGGAGTAGAGAGCTCAACTTCTGTGAAAGTGGCTCTCAATGGATGCCTACTTATTGCCATCACCTCTGAAAAGCTTAGTTAGCCCTCTTACTGCCTGTGAGTGTGCATGAAGTTCTTGCTGGCCATAAGCCGGGGAGAAACTTTTGTAGGCTGTATTGAGGTAGCAGAGAAGACGGAAGAAATAAAGTTATCTCGCTGCCCTTCCTCTGGCCCCCCCAAGTACCTAAACATTTTTTTTTTCTTTAGCCAGTATGTCAAGTGATACGAATCCCTGTATATGGCTCCTCATAAACCAGATTTAGGCAAGAAGAACCAAAATGGATTGAAATACATGGGAAGTTCTTGCATTTTATGGGTGTGGTTGACAGGTATTTCTCCTTGCTCTTCCACATCTGTCTCGTGGCCTTTCCCTCCCACTGTAGTTAGGATTTGCTTTAAAGAGTTTTGTGCCATCTGGATCAGAGATTCCCTACGTGAAATAATTCCTCCTCATTGAAGGACTGGATTGTCTAATGCTGTTGTTAATCCATTACTTGTAGAAACATCCCTACACTGAAATGTCTCCACCTAGATTAAATTTCTGCAAAGAGTTTGGAGCTCCATCATTCAATGGGCTAAAGCTCCTCAACTTGCATCTACGTTGGAAATCTCACGATTATTTGAACTCTTCCTTTGTTACTACACCCCTACAGAGGGACAAGAACTCCCTGGTACCTGCACAACTACACGTGTACAGAGCTGGCTCAGGCTTCTTGGAAAAGCAGGCTAAAGAGGTCATTGCTGCTAGAAATCACGGAAAGCACAGAGCAGGGCTAGTGGTTGGCAGAGGTGGGTGACATGGGGTGCTGCCTCCTGCTTCGGAGGGATGGGCATTGCAGGAGCAGCAGCTGCTGTGTCTCCCAGCTCCAGCAGCCACCAGCCCTCTGGTTCAGCAGGGCTCTCAGTGATTTAAGCGAGAGCATGTTTTGCCTGCATCTCAAGCTGGGCCTGCTGTCCTGCGAATGCTGAAGCGGGTGTGTGGTCTGACCTCGGCTCTCTGCCTAGCACCTAGGTTATCTCAGCAGTCTTCGACTTCTTCCACTGCTTACAGCTGATAAGTCTTTAAAAACTCATGAATGTGATTCCTTTTATCTTTGTTCTCCATCCCATCTGTACAGTGTCTTGACAGAGTGCACTGAAGGGCCATAAAACTTATGGAGGCTATAACTCAACCATAACTGAGTTACCGAACACAAAGTAAGAACAGTATTGAGCTATTTATATTGTAAAGCTCCAATGCAAAAAAAAAAAAATCTTTTTTTAAAGTGACAGTCAACATTTAGTGTAGTAATTTCATAAGTGTTTGTGGTGATGGCTTTAGCTGTGACTTGCTCAATATATTATCCATTTTACAAGTGAGTTTTTTCTCTTCAGTCAGCAGTTATCTTTCACACCGAGCCAGGGTTATAAAACCCCCTTGGTAAATGTCATCAGTCCAAAGAAGGAAAGAGGAAAACTTCCCTCCCTTTGAACTTTCAAATTTGTATAGTGGACAAAGCCTGGTCACAAGGGAGAGGGAGAAAGGGAAATTCTGGGGGACTTTCCTAGGAAGCAGAAGGGAAACTATTTCAGGCTCAAGAGACTGCTTTGAGCTGATGGAATGGTCAATAAAATGTCTTTATGACTTTTGTTCAACACCTTGACTAGGAGGAAGTATGACACACTAATGGCAGAGAATTTCCATTCTCCAAAATTACTTTCCGGTTCAATACTGTGAGAACAGGGAAAATCCTGGCCTGCAGATACTTATTTTTGCTGGCAACTGTTGCCAGCAACAGGCTCAAGGACTACCAGTTGCGTTTCTGGATTGTGAATCTTCTCTCCTCTTAGCTATTTTTAATTTGCGTATTGTAGAAACCGCTTTTTTTCAAGACAAGATGATCTTGTTAGTGATACATATACACAATTCTGCTAAGACACAATAGTCAGTTTATTTTTTCTCTATCAGACTTATTACTAGACAGTACATCTCCTCTCAGACTTGTAACCCTACAATCAGTTGGATCCCTATTTCCTGGCAGGTGAGAAAAGGAAGAAAGTTGGATGAAGGGTGAAGTTCAGAAAATATTTGTTATTGTCCCCTGGGAAGGTGTTAAGTATTCATCAACAAAGTGGTGGCTTCACAGGTAAATGAGGCTAATTAGTAGCCAACGCTGTTGTAGTTGCTGCATTGGACATGGAAACTGGGAAGGTGGGTCTGAAAACGGAAGCTCAGGATGCCAGGGCAAGAGGAGAAAAAGAAACTGAGGTTAACCAAGGTTGGTGTAACTTATATTGGCTCTTCCCCAGAGAATGAAGTTAACTTGTGACTCAACTGACTGAGCCCCGTGATGGGGATCTCACTGAGAGTTTGTACACCTAGAAGACAAACTCTATGGCAATGGCTCCTCTGAGTGAGAGGAACCACCTGAATCACATCCTGGGTTTTTCTACTAAGCTACAAAATGCAGTTTGTTGAATATGCTTGTAAGCAACTGTTCATCATAAAGTCGTTATAGTCCTGGAACAAATCCTGGGGCCAATCAACTGTATTGATTAACTCACTGATATCAGAGTTACTGAACAGAAAGGAGCTAGTCTCTGCCTGAGCTGGTCTCTCTAGGAGCATTGCTCTGTTAAAGCAAAAGTGAAGGTGTCTGGATTTTCTTTGTGGTTTGTTTTCTTTTAATTGCTGCAAACAGACCTGCAGTTGCAGTTTGTGAGAACTTTTGAGGAGGGAGGAACTGCTTATAGAACCACTTTCCCCAAGAGTAATTCATAGCATGTACCCAGTACCACCTGTGTCCTAAGAAAGTATCCCTGATATTTCTGCATGTTCTGGTGGCACCTTTTCTTATGCAAGGAAAAACAGATAAATACAGTGAATGTAAATAACTAAGAGAAGGAAGAGCTATTCCCTGCTCCAGGAGCCCATCTTGACCTTCTCCACAGTTACCCAGTGAAAAGCACAAAGTAGTCATAGAATACTTTGTACTAGTAAAAAGATTAAGTCCTAGTGGTTCAAGGACTCTTGAACCAGTGACAAAAATAAGACCGACAGTTGCCAAATATTGCAGGCTTAAACCCATCCCCTCCTCCCAATGGAATTGCTTCCCAGCCCTGCTTTTGAAAATATTTACAAAGCTGAAGCCTACAGAGCAGAAAGTTTCTAGTTGTATGGCTGTGTTACAAGCACAAGAATGTTAATGTCCCATTAACTTCTGTCTGTCTCTGATGGATGGAAAATAGGATCCTAAATAGGGGTCCTTAAAAGCGCTTGTAAGCACTTCATGCTTGTTTTGCTCATAATTGTTGTAAATTATTTATAAAATTGTTTGTAAATAATTGTTCCAGGTGGAAAACAGTCATACATAAAGTTACTGGGATGTGCATACAATATACAACATAGAATTGTGTTGAGATGCCCAAGTTATTTTGCCCAGGTGTTGGAGGACTGTAGACTATTGGCTTGATAGCTGAGGTAGATGTATTTATTGTCTGAAAGAAATATCTTGAACAATCAATTTGTGTAAGTGGGAAAAACAAGAGTGGGGATCATAAGCACTTCCTACAGGCCCTCTACTCTGGGATGTTTCTCAATCTTCTTAAAGCTTTCAGATTTTGTTGTTAATGCTTGGTTCAGATCTAGTTCATCCAAATCATTTTACAATCTAAAGCGCCATCTCTCAAGCGTTGTAAGCATGATCGGATCTTGTCTCATTCTTGTCCCACCAACAAAAGTGCTTTTTCTGTTATCAGTGCAATAGTATTGCATTTTTTTTTACCCCTATCTGTAATCATGACCATACAGGGACATGCTGGCTTCTTTTCAAAGTAGTAAGTTTGGGGTTTGGAAGCAAAGAAAGCAATTCCTTTCTTTCGAAGCACTCTGAAAGACCACTTGTGTTTGCTTCCTATAGATGTGTTTCTATTCAGAACCGTGGCACAAGAAAGAGGTGGCATCCTCCCCCTTACCCTTTTCTGACAACAGTACCCTGTTCTTCCTACTGCCATGTGGTGTGTTTGCAATTAATTTTCACACATTGCCTGCTGTCTCCCTTAGGTGTATGTGGGGAACCTACTGCAAGTTGTTTCATTATTGTTAACTATGCATGGTGTGGGGAAGCGTGTGTGTGTGTGTGTGTGTTTGCTTTTGTTTTTCTGAGCTGGTTCAGTGTCTTGACTTTCCTGTTGGAAAGTGGAGGACTTCAGCAGAGTTTTTTGTGAATTATTTTTAGGTGAGGGCTGTACTTAGCTAAAGTGCTGCTCTTCCAGAATTGGAAGATGACTCTCAGCTCTGTTTGGGGTATGGTGTTTTTGTTTGGTGTGTTGTTTTTTTTTTTAAATCCAAACATACCTCCTCCCATTCCTTCTCTTCCCCTTCCCGCAGTGGACTACTTTGCAGTAGAAGGGTCTCTTCCCCCAGAAGAAAGCAGAGGAACAGTGTAAAATGGAAGCCACAATTCCTTATGCTGTCACATTTCTTGGGGCAATGTCTTTCTGTGACTTCATTTTCCTATTGCAAATAAGCACTGGCAGCCTTGCAAGCCTCCATATTCACAGGGCACAACTGATCTCTCTTTTTTTTTTTTTCCCTTCTTTTCCCCCTCCTCCTTCTCCTTTAATATTCTACTCTATAGGGTGTCTGGCTGTTGGCTTATGCACTAACATGTTTTGAACTGATAATGGGTTAGACTTCATGCACTTCTCAACAGTGACTCTAACAGCTCTATCGCAGCTGAGGCAGTGAGAAAACAAGCTTAAGTTTTTTGGACCCAAACTCTGTTGGATCCAATTTCTGGTTTGAAGCAATAACGTCTGGTGTGCTTTGGGGCGGTAATGTTGCCTCAGAGAAGTTTGGAGCTGCTAGAGGCAAAAGCCAGCAGAAACTACTGTCCCAAGCCTCGGAAAATCTGGAGAAACCACTTCTCAATTCTTGGGCTAGACCACATGGTTCCTCTTCTCCCCTGTAGCACAGAGGTGACTGTAGTGCCAGAGACGGTGGTGTGATTTAGCCATGCAATGTGGTGATGGAGTTGAGGCAATGCAACAGGACAAAGAACTCCAGAAGCATATGAGATGTAGCTAAAGATGACCTGGGCTAGTCTACAATGGCAACCCAGTGCTAGGGAAGGCCTGAGGTGGAGCTATAGCAGGTGATTCTGAAAAACAGGTACATTTAACTATGTACCCCTCACACCTCTGATCCTTAAAGTTAGCAAATGCTAATTGCTATTATGACTTGGACAATGTTTCTGTCCCTGCTCTGGCTTTGCTCCTAATTAGCTCACATCGGCAGTAAAACTTTACTTTATGCAGGACTACATGAATTATGGATGCTGGGGGAGTACAAATGCGATGTAAGCCTGGCCAGTATCTGAGATACCCATGCCATCCCTCAATAGTGTTTCCTGCTGTTATTGCTGGAGATGAAGAACTTAGGTTAGACTTGTATGATCCAGCAGAGCACTTCTTATTTGGGCAAGAGCTGCAGAATGTAACACTCATGTTTGTCTTGAACACAAGGAAATAAATAACTAGGACAGAGAGACTAGGAAGTCCAGCTGCTGTTACTACAACAGCAATACAGGTGATATTACAAAGGATGCCTGAAAAACAGAGTGTTACCAGCAGCCAGGTTGGAAATGCTTTGCGTTGGGTGTTGTATTCCCTAGTAGAATGGCTGTGTCGAGGGAAGACAAACTGTTGTTCCATAACTGCTGGAAGAAAACCACACAAAAGTGCGTGAAACAGGCAAATGAATTCTGGCATGGACTCTCTGATGTCTCCTGCTGTTAATGCTTTTGCTCTCTAACGCAAATTCTCTGGACTCTGACTTTACAGGGCTGTCTTGATTTTATCTTTTCTCTTGCCTTGAGAACAGTGCTAACAGAATCTACTCTGGGGTGATGGGGGTTTTTTTGCTTATTTTTGAAAGGCTTGTCAAAGGGCTACAAGGGATGTTGGGGTGAAGAGGGAGGAATTAGGCAGATGCTTTGCTTGATCACATAAGACTTACTTTTCTCAAGAAACCAAGTTGTGAACTGTTAATTGCATCTTCATACAGTTGGCTGATATTGATCTTTCTGGATTGTAAAAGAACAGAAAAGATAAGCCAGTCTTTGAATTTAACAAATAAAGATGACAACCCAATATGCAAATTAATTATAGCTCCCAAGAACTATGTGGGGGATGTAAGTCCTAAAAGTTGCTGGTTTTCAAGGGGTCTTTAGTTTGCTTTTCTAAGGTGATATAATTCAGTGAAGTGGAGCTCTGGTAGCGAATTGTCTCATTTCCTCAAAGGGAGCTTACTTCAGTTGTAGCCATGTAACCCTTTCACCAGTTACTATGTTTAATACCAGAGAGCATAACACTTGTCATTTGACAGTAGGACATAGCTGAAAGTAAGCTGGAGAATTGATATCTGAAAGCAACCAGATGATGACAAGCTTATGAATGTTACCCAGATGTCTTGTGTTGTGATAGCATCTGACGGTCGCTTGGTAGTGGACAATAGGGTCGTCTTGAGGGTTGTGGTGGAGGTCACTTTAGATGTGGCCCTGGGCCCCAGCAAAGTACCTTAGCAATGAGTCACTGGAGCAACTTTGTACAACTCTGCTGTAAAGGCAACTTGTAGGCAGGCTATACCTACACTAGGAGAGCAGTGCATGGGTAGCTGCTGTCATCTCTTCTCTATAATCAAGAGTCCGCCAAACTTAACCCTTCTCGGTGTCACAAATGCTGAACAGAACTTTTATATATTTATGCTGTTTTAAGTGTGTTGGTAAGTAATGACTTGAAAAGAAAGAGGAGCAGCTTGTGCAAAACCACAAGCTTTCACACTGTGAAAGATCAGCCTGACCTCTCTGCGGTTCTACACTTTCAATATAGGAAACCCCCTGTGAAAGTTTAGGTAAACTTAGTTTTACAGTGCATTTTCAACTAGCCCCAAACTGGCAGTTGAGGGTGTGAAATGCACATCCCAAATAAGGCTTGCAAATTCAGCAGTGCATCGCACTGCCCATCGCAGCTTGGTCTCTAGGCCTCACCTTTCCCCATTGAGGAGGTAAGCTTTGTGAAGGGATTAGATTATCAGCCTCACGAATGACAGGTATGGTCAAACATCTTTGCAATCAATGAACTGATATAAAGCAAAATAATCTGAAATCTTGTAGGGATATAGTCCTGCACGATGGGGCTCTGCACTGAGCCCCTGGTTCTGCAAATAGCAGCCTCCTTCAGGCACAGGAGGCAGCTGCCTAGGGCACTGGTCTGCAAGGAGCAGCTAGAGTCCGAGGAAGCTGCAGCCACCAAGATGGAAGGATCGGCAGCTGCTGTTTGGGGAGAAGGTGGTAGAAGATGAAGACAGCTTCTCTGCAATCCTACTTTACCCCTTCCCATCCCTTCCTCCTCCCCTTTGCTCTGTAGTGGCAGCCCTTTCCTTTCCAAACCAGCAACATTTAGCTTCACTAGTGTTGAGAAGTCTTGACAGTGCTCTAGCTGAGACACTGCTCGTGTGACATCTCCCTGGTCCCACCACACAGACTTATCTACCTTGAATGCCTGCTCTTTCCCTTCCATTGGCTAACACGCTGTGAAATACCTTCTGAAATACCCTCTCACATCAGGGTGTTTTCCCCTAGGATGATCCAAGCCCAAGGATCCTTCTGCAAGGGCTCCTTCTGCAAGGGCTGAACAGGCTGCAGCTCCCCTGGTTGTGATCTAGTAGCTCTGGGTAGCTGGAGGAGCTGGTTTGGTCTCTACAGTGTCATAACCAAGATACAAGCTCTTCTGCACAGTAGCAGAAGTGGCACATCTGTTTTGGCACCCTTCAAGCTCTTGGCTGGAGTTGTGCACAAGTGATGAGGCTTTGCATCACCTATTGGAAATCCAGGAATATGTGGGTTGGAGCATTACAGTGATTTGGTCTGTGCCACTGATTCTGGAAACGCTATTAAGTATATGTGTTGTACAGCAGCAAACTGCTAGCTGGGCATGTGATGTGCCTTCGAGTATAAAGGGCACAAAGATGCATCTTATTGTTCCAGCAATATAAAAAACCAAGATGTGCGTGAGTGGAAATCTCTGATAATATCACCTCAAACTCTGCATCCTTGGATATCTTCTCCAAGAATGTCAGAGAAGCAATATTTGGGAGGCCACCCATAACTGAGCAGATGGTTATGACTATGTAGTTTCAGGGCCAGTCTTCCCAAATGTTTCTCTGTCCACATATCCTAAAGCCATGATATAAACATCCTAGTTGTGATAATTCTTGAAAACTGTTTACTCTCAAGCTCTTCTGATAGTCTCTGCTTTAGTGATCTCTTAAGGTGCACACTTACCCAAATCAGAGACAGAGACAAGATCTTAGCCTTCTGTCGTATCATACACATTCTGAGAAGTGTAAATACCGGTGAATAGCCCTGCTTTCCCTAAGTGAGAGCAAGACATGTGAAATACCAGCTGAAGGGATTGTGTTTCTGTATATGTGAGATCATTGTTTGTCTTGAGGTTTCTCTAACTAAAAACTTCTGTTACACTTTTTAAAAAAGAAAAACTACTTTCCTTTATTCGGTTCTTGCAGAAGATCCATTTAAGATCATAGGCCAAATGCTTTAAAGTGGTATTTATCCATGTGCAGAGTATAGAGACAGGACCATATCTGGTGAGGTTCTCTGGCACCTTGTAGTATGCTGTGGATATTTTGTTAGGATTGAAGGGTCCAGTCTTGCATGTCTCAAAGTACTTATGAGTGTTTTTCTGATACAGTCAAACCCTCCTAAAACACAATATTATTCAATGCACAGCTGTTACTGCTAGAGTAAACAATTGATTTTCTGCTTTGCCATCAGATTCTAGGGAAGTAGACACTTCTAGGGAGATGTCTAACAAAGCTGTAGCCAGGAGATTTTTGTCACTGTAATATGCCACTTGGTTTTAGTCTTGATAGATGTAGCAACTGAGTGAGTCTTCCTACTACTGCTGGGAAGAGATGTGCTCCCTGGGCCACCCCTGTTTTCCACAGCTGAGCTGCCTGAATCCACATCCTCTCTTGCCACTAATGCTTAATGAAAACCCATCTTTTGGAGGTGGCCAAAGCCTGAGTTCTGAGTGTTTGTGGTAATGTATGACAAGACTTGGAACCTCAGAAATGACTAAGCTTGGAATCAAAACTATACAGAAACTTTGATTTGGAAAGACAGGATTCCTTCTCCCATTTGTATTTGCTTACTAGTAAAAAGACCTGATGCATTCAACGAAAACTTAGGTTGATTGGTCTTTGATGCTGTGGAATGTGGAGGTTACCTACTGCTTACTCAAACTGCATCTTGTAATTTTGCTGGGGAAGTGGGAAGAAGAGTGTTTAACGGGACTTGCTGTGCAACCTACTGCATCCCTAACTCTCACAGGGAAAGGGATGTCATGTCCTCAGATAGGAAAGTACAAAGTGCTAATTGATTAGAAATGGCTTTGTACTTAATTTACTGGCAGCTGCCAAACTTCTTGAGGACTCATTATAATGCAGGCAAACCAAGCATTTTGTTTAGATCTTTACAGGGCTATTAAATGGCATTAAACATTATAGCTGCCGTTTTTGTAGACATGCATGTCTGTTGTTTGTGAGAATGTGTAACGGAACAAGCTCTCTTTTTTTTTTCCTCCCCTTACTGACATGTTTGTGGAGAGTTAACTAGCAATTAGTAGGTGTGATTGGTACTGTGCTTTAACTATAACTGTTAAAGTAGAAGCTTATGGGTTGAACACAAGGGAGAAGTCATTTGTAGAAAGCACTCAAACTATGTAAACTTAAATGGCCTAGTTTTGAAGCACTTCCTCTGAGCACCCATGGAAATCTTCTCTAGATGTTAACATGCTGATCTCATGCCTGCAATTCAAAGCCCTTACGTCCCTGTCCTACTAGCAGATGGGATTTGAAGAGCCTCCTTAGTTATGTATCTTACAATGCCTCAGACTTTGAGGACCTCAAAGCTGACCTTGGCACTTCTAGGACTGTTTATTTAGAGGACTGAACTAGGAGTGCTATGTGTTGGTCTTGCACAATCCTTCAGCTGTAAACAGTCATTTGGGAGACAAAGTTGAGGTGGCAGCTGGAGAAGGACAGTGAACTACTTAGAGCAGCTCTGAAGTGGAACACAGAGGTTTTAGGAACTGAAGCAATCCTATTTCTAAGCAGTTTTCGGGGGGGGCAAAATATCTGAGGATTAGCTTTGCAGCCTTGCAGCCCCCCAGGCTCTAGAGCCACCTGAGATGAAATACTTGCCCTGGCCTAAACAGGGTAAGTCACAGGGTGTCTCTGATCTGCACCTTGCTGGTAGTGAGCTGATGGTGGTCTTAGCCATGACTTGTGTTACCTCAGCTGTGCCCTATTTCTTACACCCGCTCCACCCCAAAATATCCTGTACCATGGGCTGCAAATGCAAGGAGGATTGGAGCTGAAGTAGCACTTTTACACCCCTGGAAATGACCCCTAACACAAGGACTATTTCTGGGTAGAAACTTGTTTAGGCCTCTCTCAACACAGAAGAAGAGTAAGGGAAAATGGGAACTAAAACAATAAAACTGAATTTTAATCAAGGCATCCTTCTCTCCCTTCTGGGGTGTGGAACAGATCTGTAGTTGGGGTGAGGTAAGGACCCACTGCCAACCATGACAAGCCAGCAGAGTTGCACTGACTTAGATCAATTTGTGCATGTCACTTTGCATCTGAATCAAGATGTTCAATTTCAGCTGTGAAAGCAGTATTCGGAAGACACCTGTAGATTAATGTGGTGGCTTCATACCATGATCACCATGAAACTTGCAGCTGTAGTGGGGTACTTAAAGGGTGAAATTAATTGTGTGGAGGATAATCTCTGAGGACAGAAGTTTTCCATGAGGAAAGTCAAAGATCCTCCAGCCAGACCTGCCATACAACCCTGCTAGCTCTTTAATTAGGTATTTTGCTTTTGGTTTGAGAATTTTAAGGCTTCATCCAGACTGTAGTGCAGCCACATCTTGGTATCATAAAAGGAGCCTGTGCTCAGCAAGGTGCTGCTGCTCTTGGCCTTAATGGACCCCAGCTGTGGGCCCATGAGCTGTTTGTATGGAGTTAGGTTTCCTCAGAGTATACTTATTGGGTGGATGACAAAGCTCTAATACAAATGAACACACTCTTTTCCACTTCGTTCCTCTGTGAGGAGCGAAGAAATGGCAGAGGAGGTAGGAAAATGAGTGTTATAGTATAGGAACTTAGGAGTTTTAGTCACAGATGAAATGCTAACACCTGACTCTCTAGCTTGGCACAGCTATTTCCCAGCCTGTCTTGCAGAGGAGACCTTTCCAGGGAAACCTTTCAGCCTCAAAGTTTTTTAGGTTTTTTTTTCCTCCCTCTCTCCCGTCAGAGAACTTGGAAAATACAAGAGATGCAGCACAACACGGGTACCCCAGGGAGCTCTCATTCCCATCCTCTCAATTGCATGTTGTTGCAATCTTCGTTGCCAGGAAAGATTCCTTCCTTATCTCAAACAAAAAATCACTCTGTAAAAGAATATGAATTTTGCTGTAGGAGACAGTAGAAACTCTAATAGCTTCTACTCTATACATCCCAGCACAAAGGGGCCTCAAACTCCTACAGGGTCATGCTCTGCTTTTAAAAATCTCTTGGAAATATAACTCCAATGCAATTGCTGCAGGATGTGCAGCTGTCTGAGCCAGCTTTTAAGCCACCGTTTTGCATTTTGCTAACAGATGAGCCGTGTGTGGCAGCGCAGGAGTTGGAGTAGGCAGCAGTTAGTGTGGTTAGCCTGTGCCAAACACTGCGCTGGCCCAGGCAGCTGGCTGCAGCGCTGCTAACTAGCTGCAATTCTGCCAGCTGCAAGGAAAACTTAGCTTGCAGCCTGGATAGTCAGAAGCATTGCTGTGGGTGATTGAATGAGGAGTGCATGGGAGTGAATTAACCTTAGAATGGCCCTTGCTGGCTATGTGGTAGAGCAGGGAAAGTGGTCACATTCCCTGTCGCCATCTCCTCTCACTTCTTGGGTTTCACAAATGCTTCTGGGCGTCTTTTTGCTTTCCTTTTTTTCTTTGGAAGTCCTAAATGTGTATTTCTGGTGGGTGGAGAGGAGGAATGTGGCTCTTAGGCAGATTCCTTCATCATAGCTATTTTAGAGGTATGTCCTCCTCGGGATAGTAAAGTGCATTTGGGTGAGAGGAAATCGTCACCTTTCAGGAAGTAAGAGTTCATGGTAACTGCAAGAGTGTGTTTTGGGTGCAGTTCAGTGTTGTTTGCACTGTTAGTTTGCTGTAACAGACAGAAAAAGACAATGCCTGCTCCTCCAAAGCTGGGCAGCTGGAACATGCTGAGCCTGCAGGTGTGCACAATAGTCAGTTTGCATGCATGCAAGGATGTAGAAGGCAAAATGCAGCAACTCCCTATAGACCCTGTAAATCTACTCTTTAAAAAGAACAACCAAGTTTAAGCTGGGCTGCCTCAGCAAGGGAAACGTAGGGAGTTCTGGGTGTCTTCCCTTTCTAATGTCAAGATAAAATAATCCTCTTTTCAGAAACAATGGCAAGGATCTGCTTGGCTCTAGCTCAGGGAGCTCTTTAACTGTTGTGACAGCTGACCTTGCTCTGGCAAGGCTACTGAGAAAGGAGCTGAAAGCAAGTTTGCTTTAACAAAAAGCTTCTGGTTCAGAACTTAAGCACATGGCAATGTAGAACACAGAGAAACTCGGATGTTAGGAAATGATATCTGGGAGGCCAGAGGTGAAGAGATTATACTTCAAACACACTTAGTTGAGAAATACATTTGGACTCTACAACTAACTAACTTTATTCATAAACTGAGGGGAAATAAATCAAGCAAATAGCAGTCTCCTTCATCTCGTTGCGCCTAGTCTTTCCAGCAGCCTTGCAAGGAAATTGTACGTAAAATAAGATAATATGGAAAACTGCACAAGGAGAAGAAAATACCTGCATGCAAAACTTAGTTGTAGAAATAATTTTAAAAATTAAAAACCCTAGTGTTCTCTGGATGAATAATTTGCCTGTTTTCTCCATCCTCCCCACTCTTCATTAAAGTTGCACTCTTCAACTACACCAAGCAAAAGCTAAATTACACCAGTCACCAGCACTCATTGTTTACAGAACAAAAGTGAATTCGGAGTGAAATTTTGGTAAACTGCAGTAACCGAAACTAAAATACTTGAAAAGAATCCTTGCAAATGACACTAAGTCCTGTGGTTTCATCCACTGCAGGTGCTCTCTTTCAGGATGCTACTGAGTGCTCTTACTGTTATGCTGTGTCAATGCCTGCTGTGCTCGGTAGGTGGGCTGGGTGCCTGGGTGTGTTGAAGAATTCTGCTTTCCAGGGCTATATTACTATATGGGATGCTGTAGTCATAGGTTTTGGTGTTAGCTCTTGATGCCTTTGAAGATCTGTGCAAATGGCATTTTACTCCTCTTGAAGTCTTACTTATGCATTGTCCTGCCTGCTAACAGAGCAAGTCTCTCACTGAAAGGGCATAGCTGAGCCACCTTCACTTACACTAAGCGTAAAGGGTCCAGAGGATGTGGTAAAGCAAATCGGATAGAGGCAACATTTGCTGGAGTTTATGCACAAAGCTTAGCAAGGCGGGAGGCTGACAACATGGGTTCAAGGGCTTCCCTCCCATACACACCTGCAAGGAGGTGGACACTCTGGGACTGTGGCTGTGCTGAAGTAGTATCTGTTGCCGAAGGTGCTGTTATGTTGTAGCTAGAAAAGCTGTGGTGGGTTGAGCTTTTCTGCTGTGCATGAGGGAATTTTTTTTCCTGTGGTTGCTTTAAAAGCAAAACCAAAAAGTGGTAACCCACAGATGGGGGATTTAAACAACAACAACAAAAAAAAAGTATGGCTTTAAGACAGGGATGTTAGGAAATCTTAACCGAACTTAGAGTGCGGTCACATCCCTTGTAAGAAGTTGCATAATTTAACATGCATAGAGTCAAAGCAAGCCTTCCATGCCTGGAAACTGTCTAGCTTGGAGTCCTTGAGCTAGCTATGTATTCATTGTTCTCAAACTGTTTGTGCTGGAGAGGCAGAGTTGTTCTGAGCAATCTGCATTCCTATGGGCTGATAGGTACACGGAAACCTCTGCAGTTTAGGACTTGTATATATTCTTGTCCTTCTAGGATAGATTATATTTTTTCCAATTTGTGACTTTTCTTTTTTAACTTTCCTTACCCCTCCTCCCTTACTCAGCAGGCATTTTGAAACAGATAATGACTAAGGGCTATACACTTTCTTCCTTCAGTCTTATTGGGTACCTCCTTGAAGACGCTGTCCTAGTACCAGCAATTTATTTCATTCTGTTACAGATTACTTTAGCAACTAGCATAGGGACAGACTGGTAGAAAAGTCTGGTGGTTGGAATCGGAGTTTAGAAAAAAGAAAATACAGAGACAATAGAGGGAAAGGCAGCTGAGAAAACAACCAAATCTGGAATTAGCTACAGCCATAAAATGGAGATTCCTTTTAGTGATGCTGAAGGTGGCTGTAATTTTATTTGTTCAGTACTCTATGTGAGCAGTAAGGAAAAGGAAAACTTAAGAGGAAAAATACCCAAACAAACCCAAAAACCCCACCATCAAAACCAACCTCTCCTTTCTTCTCCCCTCCCCCTCCCAGCAATAAACCCAATTAAAAACCCAAGCCAGTGTGAGTGCTGGTATGCCTCTGCTAACCACCATAGGTGGTACGGATGTCTCGGGCCAGGGCTGAGCAGCCAAAGATGCCCACGCAGCCGTGTGCCGTGCTGATCTGGGCTCCTCTCCCAGGCCAGGAGCAGCAGAGCCCTGTGAGTGTGGTGAGGAGCTGCAGTTAGTAACTCCCCATCAACACAGGGAATTCATGCCAATGTAACGCTGCACAGAGGCAGTGGCACTTCTCCAGACCCTGTTAGCACAGGCACTTCTGATCCATGCCTTGCCGTGCGGTTAAGATGCGCCTGAAGGTGCTGAGGTGCCGTTTTAAAGACATACAGGCAGATGTGAATTGAAATCAATGACTGGAAGTCCCCGAGGCTCAGTCTGCTTTGAAAAATCTGACTGCAGGTACCTCTGCAATGTATATACATCCCCACATGCCTCTGAAAATTGTCAGTGTTCAGTGAGATATTTCACTGAGTATATATTCACATTCAGTATGTATGTGTATGTATATTTAAGGGACTATGGCAGAAAAATATCTCATTGTTCAGAAGCTTTTTTCTTCTCCTCTCCTCCTTTCTCTCACCTGTTGAAACAAAGCTCTGTCCGTTGACATGTGCCTGCAGTGTCCCGTCGCCCGGACTGGACTGCCACCTTCTGTGTATGTTTAGGAATGCCCAGCTTCCATAGGCAGTGGTTGGCTCTATAGGCTCCTTGTTCTGAGTGGGAAGGAAGGCTGTAACACAATTCAGAAAAGGAATGTAACTGGGGGTGTGAGAGAGAGAAACCAGCTCAACTTTTTCAAAGGGTTCTTAAATACTAATCATAAAAGCATAGAATGGGTTGGAAGGGACCCTTAAAGATCATCTAGTCCAAGCCCCCTGCCATGGGCAGGGACATCTTCCACTAGATCAGGTTGCTCAAGGCCCCTTCCAACCTGACCTTAAACACTTCCAATGATGGGGCATCCACAACTTATCTGGGCAACCTGTTCCAGTGTCTCACCACTGGCATCATAAAGAGTATATTTCTGCTGTCCAATCTAAATCTGCCCTCTTTCAGTTTAAAACCATTGCCCCTTGTCCTATTGCTACAAACCCTGGTAAAAAATCTCTTTCTGTCTTTCTTATAAGGCCCTTATAAGGCTTTAAGTATTGAAAGGCTGCAATAAGGTCTCCCTGGAGCCTTCTCTTCTCCAGGTTGAACAACCCCAACTCTCTCAGCCTTTCTTCAGAGGAGAGGTGTTCCAGCCCCCTGACCATTTTTGTGGACCTCCTTTGGACCTGCTCCAACAAGTCCATGTCTGTCTTCTGCTAGTAGTAAGCTACAATGATAAGGTGGGAAAAAGCCAACAAGCCCCCTAAAGAATTGCCTGCACTGTTGTGTGTGGTTGGTTTTTTAATTTTTTTTTTTTTTTAAATATATAGGTTTTTTTTTCTTTTGGAGAGTAAAATGTTCTTCCAGCCTCCCCCACCCCGGAATGGCTTCTTTGGCAGACAAAAAGTCAAGAAGTGGTGACTTCCACCAAAAGATCAGTCTCTCTCGAATGTAGTATACATCAATGCAATCTTATTTTAGGACTTTCATAACTGGAGATGGCATATTGGAGACTATTTTGTAGTACTCATCTTGGAAAATATTTCAGTGGCCTGGTCTGCATTACAAGAAGAGGACTTGCAGATGAAAATTTTCTACTACCTCCTCTCCCTTTCTAGAAATAATTAATTTCTCTAGAAGGAAAAATCTGTGCTGATCTCTGCCTTTACATTGCTTACACTTGTATTATCAGGTTAAACTCAAAACAATAGCAAGCTTTTTGATTTCATAAGAACTGAAATCTATAGCCTTGTGGTTTCCCTGCTCACTCAGGATTCTGTTTGAGTCAACTGGTGAAATACCTCTGTCAACTTAGTCTTCAAAAAGGCAAAATTATCTGGTATGAGCTGGCTCCTGAGGGGCCTGAATTCCAAGTTCGCACAGAGGTACGAGAAATTGGGCTTTGTGACATCAGTGGCTTTGTACTTTTCCAAGGTGACTCTCTTCTACCCTCCTCTCTCCCTGCATTACCTTGGGTACAATTTCCTCTGAAGAAGGGACAAGCTATCAAGAATAAAAATAGATTTTTAAAATGGAAAAGTTGTTTTAAATGCCCTGCTGTGTGGATTGGTATGTACATCTGTGGTTGTGTGGTTTTTTTTATTCATCTAATATAAACCTTCCATTAAAACTCAACGGCAACAAGTTTGTCTGAAACCTATTTGTGCAACAGTATCTTGTTATCTTCTTTTTCAAAGTCCACAAACATTTGTCACAGAAACCGTGGTGATTCATGACTTAAGCAAATCCTCCTATGCGGTTGCTTGCCCTCTCTCTGGCCTTTTCACTCTCACACTTGTTTTCTTCACTAGCTGCAAACTGAGACCTTGGGTTTTGTGCAGCACTGACTTTGCACTGCTCGGTGCAGTGGAGCTCCTCGCCTTCCTCGCACAGGGGATTTTAGCTGCTGTTGCACACTGTCAGTTTGTAAACAGTGACCATTCAGAACCTGAAAAGTTACGTAGGGTTTTGTTTTTGGTGTGACTAGTATGCTGAATGCCTTGTCCGAGCCTTTTATCTTACTCAGCTGACCTTTCGAGGCAGTAAGTGTGATTATTTATTTTCAGCCTAGTATTCACTAAACCGAAACTCCCCATTCGGTCACTTCTGTCCGTGCGTCAGTTTAATGACTAAAGAAAAACTAAACCAAAAAGAGCAGAAATAACAGCAAAACTGTACTCGGTGAGTAAATTAGTTGGAGTTGCCTTTTGGGGTGTCAGATGAAAGCTGTGAAATCTGCCTTGTGTTTTACCGGTAGCCTTAGCCTCACTTCTCACTTTGCAGTCCAAGTGCACCCCAGCTGGCAGTCAGTGAAGGGGAGTGGAGCTACAGAGCCGAAACGTTTTAACTGGGAAACCCCTCAATCTGTATTTTTCGTCTCCAGCAACCTGCCACTCATGACAAAGGAAGAAGAAAAAAAAAAAAACAAAACAACCAAATAACAACAACAAAAAAAACCCCAAACACAAACCAAACAGCCAAATCAAACCCAGATTGTTTCTTTTTCATTTTTCCCACATTCACATCATCTGAAGCAATTGTAAAAGACCTTAGACAAAAAGGCATAGCCAAGATACTGCAGTTTTCGCACTTTCTAGTACAAGATAGAAAACTTACTTACCTATGTGGAATTTCCTGGTATCCTGTCTGAATGTGCAGAGGTTCAAATGTGCTGCTGCGAGGAGCGTCTGCCTCGAATGAGGAAGTGCTGAAGCAGGGCAGGATGTGGAGCAATGACTCAGATATCGAGGGCAGTGTTTCTTGACTAGCGGAGGAATAAAAGGAATTATTGACAGAGCTCACTATAGTATGCTCAGCTGACGTAAGGACTTGCTAGCTACCACTTTACCAATAGTAAAAGCTCAGGAACATTCAATATTTCACTCTTCATCTTTTCCCAAACTTTAGCTGCTTATGATAATGCAACATTCTGGAACATTCTGGTATTGCAGTCCTTTCTAGGAGGACTATCTACGTTTTGTCTGATAAAACATATGTCCCTGTCAAGAAGCACTTCTTTGCATGGATGTGCCACTTGAAGATGTTCAGAATAAGGATTTTGGTAATGCTTCTGAAACAACTCTCACCTATTAGCTCAAGCAGGCACTTGAGACTTTGGTTCTTTTCATTAGAAAAATAAAATGATTAAAAAAAAAAAACCCAAACCCCATGTCTTCTTACATGAATGTCAGTTAAAACTAATTGTATCTAGTTTCCTATACACCTGAACACAGAGGCTGCCACTTGCAGTTTCTAAGCATACCTTTCCAAACTCTGCATTGTCAAAAAAGCTCTTTTATTTGCTCTGCAGTCAAGCACTGTTTCACTGGTGCTCTGCTTTTGATGCACAGGTACCCAGCAATGTTTTACCCCTTATGTTTTCAGCCAGCTGTGGTAAAAGCCTTTCTCTTTCTCCTTCAGAGAGCTCTTGTTGGCATCTTGCTGAGCTGTTGACTTGGGTGTGGGTGCCTGGCACGCTCTGCTATGCCATGTCGTAAAGGAATTTAAGTTTTCTTTCTATGGGCATTTGCTAGCATGGCCATTGCTTCACTGGGGTTTTGTTGCACATAGTTGCATAATTGCACAATTCATCACTCATGCATCAGAAATGGAAAAATATATTCGGTGGATTCTATTCAACTCTCGTCTTTAAACTACCAGTTTCTGGGTAGTCTCCCTTGCATGGAATTGAATCCTTCTGACATCACCCTTTGTTTATTTTAAGAAGAGTGTGTGTGTGTATACACCTATAATGCACTGTTAGTGTTGAACTTTTCATTATATAAACACGTCATAAAAGGCATACCAATTGATTTAAAATAACTAGTATTCCAAACACTCTTCTCATTCATCTCAACTCCTCCTCTGCTTGGGTTAAGCAGAAAGCTAGCTATTTAATCATGCTGGTTGAATTTAAATATTGGTATGTAACACTCATACAAAAAAAATTGCTTAAACTTTAAAGTAAGTCTGAATTTTTTAGTGTTAAGCCAGAAGTTAAATAATTGAAGAAACTCTAGGAAATCATGTTTCATTATGCTAGAAAACAAAGAAAACCCCCATACTCTACTTAATGGCTTGAGAAGTAACACTTGATAAATTGAACAGCTTCACGGTAAGTATTTCAGCAATACAGTTTCTCACTCAAATGATGCTGTAATGGAATTGCTCATTCTCTCCTGTGACAGTGATGACCCGAAGTATTTCCTCAGGCACTTCACTTTTGGAAAGCTTTGAATGCCTGATGCAACTCACATTAAATGAGTGGTAAGACAGAACAGAGGAAAATACTTCTGAGTTTGTAGATGTTATTCTTTGTCTGGCACTGAAGCACAAAAGTGGAAGGCTTCAGAGACTAAAATTCCTGATGAAGTACCAAAAACATCTATGGCCACACTAATGTCATGAGAAAGATGTATTGTTTTTTTTTTCCCCATGCTCTTCTGAAAACTCATTTCTTGATAAGATACTACTCCGAGAGCTCCTCTTACGTCAAAGCAGAAGTATTGTCCAAGTTAGCACAACTGTTGGAATCTGACTCACAGAAGCAATGTCCAAGTAAAAGAAAATCACTCTGTAACCAAGTTCAAGAATTTGAAGGTGTATCCTTAATGCTTCATATGCTAATTCCTTCTTTATGTGCTTGGAACAGGTCTGTAAGATATTACGTAGCCCAGCCTAATTTAAACCATCAGCTGAGGTAATTCCTCAGTGTGTCCAGTGATTTGAATAGCCTTTTTCCGTACATACCCTTTAAAGTCCTGTGTCACTAAATACTCCGTGTTTTTCTTGTGTTTGGTCTTTGAAGTGCACAGCCGCGGTGATTAAGTGCTATCTAGCAAAAAACTCATGAGAACGGAAAGGCTGCTGTACTCCAGCTTTGTGCTTAGGTATCCTCTGTGTCTTCCCTTCCATCCTTTTCTCACTTTATTGCTGTCCTCTCATCTTGCAGGAGGAGGTAGCAGATCTGGATTACTAACGCGTTCTTCCAAAACCGCTCAGTGTACAAAAATACAGGAGTCACAGACGTGTCTTCTAATGGTCTGAAGTGAAGGTTGTGTGTCTGGAGGGCATGGCCATACAGCTACTACTCAATTTGATTTTCAGTGATAAAGACAAAAAAGTCATGATGATCTGTGATGACTGCTCACCAGGATAAACCACACTAATATGTACAGGGTGTGTGGTTGTTTTTTTGTTTGGTGGTGTTGTTTTTTGTTTGTTTGTTTGTTTTTTTCCCAAGCTCGCTAATTGCTTATATGACAGAAGTGAGGGACTGTGACTGCTTAGTGTTCCAATGCACTGCGCTCAGTGTAGTTAAATATGAAATAAAATGAGGACCTGGCAGCAGTGCAATACTGGCTTATAATTGTTCATCTTGACAGATAAAAGACTGATTTTTTTTTTTCTTTCTACTCTTCCTGTTTTTCCAACATAGTCCTGTTAAACTAGCATGGATTGAGTCACCTGAAGGAGATTGCTGTTGTTGTGGCTATACAATTTGTTCATGTTCTCTCAAAATCCAGCCATAACTTTCCCAGAGTCACAGAATGGTTGAGGTTGGAAGGGACCTCTGGAAGTGATCTGGTCCAAACCCCCTGCTCAAGCAGGGCCACCTGCTTGATCTTTAGACAGAGCCTCCTGTGTTTGTTTGTGCCCATTGCCTCTGGTCCTGTCACTGAGTATTACTGAAGAGAGCCTGGCTCTGTCCTCTTTGCACCCTCCCTCGGGGTATTTATACACATTGATGAGATCCCACCTGAGCCTTCTCTTGTCCAGGCTGAACAGTGCCAGCTCTCTCAGCCTTTCCTCACAGAAATCCTCCAGTCTCTTTATCATCTTTGTGGCCCTTCATTGCACTCTCTCCAGTAGCTCCATGTCTCTCTCGTACTGGGGAGCCCAGAACTGGACCCAGCACTCCAGGTGTGGCCGCACCAGTGCTGAGGAGAGCACAAGGATCACCTCCCTCAACCTGCTGGCAATACTTTGCCTAATGCAGCCCAGGATGTCATTAGTTGTCTTTGCCGCAAGGGCACATTGCTGGCTCATGTTCAACTTGTTGCCCACCAGGACACCCCCAGGGGCCTTTTCTGCAAAGCTGCTTTCCAGTGAGGCAGCCTCCATCATGTACTGGTCCATGGGGTTGTTCCTCCCCAGGTGCAGGACTTTGCACTTCTCCTTGTCGAACTTCATGAGGTTCCTGTCAGCCATTTTTCCATCCTGTCGAGGTGCTCTGGATGGCAGCATGACCCTCTGGTGTATCAGCCATGCCTTCCAGTTTTGTATCATCAGCAAACTTGCTGAAGGTGCCTTCTGTCCCATCATCCAGATCATTATTGAAGGTCTTGAACAGGACTGGACCCAGTACTGACTCCTGGGATACACTGCTAGTTACTGGCCTCCAACTAGATTGCGTTGCTGATCACTACCCTCTGGGTCAGGCTTTTCAGCTGGTTTTCAATCCACCTTGATGTCTGCTCACCCAGCCCATACTTCATCAGCCTGTCTGTGAGGACCTTATGGGAGATGGTGTCAAAAGTCTGGGTAGACAATACCCACTGCTCTACTCTTGCCTACCAAGCCAGTGATTTCATCATAGAAATTTCTCAAGTTGATCAAGCATTACTTACCCTTGGTGAATCCATACTGACTACTCCTGATGACATTCTTGTCCTTCATGTGCTTGGAAATGGTTTCCAGGATTAGCTGCTCTATCGCTTTCCCAGGGATCAAGGTGAGGCTGACTGGCCTGTAGTTCCCTGTGTCCTCCTCCTTGCTCTTCTTGAAGATAGAAGTGACATTTGTTCTCCTCCAGTCCTGTGGCACTTCTCACAGTTGCCATGATCAATCAAAGATTGAGAGTGGCCTTGCAATGACATCTGCCAGCTCCCTCGGCATTCATGGGTGCATCACATCAAGGCCCATGGATTTATGTGTATTCAGTTTGCTTAAGTACTCCCTGACCTGATGCTCTTTCACTAAGGGTACGTCTTCCTTGCTCCAGACTTTCCCCTGGTCTTTGGGACCTGGGATTCTTGAAGGCCAGTCTTGCTAGTAAAGACTGAGGCAAAGAAGGCATTCAGTATCTCAGCCTTTTCCACGTTCTATGTAACCACGTCCCCTATCTCCTTCAGCAGTGGGCCCACGTTTTCCCTAGCCTTCCCTTCCTTTTGTCTCCTTTGTACATATAGAAGCCTTTCTTGTTGTCTTTGACATCCCTGGCTGGATCCAATTCCAGGTGGACTTTGGCTTTCTTAACCATGTTTCTGTGTGCTCGAACAGTGTCTCTTTATTCCTTCCAGGTTACCCACCCTTGCTTCCACCCTCTGCATGCTTCCTTTTAGTGTTTGAGTTTTGCCACGAGCTCCTTGTTCATCCATGCAGGTCTCTTGGAGGTTTTTTCTTCCTTCCTACTAGTTGGGATGGACCTAACACAGAACACAAATATGTTGAGACAAGCTACCAAGCTGACATCAAATCCTTAGGCTGATTCATGTACTAAAGACTGTTGACTAATGCCTTGTTGGTTTTCAGTCCCTAGGGCTGCTCACTCCACTGTTTGGAGGTGTTCAAGTGATCAGTAGCTTTTTCATGCTGCTTTTAGGTTGTATAAGTGTGCTTTCTTTTTTTTCTTCTTTCCCTCCTCCCTCAATTTGCTGTATCCTGCATATATGCTAAAAGGCTTCCAACAGAAGAAAAATACAGTCTCCTTTTCCACAGAATACAGCAATCCACTTTAGACAACTTCCTAGCTTTGTTACAAAACACAGTTGCCTACACATCTGCTAATTCAAACACTGTGACTCAAATGCTTTCCAAAGTCAAAGCCAGACATATAGGTGAACAGATGGGAGGGTTTATATAGTTTAATCTCCAGTATCTGGAATATAAACTTAGATTCAACCAAGTACTGCTTGGTTCAACCAAGACTGGACAAGGGACTTGTGTAATTTCCTTTGGTGCTATGTTAGCATGTTCTAACCTTGCGATGCTCCTTTTGGTTGCATTTTTCCCTCCGCTTGTGTTTATAGTCCGAATGGGTTCTGACCCTGCTGGCAGAGTACTCCAAAAAAGTGAGTCACACATTTTTGACTATTATGCATCACTAATAATTAATACCGATGACTTTACCTGGTGTTATCAATAAATGAGTTTTTCTCTTCCCTCCATGCCCCTTTTGTTAACAGATGAACCAAATAATACAAACAGCCTTAATCAGACTCACTTCAGAAGGAAAGTGCAAACTCTGCTTCGTTTGTTCTTCTGATTAGAAGACAGCAAGTTTTTTTCTGTGGGTAAGGCAGTATAAACCAGCAGCAGCTGTAGCTTGCCATGCTCATCTTCTCTACTTCATTTTGCTAAACCTTATTCCTTCTTCAGTCCAGGTGAGAACAAAAGGACTATTTACACCAGGCTGATGAGCACTTGAGATCTGTGTACTTTGATTGCCATTTTGGATTTGGCTGTAGACTGAGGCTTTCTAGCCTGTGAGAAGCATTCGCAGTTGTGACTGGTTTCACTTAGAATCATAGAATCGTTTAGGTTGGGAAAGACCTTTAAGATCATCGAGTCCAACTGTTAACCTAGCACTGCCAAGTCCACCACTAAACCATGTCCCTAAGCACCACAACTACACGTCTTTTAAATACCTCCAGGGATGGTGACTCAACCACTTCCCTGGGCAGCCTGTTCCAGTGCTTGATAACCCTTTCAGTGAAGAAATTTTTCTTAATATCTTTTCCTAATATCCAATCTAAATCTCTCCTGGCACAACTTGAGGCTGTTTCCTCTTGTCCTATGGCTTGTTACTTGAGAGAAGAGACTGACCCCCACCTCAACTACACCTTTCGGGTAGTTTTAGAGAGTGATAAGGTCTCCCCTCAGCATCCTTTTCTCCAGGCTAAACTTGTTTCCACTCATTTGAGATAACATGGTCTGTTCATGTTATGTGGCTAGGACTCTTACCCCAGAATGAGGGCAGACACAAAGATATGAAGAAATAATGAGTGCTCACGCTGGCTTTCGAACCATTTGAGCAACTGCTTGAGGTCCTTTCATGTTGCAAATAGAGTAACAAAAATCGAAGAAGCATGCTCATTTGCAAATGAAAAGGCAACAGTCAGTGGTGTTGCCATCCAAGATGGGAAATGCTCTTTTAAGTTCTGGCAATAGGAGACATTTGGCAAGAAATACGTATACGTGGCTGAGGCTTAATGACCTGAATGCGCAAGCAGAAACGGGAACAAAAATTCAGCTTCACTGTTGTCGTGGTTTAACCCCAGCCAGCAAAAATAAACGCCACGCAGCCGCTCGATCACCCCCCCCCCCCCCGGTGGGATGGGGGAGAGAATTGGGAGGGCACAAGTAGGAAAGCTCCCGGGTTGAGATAAAAACAGTTTAATAACTGAAATAAAACTAAGTAGAACAGTAATAATAACAGTGAGAACAACAACAGTAACAGAATACACAAAGCAGGCAATGCACAACACAACCGCTCACCGACCACCGACCGCGTGTCACGAACGGGGGGCGAGCCCCCCCACACACCTGGTTTTTATACTGAGCATGATGTCACATGGTATAGAATACCCCATTGGCCAGCTGGGTCCACCACCCCGGCTGTGCTCCCCCCTCCCGGTGCAAGCATCACCCAGCAACAGCCAAAGCATCAATGGGCCATCAACGCTCCTTTCACACCGAACCCAAAACACAGCACACCCCCCAGGCTACTGGGAAGAAAGTTAACCCTGTCCCAGCTGGAACCAGGACAACTGTGAGAAAGGAATGAGAGCAAAGCTGATCTTTTGCTACTTTTGTCAGTCTGAACCCTTAAGTGACAAAGCTTCCAGGCTGATTGATTAGCTGCTTGTTCCTCTCTGAAGTCACTCTTCCCCTTTTTTCAGAATACCCTGAAGTGGGTGGCTGCCTGAGTGCTCAGGATCTCAGACACTCAGTAGGGAGGATTCATGCTTTTTCTGCAAACGTGTTCATGATTGTATTTGCCATGAGGCTTCTGGGCTTTCCTAGGGAATAGCAGCAAGCACTGGGAGGCATTGAAAGTATAAGTTGTTCCATGCTTCTCTGCTTTCCTCCCAGCATAAGCGAGACATAGAATGGAATAGTTCAGTTGGAAGGGACCTACAACGATCATCTAGTCCAACTGCCTGACCACTTCAGGGCTGACCAAAAGCTAAAGCATGTTGTTAAGGGCATTGTCCAAATGCCTCTTAAACGCTGACAGGCTTGGGGCATCAACCACCTCTCTAGGAAGCCTGTTCCAGTGTTTGACCACCCTCTCGGTAAAGAAATGTTTCCTAATGTCCAGTCTGAAAGTCCTCTAGAATCATAGAATATCTTGAGTTGGAAGGGACCTATAAGGATCATCGAGTCCAAATCCCTGCTCCTCATAGGGCTACCTAAAACTAAACCACATGACTAAGAGTGTTGCCCAGATGCTCCTTGAACTCTGACAGGCTTGGTGCCATGACCAGTTCCCTGGGGAGCCTGTTCCCTGAGGCAGCCTTGAACCGTTCCCACGCGTCCTGTCACTGGATACCAGGGAGAAGAGATCAGCACCTCCTGCTCCACTTCCCCTCCTCAGGAAGCTGGAGAGAGTCACGAGGTCACCCTTCAGCCTCCTTTTCTCCAAAGTAGACAAAATGACATGGGCTGGCCTGTGTGGTTATCTGAGCAGAGGAGGGCTGAGCATCAGAGTAAGCTGGGCAGGGACATCTACTCTTGCTGCAGCAAGGGGTTGGTGCTTGGCAGATCCTTGAGGTGAGCAAACTATCATCATGGGTTTGACTCACACCCACCCTCTCCCCCCTCCCCCCCCACCCCCTTATATTGACCTTCCCAGCTTTCCTGGCGCTGCTTTCCCCCTATCTCTGCAGTCCTCTGAGCAATTCAGTGAAAAAGTATTTTGTTGCGTTTCATCTCTCTGCGCTGGACTCTGACACATCTCAAAGGGTGTATCTCTTTCTCAGCCACTCTTTTTATTTTCTTCATTGTGAAAATTTTTCACAATGAGAACAATAAGCCATTGGAATATTCTGCCCAGGGAAGCAGTGGATTCTCCAACATTGGACACTTTTAAGATTTGGCTGGACAGGGTGCTGGGCCATCTTGTTTAAACTGTGCTTTTGCCGAGAGAGATTGGACCAGATGATCCTTGAGGCCCCTTCCAACCTGATATTCTATGATTCTTCCCTCCTATTACAGCCACTGCTGTACTGTCCTACCCTGTGCTGGTTGAAACGGGGCTCACAAGCCTACTTGGGGTGGAAAGCTGAACTAGTAGTGGGGAGTCTGGTCTTGTGCATGGGGCTGGCTCTGCTCTGTCTAGAAATGCATGGGGAGCACACCCGCCTTCTGACAGGTATTTCACATTCCAACCAGCTTGTTTGCAACTATAATAAAGTATTTGGAGACGTAACCGGATTTCTTTCTGGCCCTGCTAACTGTATAAGCTAAGGACTGAATGCCCACCCTGTGCTCTCCATCAGAGGAGAGAGGTACATACTTTGGAGTTTCAGCATAGTAATGCCATCTGCAATCCTTCAGAGATGCAACTGGTCAGACTATTGCTAATTATAGGAGTGGTTCTTTCATTTAGGCATGGCAGGGTAACCATGAAATCCTATAGCAAAAAAACCTTAAAACTTGGTTTATGCAACACTAAGTATGCTGTGTGGTAGCTTGTACGGGTTTTGCCAAACCTAATGCACATTTCTAAACCCAAGCAATGAAATGGTTGCACCCAAGAATGCAACCCTCTGTGAGTGACACTCTTTCTGTAGGCCTCTTTTTGGGTCTGTAAAGTGCACGAGTTCAGTTTGCCATTCTCTGCCATGGAATAAAAGTTGCCTGGGGCATTCCTACGGTTCAGGTTTTAGGATGCTTTCCAGGAAGACTGTCAGTTCTGCTTTCTTCTAAATCTGTTTTCTGCCCTGCCCGATGATCTAAGTCTGCATGCCAACCTTAAAACCTGTCTGCCATCTGTGTCTTGCACAACTGCCGACAGCCACAGTGACTTGAGTGTCCCCGAGCCTTGCTTCCTTTGTGCAAGTCAGGGCTAAATGAATCATAATGCTTTTCTTCAGGCACGCAAATCTTTTTTCCTTTGATCCCCGTCACAGCTTGGTTCACACCTTTTCTGAAGGATAGATGCCTTCCAGTGTTGACTGAACCATTAGTGTGTGTTGAGACAAAATATCCTGGTTTAGCTCCTTACCCACTGCAGCTCCTGCTCTTGCTGTGGTCCCTCCTCTGCAGGGTGCTCCAGTCCTGGGGGCAAAGGAACTCCCGTTTCCGATCTCGATGAAATTTGAGCTTTGCTGAATATAGTACTGCAGCTCCAGCTACTCTTGCTGTTTTTTTGTAGAGGGCTTTTTGTTTCTGGAAGGTGATACTCTGTAAAATGCTAGTAGCGATTAAAGTGCACGTTTTGCAGATGCTATCTGCAGTCTTTATCCCAGACCTGTCAGAAATTGGTCTAATAGCGGGGAAAATTGTTTAGTTCTGCAATAGCTGCTATGCTGTGTCCAAAGGCCCTTAAAGCTTAGTACCTCCCTGTGGCCATGACTAGAGAGTAAGGTGAGCAGATTTCATGACTGGGGAAGCATATAGTAGTAACTCTCCAGACCTCTCCCTGGCCTTCACCTAGAAACAAAGTATTGATTTTTAGCTAAGTTTCATGAGAGGAAGCACAATTTTCCCTAGTGTGGAAGTTCAGGTAAGTTCTAATAACTGCCTGTGTA
Source organism: Calonectris borealis (assembly GCF_964195595.1). Classification (NCBI taxonomy): domain Eukaryota; kingdom Metazoa; phylum Chordata; class Aves; order Procellariiformes; family Procellariidae; genus Calonectris; species Calonectris borealis. The sequence continues at coordinate 122,822,288 of NC_134312.1, forward strand.
ATTAAGTTGCTGGTGTTCTGCCAACCTGCAGGGAGCAGCATCTCAAGAGGGCAAAACACGTATATGCTGTCTTGGCAGTAAACAGTTGACACTAGCTTTGACATGTTGGGGTGCGGGGAGATAGGATACCAATCTCTCCTCCCTGCAAAGTAAATAGTCTGAACTAAAGCAGTGACGTTGGGATTGTGTTTGCATTCAGTCTGTGGCAGTCCCGCCACTCAAACAAGGACAGGTGTTTGTTGCAGGATCTACATGCTTTCTCACTTATCTCCTTGCAAAATCTGCCCTGCATTTGGCATGCTGCTCCATTGCACTTTGTCTCAGTTCAAACATGCTTTGGTATGCTGCTCTGTTGCGCTCACCTCTGTGCGATTAAGCTGACAGCTTGCATGGAGTTTCCAGTAGTCAGAGATATGTTGCACAATTATTTATCTCCAGACTGAGTGCTCTATTCCATCCCATCTGGGCGTGCAATGATTAAGATTATAGCAAGCTTTGTAAAACATGGAGTGAGCAATGTATGAGAGCGCTGGGCTGTAAAGCCAGACCTTCACAGGATGGGGTTAGGGTCCATTTCCAGCTTCAAAGCAAACATCCTACCTGGCTTCTGCCTAGGTGCAGAAGTTCAGTGGTTTTCTCCTAGCTGTCTGCAGCAGCATTGCTAGAGACTAAACCAAAACAAAAGTCTTTTCCTCCCCTGCCCTCCAACCCCACCCCAAAGGCTTCTGAAAGGTATGCGGGCAGGGGCACACCTCTGTGCCTGGGATCCCACATGGCTGCGGAGTGCTCAAGCCTGAGCACCTGTGACCTGGGCGCATTAAAACCAGTTTTAGTGCAAAAACTGGTTCTTACCAGCAGACTTGGAGAATACCTACTACTGTTTCCCAAGACTTGAAGGCCTACCAATGCAGTAAATGCAGCCACAGAAATTGGCGGGTGACAAATTTTTTTTTTTTTGGAAAAGTTTTCTGTTTCTGAGGAACTGTTTGTTTGACTTGGTTGGTTTGTTTAGAAATAATTTTCCATCCAGATATGTTGTGACGTGATAGGAATTGCTCAAAAGTGAAGCTAAGACACATTGTATGAAGCCTGTCAGCAGTCGCCGTGTTGCCAAAAACGCTAACGAAATGTACTGGCTCACTGTGTGCATGCCTGGTGGGTTTTGTGGTTGATAATTCCAGCCAGCCAGCGCATATGCTTGTTAATAGGAGCTCTTCTTAAGGGCTACTTTTTTAAAAAAATAAAAATAAAAAATTCCCACACAGAGCTTCATCTCCAGAGGACTGGTGAAGTGTCACTGGGCTGGAGCAGATTCAAAGGTGTTGTTTGTTTTTTTTTTTTTCTTTTTCTTTCTTATTCCTACTCTCAGATGGATCACACTGTTCCATGAGAAGTACCTTGACAGGCAGCTGTCTGCCTCATGGTAATCATGAAAAATTCAACTAAATAAATTAACAAAACAATCTGAAGATAAACAGAACAGATGTGTAGAGTTTGGGTTTTTTTTGAATGTATTCTTTCACTTTTTCATGCTCGAAGGCACTTATTCCTCAGAGCTGAGCTGTGCCCTGGCATGCCAGGAGTCCTGCTCGTGCTGAACAGAGACCTGGCACGGTGGCTCACCCTGGCCGGGGAATCCCTGGAGACTTGCCTGTCTCCACAGCCATTTCCTCTGCTTCTCCAGTCCTGCAGTTTCTGGGCACACTTCTCACGTGATCTGATGCCAGGAGTCCAGGAGACCTGCTGGGGTGCTGGCTCCCTGCCTCACCCTCTGTAGAAACAGTCAATGAATTCCTCTGGAAAGGACGGTTGTTATCTGGCCAGCCCTGTTGCCTGGTTCAGTAGATAAGGAACCAACGCAGGGCTGGATTTTTCTCATGATTCTGATAAGAGAATTCAGTAATATATCTGAAATAAGAGAGCAACCCTCTGTGCTGCAGATAGTGCCAAATAGTTATGGAAATATGAGCATACATATGGAAAACCAGAGAAAGGGCTTTAAAAGACCAGATTTACAATAGGACTTCTGGTACTTTGCTGACACAGAGTTTTATGTCACTGGCGATTTATCAAACTGATATGAGCTGGCTAATAAGATTTCCAATAAGGTGATAAAGATACTTTGTGTTTGCCTTGTGTTACAAAAGCAGCTACAGTGCTTTGCAAATAGTTCAGACATTTTACACCTTTATCCCTTGACATCTTTTTAGTTGCCGTGACTGCAGTAGTGATGTATTTTAGAAGTTAGGTAAGATAATAATGGGAAGTCTGACTGATAAAGAGATGAATCAAGAGGCATAGAATCGCCTCTAGTCCAGCATGATGCTGTGGAAAAGAAGTTTTTGCAAGCAAACCTGATTTTGTTTCGTAACTACACACTCGGCCTCCTAAGAGGGATGACATGTGACAGCATAGATCTCCTGGCGGCAGAAATTAAGAAGGAAATGTTAGCATTCACCCTCTGTCCGCATTATGGCTGCATTAGTGTTGCTTCTTACTGACACATTCTTAAAAGTTTTCCAGTCTCAACTGAAAGACATTTTGTCATCTTTTTCCTCTTTCCAATTTTTTTTAAGGGCAGACTTCTTTTGTGCAACAGATATGAAAGGGTAGTCTGGCAGTTTATATGCGATCCTATTCAAAAATAGCAAATGGCTTCTGTTGACTTATGACGTCTACTGGAGTGAATGCTGCAAAGAAGTAGACTTTCCAGTCCAGCGAGTGAGAGAAGGTCTCTGCATGCTGGAGATGCGAGTTCAAGCACCAAGTCAGCTACAGCCTTGTGTGACCCTGAGCATGTGACTTCTGTGTCCAAGTTTTCCAATTATAAAATGGCCCCAAGCAGCACTTCTTGAAATCACAGGAAAACAAATTAGTGTTTTATTACTAAACTGTTGGGACCTATTTAGGACGAGTTGGAAGGTCAGCCTAAGTCTCTGTTGATATAAGAGCATCTATCTCTACTCAGCAATTTTCTGTGCCGTACTAGAATGGGAGACAGGCTATTTCCTAACAAAGTACTTGAGTTTGTGATTAATGGTAAGGTCATGAGTAGTTCCCAAGGACTTGCGTTTTGCATCATGGGGAGTTGGTTCAGATACACTACTTATGCTTATTAGCGGTGCTGATAATGCATGAAGTGTTGGAAGCATTTTTCTTGTGTTGGAAGGTAATTGTACAAATTGAGACGTTGTCACATAAGTGTGTCTTGAAATATGAATGAGACAGAGGCTACTGGTCTGTGGCCTGTAATTCCCTGAGCTGCCAGATGCCGAGGAGATCACCACAAGGAACATGTCGGGTGCCTTTTATAATCCTCAGATGGAGACCAGTTTACAATGATTTCATCCCATATCATCCAGTGAATGTGGTGAAGGTCCTAATGCCACATCACACGTAGAGAGGAAGAGTCCCAAGAGCCTAACTAACTTGTATGGGGTGTATGTGGGTGCACTCCCTGCGGAGCTGGGCTGTACTCAATGATTCTTTAGAGCAGTTTCTCTTGTTCTCTTGCTGTGGAAAAGAGAAAGGTTAGAGATATTACCCTCATGGGGTAACATGAACTTTTGTGCATATTTGCTACAAATATGAAAAGGATTCACTTTGCAGTTTGGAAAAGCAACTAATAAAATTTCTTTGACGTAGCTCAAGGGGCTATTGAGAAAAGTGTTTGGAGTCAGGGTTGCTGAAGTGGAAAAAGGGAATGCATTTTTTGAGCAAAAGAGATATTTCAGCTCTCACAGGTGAAACGATTTAAATAATGAATTTGACTACAAGACAGATGGATTCAGACCACTAAGTAGCAATACATGTTCTCTCTCGGGGCTTTCCATCTGTGGTTTACCAGCCACGCCACAACGAAAGCCTTTCGCTTTTCTGTGAAAGTGAGTCCATTTCTTAGAGTCTTCCCACAAAGCTGCATCAAGCGGTGCTTTCCTGTGCGTGTGTTTAAGCTGCCTGGGACATGGAGTTCAGGTGAGCTGCTGTCTTTAACGAAGGGAAACAGAGGGATGCCGGTGCCCGAGTGCAACACTGACCTGGGACAGTGCAATGAGCCGGTTTCAGTTCTGGAAGTGGGAGGGTGTGTTGTACCTTTGCTCTGCTAGGGGCTGTTAAGTTGGATGAGAAAAGGATGTATCAGCCTAGGCTTAGTGCTGCCTTCAGGTTACTGGGTGGCTTTCATTGACTTTGTTCAAGGTATTTTATTGTGTAAGCCAAAATAGAGGGAAGCTTCTTAAGTCTCTGTGTTGCATCCATCTCTCTTCATCTGAAGGCTTTGGAAAGGAGCGCTCATGTGCCCTGAGGGATGTGGCTGAAAGTAAAACTGCCACTTTGGTTGGGGGCAATGGTTTAGAGTGACTTGCCTTTATGTGCTGATAGATTTAGTCAAACATCCAGAAGAATGAATGGATTTTATTTAAAATATAAACATGGTACGTAATGACAAAAACTCTGTTATTACAAAATTCCCAAGTCCTTTGAATGCTAACAAAAAACTGCTGTGTAGGATTTACTTGCCTCCAAAAATAGTTGGAAACCTAAACCAATTGAAAATATGGATTTTGCAAGAGTGGGCTGTTGCATTTAGATGTATTCAGTAACACCGTGAAGTAGCCCAGAAGTAAGAATATTCAACCAGTCTAAATTAGCTTAACAACGTATTGCGAAGCAACTGCTAGGTCCCTTCTTACATCTCTAAACCGTTACAGCTTCTTGCAGTTGCAGAATATAAAGGTGGAACACTGTTTTTAGAAAAGGTTTCTGTCAGTTACAGCAGCACGAAAGAGGCTGCGCAAAACAACTTCATGCGATAGATAGCAAGGAAACGTCTGCAGGACTTCTTACTGAACCGCTGGGAAATGGTTACCCTTCACATTCGCACAGATGTTGTTCACATTTTTAAGGTGTCTGCAAGCTTCCATGCTTTCTTCAAGCAAATTCCCTTTAGGGTTCACTGAAGACTAGATATGGACTCAGAAAATATCTAAAACCTAGATTATTGGACATGAGAGAAGATGTGGAAAGCCTGATGTTTAAAGTAACTTACAGCACCTCAGTAATCTTATCTGACAAATGCTGTGAGCTAAATGCCCTACCTGATAGGGTATGTTACAGTTGTAGATTGGAAAGCAGCAGAGGACAAAAGTGAAATTAATAAATAAAACAGTATTTTTCACAGACATCATTCAAGATTAGCAAATATGCAATATACTTTTTTGACATTAATAGATAAAATGTCTTTAAAAAACCACAACTGTACACAGTTACTTACAATCTAAACAGGAGACAGGAGCTTAATTTATTTAGTTGCAGCTTTTTTTTAAAAAAAAAAACCAACAATTTCCCTATCCTGTTCAAATTGATGAGTAAGCCTAGATTGCATCAAGTCAGATCTAAACTGCCCCTTCTTTTAAATGCCATGGAGGCTGAGCCTGTGCAGCCCTCCCACAAGATGCAGCGGTCGTGCACAGCTACCCAACTCTGAGCCTCCTTGGGGGTATTGCTTCAACAAAAGGTAACTGTGCTGTTGCCAAATGGTTCTGGATTCCGCATGATGGGAGAACAGGACAACAAAATTTATTTTCACTTGGCTGGGATTTGAAAGCTGATCTTGATATGAAAAATCAATGTCCTATCTCATAGTTGACACTGGAGTGCCTTCCCTATGCAGAGCTAGGACAAATAAGGCTGAGCCTTAATTACAAAAATGGTAGAATTTTAGTCCAGCAACTGGTGCAGGAGAAGCCAGGTGCTTCTAGGGCTCAGTTTAAAATCATCATCGCCCCCCCACTGTGACAAGATGGGGAAAACTGTCTCACCTAGGCAAGAGAGCTAGTATAGATTGCTCCTCCTTCGAAACCTCATACCATCAGCGAAGTTTACTGCTTCACTATTTTCAACCAGTTGCTCTTGGCTGACTCAGGGCTGAACCAGCGAGGCACTGGCACAAGGAAACCGCAGTTCTTGGCTTTCTGGACATTCATGGACCACAGTGATATAGTCTGCACTCTTTTTTTTTTTTTTTTTTTTTGGGTGGAGGGGATGGGACACAAGAAGAGGTTCAGTTTAAAATCCCCCTGGAAGTGGAGTGCTTAAATAAAGACCAGCTGAATGGAGCAGAGCTCGACCAGAGCTTTTGTTCCATCCTGAAAAGCGTAAGTCCAGATAACCTGACATTAACGTAGCAGAGAGCACTATTTTTAATCGGTCAGATTTCCACAGCCTGTTCTTTCACACAGTATGCACCAGCTTCTGTCAAAAGTGGAAGTCCCCTTTTTCGCTGGAATATTAGGCAAAAAAACAAATGTTGACATCATGTGCATTTAAAGAATGCACGTTCCCTTACGTTAGCACATTCACTGCTTAACCCTGTCGTAGCAACTCCCATTTTTGGAGGACTGGGTTAAAATATTCTACCTTGTTCTGTACACAATAACATGCAGCTGAAACCAGACAATGAAAGGATGTGCTGTAGAGAAAGAAAAGTGGAAAAGGTCACAAATCGCACTTTGCAGAGAGTCCTTCAGTTTTCTTTTCTTTTTTTAGCTGCCATTCTTCACATTCAGTAGTCATCATCAGGGTAAGGAGAAGCAGCGAGAACTTCCCATGCTCCTAAAACGTGGTGGCTTCTGCTTCTAACAAAGTCCTCGATGGTGATGACGAGAGACTGGGCACTCACCAGCTTTCAGTGCTCTGGCACAGAGTAGCTAAGTCCCAGGCTTACTGTTTTCCCCAGTGTGGAGCTCAAAACACTGACAGACTATCACAGAGGACTGTCCAAAGTGGGTAGCTGGTGTGGTGACACAATTGTGTGGACACAGCCACTGGTTGGAAGAGAAATCCAGCAGATTTTGCTGTGTCTTGTGTTGGAGAAGCTTTTTTTGCCATCTCTCTTGGCACGCTCTGCGGAAGTCTGTCACTTGTATTACATGCAATGCTGCCACTGAGATAGGGGGTGATGCTTCTCTTGACACATCTCCAGCTGCCCAAATTGTTGGCAGACTTTCCATTTAGACAGGTGCTGTAAAAACAAAACAACTCCTTTTTAGAAAAAAATAGAAAAAAAAATCCCCCAGAAATAATCATGTCCTAGAGTTGTTTTTCCTATGTAACCAGTGGAACAAGCTGCAAAATTATGGAAAAGATGTACGCATGCTGCTGAGAGAGAATCAGCCGGAGTGGAGCCCTGCCTTGATACCTGAGCCCCTGGGGACCCTCTGCCCTTGTGCCACAGACTGAACCTCTTCTTCTGCAAATGCAAAAAGTGCTCTCCTACTAACATCCCCCTCCTTGTGAAGGGATGTCAGTGTTTGGTTTTGGTTTGTTTTTAAGCTACTTCAGAGAACGACATGCACAAAACTTGCCTGTGGCTAAGGGAAACCAGCTTCCTGAGGCTCCTCTACAGCCTCCTCACAGGCAGTTGCTCCAGCTCTGAATTTCTCCTCAGTGGATCATCCTGCCCCACTGACTGTGATGGTGTCTGGAGAGACTAAACCTACTGGGATGAAGTTACTCTTCTTTGCAACCTGCCTTCCCCGTAGTTTCCAAAACTTTTTTCTTTGTAACAGCAAAGCTAGTCTCAGTAGGCTCTTTTTAGTTTTGCAGTGTTCAGGATTCCCACCCTCCATGAAACAATCTGACCTTTTTTATAAAGCGAAACCCATAGAAGCAGAAACATATTTACATCAGTACTGAACAGCAAAATGCCGTGGCAGAGTGTCCCTAGGGCTGCGACCTCCACAGTGCCTTACTCCCCGTCTACCACACACAACTCGCTTAAAAATCCCAAATGATCATTGAATTAAGCTAGAATTTCTCCAAAAGCCCATCTTTTTGCCCCAAGGTAGTACCAGCTATTTCTAAATAATTCCTGACAGATACTGGTTTCCTCTTTTGTTAAGAAAAAAAACAGAACAACAACAAACCTGGTCTGATGGAGACTTGACAGCCTGCACAAACTCTCTGCCTTGGTGCTCAACTACCATTACCCTTACAAAGGCCTGTTTACTAACATGTCGCTTAAATCTCCTTTGTTTAAGCCTGTTGTGCCTCAAGTGCTGTGTCCGCTGGGTTAGGACAATAAATAACTTGTCCCATCCTCTTTAAGGACTCTCTGAAGAGGGTTGTTATTGTGTCCTTATAATGGCCTTGCTGTTTCCAGCCTAAACAAACATAACCAATCTTTCATCAGAGATCACATTCCCTAGATCATTCTAATTTCTCTGGTATTGGTCCAGGTTGCCCTCAAATTGGAATGCCCAAAAGATACTGCCTGCCATGCCTTACATGTCTCTGTTGGCAGAAAACAGCCCTCGGAGGTGGGACAGTTTCTGACAGCAGCGAACCACCAAAGCCAGTCCCACCTCCTCTTTCACAAATGGTGCAGGGACATGCCAAGGAAAAGATAGTTTCTGGAAGGCAAGCATCTTTGTTTTGTTGTTAATGAACAAATCGCGCTACAGCAGCCTTCAATGTAAGATAAATATTTACTCTACTTATGTCACAGAGGTTTATCTACTTATGGGCTAAGTGCAGGGATCTAATAAAATAGGGCCTAGTATAAGTAAGTCGGGAGAAGAAAAAGTTGACCTTAAATGAACGGCTTATGTTACATTAATGCAGCTTAAAGGAACGGAAGGAGAAAATATCTCTTTATCTTAAGGAGAAAATCCATCCTCCTTTCTACATTATGCTCTACAGGAAACAGCGTAATGCCTGTTTGATGTTTAGCAAACACAAGTGTTGCGGATCAGGCTGGGGTTGCGTGATGGGTCTGGAAAATAACTGACTGTTAACCTAGATCGTAACCAAAGAAGTTCTAGAAAAAGTTTTTTAATTTAAGGGTTATTTTACTTCTGCTTGATATTGCGAATTGGGTACATTCACAGCATCTGCTAGGGCAAACTATGCTTTCACTATTACAGTTTTGGTGGACCACAGTATTTTCTGCCTGTTCTGCAGAGACAACCAGGCAACAATCATTTGCTTCAGCAGAAACTACAAAATGACAATTTTGGCTCTGCCTGGCTTATAGCGTAATCCACCCGTCTTCACGGCAACAGTAGCTGCAGCACAGTTGTAGAACAGGAGGGGAGGGCAGCTTCAGCCTCTACGTTCTGTGTCCCCTGATGATGTCATGTTCTTTGGCCTGTACCGTTGAAGGAACTTCTGGGAACCAAGACCCTCAGGCTGCCTTTGGCAACGCTTACAGAGCTCAAGGAAAGGGCCGAGAGAAGAAGTAGGGCTACCGCTTTACATGCTTGAGTTTGTAACATCCAGCAAGTCTAATCCAGTACAAAGGCTTTGTACTGAACTTGAGTACTGAAGCTATAAAGTTGTCACTCTCGAGACAAATACAGTAACATATTTTTAATACTTACAGTTGAGTCCTTCTTTTTCTTCATTTGGTTGGACACCTGTTGAAACAAATGCACTGTTTTAAGCATGTAGGATAGATAACTATAGTCTTAAAAGCCAAACGGGATTAATATTAAGCAACATCCACCGAAGTGGAGGGTTCAATGTGCTAAATGTTCTTTGGACATAAAAATGCAGTCCATACACTGTTTGCTTACAATCTACCTCACCATTTCAGCAAGGATAGGTTTTGGGCTTGAAACAGCAGCCCTGCTCCATGTTTTGGGACAGAGTCCTGCACCATGCTTGGGTTGTTTCTGAAGGAAGGACATGGCTCCTAGCACAGCTGCTGCAGATGCTGGGCAAGATCGCTACCTTGCTTTCTCCTACTCTTTTCTGAAGCACCTGGGCTTGCTAGCCATGACAAAGAGGGCATGGATTGAAAATGTGGTTTGTCCTTGTCCATGAAAGGTGTGGTTGCCCCTGCTCCCTTTTTTTCGATGTTAGCTCTTGTATACCTGCAAGCTCTTGTATACCTGCAAAGTGGCTTATAGAAGTACTTAGAAACATCAGCAGACTGAGCCTGGTTCACAAGATGTCTTTTAGAGCTACCTTTTGTTCTGTCTTGCCAAGCATTGAAGAGTCGCACACATGGGCAAATGCAGCAATACAAGGGTACATGTATAACGTGGAGCGACAGTGAGGCATGCTTTATTTCTAAAATAAAGCAGCTTGTAGAAAGCTGCTTGATCCCAGTGAGATCTTGAACCCTTAATTGCCCAGTCAATGATTCTAAAGCTCTCAGGATTGATTTATCCTCTGATTTCTGGTTTGGATTTCTGCAGAGACAGCTAGTGACCCCAGTCCTGTTCCATGGAGGAGCATCCCCTCCATTTGTCCAGAAACAGCCTGCAGGGATCACAGCTCAGAAACTATGGCCTGAACAGGCACAGAGTCTGAGTTAGTCTCATCATCCAGCAGTTAACTCCGTGAGGCTCAGATGCGTTAGCAGAAAACCATAGACAATAACGTGTTCTGGGGCACTATATGTCCTCCCCAGGAACCCCAGGATTTTGATAACAGCATGATTTCCTGCTGTTGTGTGCAGAGAATTTACTCGCGCCTGCTAGCAATGCATTGGATGACATTAAATATTTTGGCAAATGAAAAAGAATTCTTCAGATTGGGTAATGCAAATGAAGGGCCTCATTACCTGCGTAGGACACACGTTTAGAGGACCTCCGCCTCCAGAGCCAGCAGGTTAAAACAACTAGAAGACCTATCAGAATGACAATGGAAACAATGCCAGCTGCTTGAGCACCTTGTCCATTTTTTCCCAGGTTTTTGTGACTTTCTGTGCTAGAACCATTGCTTTGCTTCTGCTGTGTGTCTAGAATAAAATAGAAGAAGGATGTAATAAGGTGTAAATTTTCACATTACATACCAGGCAAATATTTGACCACATTTTACACGCACAAAAAATTCTGAAGGACTAAATATCTGTGCTATTCATATCACTGTGATTCTGGTGGTATTCCTTCTGAGCAAGGCACATCTCCAGCTTACAGTGTCTAATAATACAATGCCAGTTTATTCCTCCCTGTCATCATACTGCATGCATCCCTCCTTCTGCTTTTTTGTTCTTCATTCCTGCCAGCCTTGGGAGACTGTATGTCTGAGCTTGTATCTAGACACAGTTGAAAATAAATCTATACAGAATCTATAATGTAAATCTGATGGTTTTCAGAAAAGCGGGTGAAAACCTCGTTAGTGCATATCTACAGACAGAGACACACTGGTTGATATATCTGCTATCTAGAAGACATGAAATATCATGAGAGGACTTACAGTTGGCTGACAGATTTTCCTGCAGTATTTTATTTTCTATGGAGCACTCTATTTGCATGTTAGAAGCGGCTTTAACCTTCAGTGTGCTGAAAACGCTGTAAGTGCCATTGGTGTGGGGGATGATCTTTAGCTCTGATGGACGCAGGTGACTGTTGTCCGTTTTATTTATCCAATAAACATTGGGCTTTGGGTATCCATTGCCAGACCTGCAGCTGAAAGTCACCTCCTCTCCAGTGTTGTCACTGTTTCTTATAGGTCCGCTGAGTATCGGTTGGCTATAACTAGCTGGAGAACAAAAGAAAAAGAAATAGTCATCAATGTGTTAAAACGTATTGAAAAGACAAAATTTTGACATGGGTTCTGAAGCAGAAATTCTGGGTTTCACACGACCCTCACGACTTGAAAGGGAAACACCTGCAGGTTTGGTGTGTAAGACAGAGAGCTGAGAGAATTACTGGAAGGGAAGAAGGCTGAAACCAAACTCAAAGGAAGAAAGCAACTTCTTAAGCTGCTGTCACCCAGTCATGTGCAAGAGCCCTTATATTAATGAAAACCAAGATGAAAAAAACCCCATGCTGGATAAACAGCTGTTACTGTTCTCCCAGTTTTAGATTCCCTGTCCGTAACATTTAAATTAAGCAACTTCATTTCAGCAAAGGGCTGAAATGTGTTTCAAAGTTAAGGGTATGCTTAAATGTAATATTGAAATGGCAAAAATTTGAAAAACTGGAATGAGGATTTGGGCAAGTATGTGTAAGTGATACAAGTTCTTACCTGCTAAACTGAGAACCACTTCTGCCTGGTGAATCACTCTGGTATATTCAGTCTTCTGGAGTACTACACATTTGTACCTATGTTCATCACTCTGGCTGACATTTAGTAGCAGCAGAGAAAAATCGCCATTTTCCAATCTATCCCAGAATAACCGAGTCCTGTTTTTAAAGTGAATACACTGTTCACTTTCGTTGTCTTGACCAGAGATCAGTGCATGTACAACTGAACACTCTTCTTGATCATCAGCTATTTGCCAATACACCCGTAGATTTTTTAAATGCAAATCTCTTCCTAGATAAATGCAACTCAGTGTAGCGTTGTCTCCAAGTTTACTGACGATGATCTTCTCCTCCAGTGCAATAGCTACAAGATTAAAAGAGAGAGAGAAAAAAGGGAGGTTATGTGGGAAAAATGTCATTCTTTTCAAGTATGTTCTACCACATGTGGACTCCAGTATTAGTATTTATAACAGGCAGGTGAGTGTGCTCACTTCATAGTCATTCCTACCTCCTGACTTGCCGGTGGCTAATTCTCTCCGTGTCTGTTTGTCTGTACGTTTCCCAAAGGGACCTTTTACAATATAAAGCCGCCGCCTTCTTTCTTTCTCTGAGGACCAACCGGTCTAAGCGTTCCCAGTCCTATGGATACCTGCATGTTTCACTTTGCCCACTGACTGGGACTGACTGCAGACACATATTCAAGTCCTAATGCTTTAATAATCACTTTCTTTTAATTAAGAAAAATGCCAAATAACACCAGGTAAATCACAAGAAGTGGAAACACTGGTAAGAAAAAGAGTGCTATCATTATTTTGAGATCCAAAAAATTAAAAAGGGGAGTGAAAACAGTGTTTCTCAAAGTGGGCATGTCATAGCAATCACATTATTGCTACCATTGGTGTCATCCTCTCAACAAATATACTCAGCTGGCAAACCGGCATGCCCGGATACCTCCAGTGACACATTCATTAGACATTTACAACCTCTCATGGTCACTTGAGATAGGCCAGCACAGTATCTAGCTTTCAAGGCACTTTTCCTGGCCTCCAGACATGAGAAAGGCAACCTCTTTTCCTGGTGAGCTGGCTGACGAGCAATGCAGAAGGTGCAGGTCAGCTACTCCGAAAGGGCCAGGGTGGCTCTGACCGCAGCCTCCCTGCCAGGAGGGATGCATCACCTCTCCTCCACCCCAGCAGCCGAAACCTCTCTGGTGCAACTGGTTGCTGAGACCAAAGCAGTGTGCACGTTGTAAATGTCAGACCGGGGGGTGAAGGGGGGTCTGGCATGGGGTTGGATGGAAGAGATTACAGCTGGGCAAAGGGATTATGCAGGTGGGTGAATTAGAGAAAGAAAGAGGACAGGAGCAAGGGTTTGGAAATGTGGAAACAGCACATGGTGAGGTGGGAGGGAGGTGGCAATGTTAAAGGGGGACACATCTTGGTGTTGGTGCACTGAAATAGCTCATCTACACATCTGAGTTGGGCACCCTGGCTTAAAAATACCACTGAAGCAAACGCAGTACTTGCAGGGAGGAAGACAGCATGTTCTCCAGGCCTTTATCCTCTGCTGGGTGAAACGGGCTTGAAAGAAGTAACGGGCTTGAACTGCAACAAGGATGCTGCAGCTCAGACTTTGGGAAACCCCTTGTAGCGGCAGGAAGAGTGACGCTCTGGAAAGCATTGCCTGGGAAGATGGGGGCACCTCCATCACCGGTGTTATTTAGGAACAGGCCAGCTGGCATCTATTGAAACTGTATCTGGTACAGTTTGTCCTGATTTTGGGGCTGGGGACTTTCCTTGATGACTTTGTTGAGGTCCTTCTCAGTGATTAAGCAAGAACAGAGGAGAGACAACTCTGAAAACATTTAAATATCACCGAGTGATGTCCTTTGACCTTATCTTTGTTTTGAAAGGGATTTTTGGAACTGTAGTAAAAGACTGGGGTACTTGATACAGTGACGTATAATTCTAGTCATAATGCGAGTATGGACTTTATCCAGGCATGTTAGATCTGCCTACCAACAGCCCTTATTACCCCACTTTTAAGGCCTTTTGTTGGCAGAGATAAATACTCAGGGATGTCTGTAAAGCAAGCAGAGCAATCTAAGCAAGAGCATCCATAAGCTCCTTTGCTATTCTCCACACTGAAACTGATAGAAACTGATTTTTTCTTCTTTCCCTGATGCCTGTCACATTGAGGAATTCTTAAGTGTCTTGCTGAAAACACACAGAAGTTTATATTGTAGATATTACAAATACTCCGTGTGTTTGGCTAAACACATTAAGGGAGGGCAGCTTCATTTTTAACCAGTGTTCTGAACTTACCAGCTCTCAGGATATGGAGGAGCAGTAACAGAAATCCATAGCTAAAATAAAAAAGCAAACAAGAGTGTTACAGGATAGACTTTAGCATCTCTGTTGTTTACATACGCAATAAACCTAATATTGATTGTTTCAGTATAGTAGCGGAAGTAAGTAAATTAGGTGCTGCTACTATGTAATGTCCCATTAAGTATTTGCATTTTTGACAGCTGCAAATCTTCTGTTCAAACGACATAACTCTGTGGGTGGGTGGCCAAGGCCATGAATAGCAGTAAAACGCACTAATATTGGAATCAGAGCAGAAGGCATGAAGCTGGTGTTGTGCCTGTCTTTCCTGTGAAAAGCGAACCGTATAGACTTACTGGACAAATAGGCCCTGGAGGGTATCTGGCTCACTGGGAAGGAGCACGGCTGCACAAGCCCAAATCCAGGTCAAAGCCCTGCATCCCACTGTTTTGCTGAAACTCAATGAGTTAGGGTTTTATCTGGTTAAAGGACGACAAGCAGCTGACCGTGCTGCCCACCGTTTTGCGCACTCAGTAAAAATGCGTAAACAGGAAACGTGCTGATAGGAGGGAGCTGTGCAAAGGTTTTGCTGGAAAGAATGCAGCATGTTTGATTACTCCGGAAAGGCAAATCTATGGAGGAGTTTCCCAAGGGATTTACACCTGCTGGATGCTATAGGAAAACCCAGTTTATCCTATCTATAAAGTCCAGGTGATTGAACTCTCAACCCATAGGGCTTTAAGAAAGGTAAAAATGCAGCACTTTCCTAAGAGCTACTTTAAAATAGCCTTTCACCACCATGCCTAGCTAAACATTGTGCTCTCCTTCCTCCAGACTGCTGTGGGAAAGGAAAGGAAGACACTGGAAAGGTTTTGGAATGGGAGCTGTGTGGCTGCAATTGCCCATCTCGATATTGCCCCGGGTGCAATAAGGTTGCAAAGCTGAGCCGACCGGCAGAGGGACGTGAGCACCTGCTCATCCCCAGTTTCCCCAGCTTGCTTTTGCAGGCAAGCAGGACTGTGAGGCCACACTACCTGGGTGCAGCTTGGTTCCCTTCCCCAGTTGTTCTCAACCCTCAGCCAGGTCCAACACTTCACCCAAGGACTAGGGCAATGGGGAGAGCTGCCCCCAGCAGCTCATGTCCACCCAGGAGCAAGCTCCAGGGTCTCCCACCCAGACTGCTCGCCTTCCCTCCAAACCAACCCTGCCCTGCCTGACCCTCGTCCCTCCAAGCCTACTCCCCCAGCAGCCGTTTCTCACCTCACTTTTCCCCATCAGCTGTGCTTTATGCCATCCCCTTTCTCTTCCAGGCCTCCTGCCCTTTCCCCACAGCTCCTGCCCCTTTGTCCAGCCAAGCATCAGGATTTGACCACCACCTCCCAGGCACAGCATCGCTTCTGCCCAGCTTTACCCCTGCCAGCTGCCTGGGCACAACTTGGGTCTCCTCTGCTGCGGAGGAGGGTCTCTAATTCCCACCTGCCCCCAAGAAAATTATGATCTTCCCAAACATATTTGGCTTCCCACAGAGAAAGCAGAGGACATTCCTGACACAAAATCTACCTCCACTTGAAGCCCCATCTCCAGAGAAGGAGATGGGGAACGTTTAGGGAAGAGTCAGTCTGAATTGCATTACTTTCATATGAAGAAAACACTTCCTTTTCCTTTTCTGTGTCCTTTGAAATGGTTTCATAGATGACGTTTCAAAAGATTAAGTGGATGCCCAGCGTGGAACATTTCTGCTCTAATACTTTAGAAAATCCGCAATCAGTCCCAAAGTAAGTCTCCCGAGTAAGCGTATGTAACACTCCAGGGAGGCAGCTCTGCTCTGCTCTGTCTCTGGCAGTGACTTTTGGTGCCTTTTGCACGTGGTCTTGTATTTCTGTTGTATTTGTATACTGTGCAGTAGCCATCGCTTTTATGCCAGGCTTGTAGAGGTCTGTCTTGACAAACTCACCTTAATGTAGTTCTTAATCGCATGCCTGTGTTTGTTTTATTGTTCCCCGCCCAAGTTAGAAACTATGGATATAGTCAGTCATTTGAATTAAATGAAGAAAATTGACTGATCTTTATGGGACTCTTCAGGGAATTTCCCATGGCAGGCATTTACTGATGCCAACAAACATTTAGCTCGTCAGCCAGAACGGATTCTCTAATGTATGTATACAAAGCACGTCTTGATTTCTTATTTTAATGAATGATGTCACAGTTAAGATTGATAGGTCTAGAGATGCTCATCCTCTTACTTGGAGGAGGTTGCAGCTGTGGTAGCGTGGGGGCAGTGTCAGCCCACCATGTTCCCCTGGAATAGCTTTAATGCCAAGCTCCCGTTGGAAAAAGGGAGAAATGCTCTTGCCTGCAGAGAAACCTCCCTTTTGCCCCGTATGTACACTTAGCTCCTGTGTCCATCACGCTGGCAGTGAGCTCCACTAAGTGCAGGTGTAACTGCATTAGTTTCTTAAGTTCTCTCTCTCCTTTATTTATTTGTTATAAAATATTTTAAATATTTTTTTTCTTTTTTCAATTCTTTCCCACACCTTCCCCTTCTACACGTTTTTTAAAGTGTCATGTGAAACGGGAGAAGGTTGCACTTCCTCTTTCATACATTCTTGTTTGGTGAGATTATTCTTCCTACCAGCATCTCAACTTTTTCATGCACTATTTATTTTAGAGTCATGGGATGTTGCTGTTCTGGCAGCAAGCAGACAGAAGATGTCCCGATGCTTGCAATAATAACTTTGGGACATTTGCTCCACTGGTTTTGCTTTATCTCCTAACCCTATAGCGACATCGCTCTTCTTGCATCAGCAGGTGCCCTATATAGATTATTTGTGAAGCTTTTCTAACACCTACCAGAAGGCAACACTAATCTGGGCAATAAAAACCGGTGGGCCTGCTTGCCTTCTCTAATTATTCAGATTCAGGCCGAAAGGCTCCTTAAAGTGCCAATTAATTGCCTGCAGTCTTCGACGGGGTAGATCACAAACTACAGACCTCTGGGTGGGGCCTCTGCGTGGGCTGTCCCGCTATGCCAGCTGCACCCCGGCCGCGGAGGGTGCCTTGCAAAACCCGCCTGCCCCGCTCTCGGCTCTCCCACGGCTACGGGCGCCCGGGAGAGCTGCCCGCCCCGGCCGCCCAGCCCGCACTGTGCCGGCAGGCAGCGGGGAGCCGCTGCCGGGCGCCTTTAACGCCGCAACCCGCTGTCCCGGCTCCGGGGGTCGGGCGGGGACCCCGTGCACCGCCCCGCCCCTGTCTCCATTTAAGAAGCCCACCCCTGACAGAACTTCTCCTGCCCGCTGCATTGCAATAAAAGTCGGATTTTTCTAAGGGGGGTGTATATCTCTCTGCCCCCGAGCAAGCAGCCCCCCAGCGCCGCGGCAAACAGCCGGCTTGTGCCCCCCGTGCCCCAGCGACACGGGCTGGGGGCGGCAGCTCCCCCGGCCCCGGCCACCACTTACCCTCGCGGCTCCATCGCAGCGGTGCAGGAGCGGGTGGCTGCCCGAGCCGTGCCGAGCCGTGCCGAGCCGAACCGGCGGCTACCCGGTTTAGGCCATTCCCCTTTCCCTCCCACGCCTCCTCCCGCCGGGGATTTCCGCCTTCCGTGCGCACCCGGAGCCGGTGCGCGGCCAGCCCTGCTACCGGGGCACCGTGCAATCCCGGGGCGTCTTGCGACCGGCACCCGGACCGGCTGGAGGGCCGGCCCCGGTCCCGCTTCGGCCCCGCACGCCGGGCGCTGCGGTCCGAGAGAGCCCGGCGCCGCCCCGGCCGTGTGGAGGGTCTCGGGTACTCGCCCATCCCCACTGACCCCTGTCCAAAGCCTCGCCGGGGCCGCTTGGCAGGGGCTGCTGACCTGCCCCCTCCAAAACCGTCGCCCCCCGCGGGGAGGCTGCCTGTGCCCCATCAGGTGGGGCGCCCTTCAACCGCCAGCTCTGGGCGCTGCTGGGGAGGGCCTGGGGAGCCAGGGCTGGGCACCGGCTTTTGTGATCGCACGGAGAGAGCAGCATCTTGTTGGCCACCTGCGAGGCGGTGGAGACGGGTCCCACGGCCCCGCTCGGCCTGTGGATGGGAGCGACAATGTACGGCAACCCGGCCGCGGGCACGGGTCTTTGCAAAGCCTGCCAGGGAACCGGGGGCTCTGTTGTTGAGTTGTGTTTCAAAATACATTTCAAAAGACATTAGGTTTACGGCTGCATAAATAGTAAATAACCCTAAACGTGATTTGATATGGTGCATGACGATACCTGAAGACGTAGAAGATAAAAGTTCTGACAGAATGGCGTTGATAAGGGGTGTTGGAGCCGTAGCTGGCTATTTGAAAGCTGTGGTTCACGTTCACCAGCAGTTTTGTTTCTGGCTTCACATCAGTGGCTGTGTTTGGCTGGCTTACTGTCAGGCACCTCAACCCAGCTGGGACTCCTTCGCCAACATGAACGTTTGTGACACACACCACAAAGCTGTCGCTGCCACGCTGCAAACAAACGCCGTAGTGACAGTTAAAAAAGATTGCCATATTAATGTTTTATTTGGTCTTGGTTGTGAGTCACTCTGGGAATACCAATGACTGTCCACGATGAACAAGAAACTCCAGGGTTGTGCAAGACCCGCAGGTCTCAATGCTGTTTCCACTGCCAGCTAGCAGCAAGAAGGGGGGCTCTCGGTTTTGAATCTTAAAGCCAACGTTACTTCAATCTCTCTGTGTATCACTGATACGCTGCTAATCAGTGATCCGTTTGGGAGGGTAGACTTAAATTTACATTAAATTTAAAAGACGATAAACATTCCTATGGAGTTATGGTTAAATCAGAACATATTGGCAGCAGCCAATTCACATCTCACTGAAATATTTCCTGATGGAATAACCTAGTATGGGAACTACTCTTTTGATATTTTAGGTGCTGTTTTAATAACAGACACTTGGTGAACAGGGATGCACATGGAATCAGTTCTTCATGGCTAAAAGCTTCCTGACTTTAAATGCTTGTGGCTTAACTTTAGAGGTGAATTTTTACAGTTCTGGATATAAATTTGTTTTTTCTAAAATGCATATTTGAATGCACTCTTCTGATGTTCTTTGCAATAGTTTCTATCGTGCTCTTTTCATACATGATGAATAAGAACAGCCTACTACTACACATGCATGCCAGTTTTGGTGGAAAGGAATTTCAGAATAAGGAAGAAAGGCAAATACGTCTCCATAGCCAGGAGACTCTTTGGGATTTGGAAAGGTCAGGTGCAAACCTCTTCTCTGCCTGCACCAGGCTTTTGAATCTGCATTGCCTGAAATCCCTGATGAGTTTTTAATCTATAAGGCAACTTTGTCTTCTGTTTCCCTTCCAAATGGTGTTTCATTAAGGCCTCGCCTTAATCAGGTCGTAAGTTGCCCCTACCTGCAGAATTCCCCAGAGGTCTTGAAATATGAGGATATTCTTCTGCCAGTGACTCCGTTCCTATGGCACACACTGAACAATTCTGCGGTTAATAAAAGCAGGCTCTCACTGCCAAATCAATGCCATTAGATACAAGATGTTCCTTGGGGAGTGCTCCCCTATTTCTTTCCACACAACCAAAAAAGGAGAAGCAGCTGCAGTGGAGGATCATTGCAACTGATGTGGTTCCTTCTATTTACACTGAATAGCAATATATTTTTATTCTTTTAGATACAGATTTGTTAATATGTCACTTCCTGGCGATAAGTCGGGTACTTGGCTTAGGGTCAAAATACAGACCTCAGTTACGTGATCTTTCCCCTGCAAGTATCACATCAAAGATAAGATGAATGATAACAGGCAAGGCTGTTTGAAAAGCCTATGTGAAAAGTTTTCATCAAAGATGTGGCTCCTCATCCCTACTACTATATGCCTATAGAAATTCAGGCAGGAAGGCTATGTGGTGCAACCTCCACCTCAAAGAAGGGCCAACTTTGAAGTTATATATCAAAGCTACTACTAAGATGTGGTTCAAAGTTACTACTGCTGCTTCCGACAGCTCTGAAAGTTATGATAAGACTTCCTTTTTATCAGAGAATACTGTGAATTTTTATCAGCAGTTGTCTTCATTTCCCTGATTTTAGTAATACAAAAATGTATATTTATTTGTTTTCTTTTGTTAAAAAAGCTACAATATAGGATAGCGACAAGGCAAATTACATGCAAATATATCTGACTGGGCTTCTAAAATTACAATGCTTATGACAGGAAAGATGGATCTTAGCTTCAGAATATCGAGATGTTTGAGGTTGTTAAAGTGCAAAACTCATTCTGGTTGTAGTACGTAGGTGCAATCTTAGGTAGCTGCTGCACTCTCCATTTGAGACGCAGAAGTGGCTCAAAGGCGATCCATTTGGTCCCTCCTCCTGTGTGCATGTGTGTGTGTCTCAGTGTGAGAGAGAGGCAGAGACAACTGAGCTCCTGGAGTATTTGTAAAAGATCCTTGTTGTTGACAGTTAATTTGTCCTTTCTTATGTGTGTCTGCACCACTTGACGCAATTAAATTAAGGCATTTAAGGCTGTCAGAAGAAGAAACTAACTCCTATGGCTTGTGCGTGGCAAATATGTTGCCTATGGGCTTTGAAACTAGAAACACTGGGAAGAATTGGGGGAAAAAAAAAAAAGGGGGAGGAAATAAATACTCTATTTTTTTCAGGCTGTGAAACAGAGAAGTGATCTACATACCAGAGTGCTAGAGAGCTGATTGTTTTCAAACAGGTATCACGCAAAGAGTACAGATGTATCTGCAAAACACACATCTTCAGTGGCAAGCTCATTAATGCAATTACTGAGAATCCAGAGAGACTTTGTGAAACAGAGACATACCTCTCTCTACATATACTAGAAGAAAAGAAAATCTCAGACACCTTTGGGGACAGCTGAAAAACGGGTGACATGACTGTATGTGATGTGGAAGACTTGAACCGTTTTTGGAGTAGGACAGCCATGAAAGAAATGCACATAAAATTAGTAGTAGAGGATAACTGAAGGCTGAAAAGTTTTTAGGGTGGCTGGAGCATGTCACCCATTTGAAAAGCAGATGCCTGTGTCATTAGCAGTGGGCACAATGACACGGTGACAAAACCAAAAGAGAGGTACGATCACCAGTCGGTTGCCTGCACTGAACCTCTCCCCATCATGCGCAAACATGCCAAGGCAAAACAGAGGCAATAAGATAACATCCCAACTTAAGAGACAAATAGGTGATGAAGGCACAGCAAGTTTGCAGCAGACAATGGAGACACAGTCAAAGAAAACACATTAAAAAGGAG